>NC_141789.1:14371555-14715505 GCF_054643075.1 Acanthaster planci | reverse complement strand
AAGATTGCTACTTGGTACAAAAGGCTCCCTCTATTGCTCATGCATGAAGCTAATAAATGTAAGAATATGTATAATGTGGCAACCAATATAAATATCGTACAGCTTTTGGGGGGGCTGGTAGCCTGTTTAGGCAGAGCAATCTGTGCAACGGATTCTCCCCTGCGATAAAGGGCCAGGAGGGGCCGATTAAAAGCCGTCTCCAGGAATGCAAAAGCCTGGGGGGAGGGGGGTTGCTGTGTCAGTGTGTGCCCCTCCTCAGCCCATGCCTGGCTATGGAGGAAAGGCTTGGCCAGGATGGAATGCCAAATATTGGATCATCTCTGAGCCCCCTGCACAGACCTCACTGCCACAACAAAACAGATACCATCACGTACAGGGCATGGACAGAGTTGTTGCTCATGTTTCAATACACTGGAACATTGATTGGTATTACTCTGGTAGATGTACAGTCTTCTACACATGAATACATGTACACTCTTGTCAGTTATCAGTGAAATGCACTGTTGAACTGAAAACCTCGTGAGATCATTGATTGAAGTGTTATTTAACGCCGTGCAGAACCCCTTTTTTGTAAATATTTTAGTAGGGTATGCGATAGTTCTGAATCAACAAGATTTGTGACTTTGGGTGTGGGATCACAAGGCGAGGGCAAGGCTTTACGGCTTTTAATGTGAGCCCCTTGGGCTGGAGAGCTCCATCAGTCCAAGCAATGATTCAGTACTCAGAATGGTTACAGGTTAAAACCCTGCTTTTCTTGGCATTTTCAATACTTTTGTTCCACTTAAGTTTTAAATTCATCAGCAAGAGGGTGTACATGGAAGAGGTGGGTACCAGTAGGTATTGGAAACCTTTAGGGAGGTGAAAAAGATGGCAGTATCAACTCCTGACCCAAAATGCCCACAAAGTTCATTTATGATCACACTGGGGTAACACGTACAAGTACATGAAGGCTTATGAAGGCTTAGCGCGGCCTGTGCAAGTCAAACACCACAGGACTTGTGTGAGTTGGCACTGTGCCATTGTATGGTAATATGACCCATGTAAAATGTACAGGAACCTGTTCTAAGACAACTACAATGAAGCTCCAAAAACATCAAGTACATACAATTTTTGCATGTAATGGTACAGTAGATTCATTGCATTTGTGAAAGTTCATCTACAGTGCATGTCTTCCTGTACATGTAATTTTGCAAGTACTGGACCTGCCTTGTAAGTACCGTATACCACTACCGGTACACGAACACAGACTTGAAATCTTGAATAAAACAAACCAAGTTTCTTTTCCTGGTGAGTCAACATACACGTGTTAAGCACACTGATTTCATTTCTGCCAATTCAAGAAAACTAAATCTTGACTGGAACAACCCACAGCACAGAAAACTACACACACAGAGACAATGTACATGTACGTGTACATTGTACATTCATATGCCAAAGCAAAAGACCCCTACAGGCACATTACTGACAGATGTGAGTGCTCTAGCTGCCTGGTTGATCCACTGGGAACATCAACGGCGCAACATTCAATGTGAATGACAGCACCGATGGGGCAACAAATGATACATTGGCTCCCTTTCATTTCCAGAAATTGAGCAGGTTTCAGCCTCTGGCATCGTGGATTTTAAGTTATTGTACATGTGCTAAAGCAGGACATGTGCTGCTTAACAATCACCCAAAAAAAGTTCCAGGAAAAAAATGCAACCGGCTTATTTCCCAGTTGGTATCAGATCTTAATCAGGAGGAAAGGGATTTCAAAGAGTGCTAGGGACGGGATAATTTTTGGCAGTGGTATTCAAAGAGTCTCACCATGTACAGTAGATGAGGTACATGTACAAGACCAAATTGACATCCATGACCAACCTATTTGGAATTTATCATTTCAAGTGCCTGTACGGGGCAAGAGAGATAGACAGCCAAACAGAAACATAGACGTAACTGGGAAACACACAAAAAGACATGGCAATAGTTACAAAAAAAACAAGGTCCGCCATTTTGTAAAGCAAAAGTCTCTGCAATTCTCCTTTCAATATCCTAAGCCATAAATTATGAACTTTATATGAGGGTTGCCTGTGGGCTGTGGGGGAGATAATGCCACATCTGACAGCAGTGAAGGCCCCCCCCGTCATCGGAGACAACCAGTGCTGTATCTTGTTGCGCATCGCTAATTTTATTTCTTTGTAAACGAGACAGGTTTGAGAGAAGCAAAAAGGGCCCGGGGACAGGTACCGCGCAGACCCCTGCAACGAGCGCGAGCGCTGACTGCCTGGCTGACTTGCAGAAACGGTCACTTTGCTCGCCTGGTCAGCATGTATCAAATGCATTACAGAGCCATGGGTCTTTATTGACAGGTTTTTTTATACTGGCCCCCACTGCCAGCAGCTGTGTGACCCCACCTGTAATCATTTTTACCAGAGGGACACGTGCACATCAATTCAGCATTCTGCTGTTTTTATAAATGGGCAACTGTTGAATTAAATCTGAATTAAGCTGTCCATTCCAACGGTTGTTGGCAAACCCAAAAAAAGATATTGAACTACCATATTCCTTTTTGGAAAGAACAGATTCTTATAAATCACAAATGTAAATGGTCACAATGTTATCAGTATGATTTACATGTAGCATCATCTTGTGAATTGTCAATTATTCCCAATGCACCCCTTTTTCCTCATGGAGACAGTGATCTAATTCCAGCCCCTTCCGGGTGGACCACAACCACAAGGGATCAGTTCAACTACAATGTAATGCCACAATTTGATCAACAAGCTCGGATGACGATCATGGTGGCAGATATGCTGGAGGGGAATCATGGGAAGGTAGCAAGCAAGGCACATTTGTCCACACTCCTCCATTTCTAGATTTATTCGATTCTCAAGCACATCCGCATATTCAACCCGATCATCACTTCTTGTGGCTTGGAGTCGATACTCATGAATAAACATGAAGCATCAAAAGCACAAATCATTCATGCCATTATCACACTAATTGCAGAAACAGGTACTTTACCATTACCAATTAACGTCCTCTACATGTACATGTACCGGGACATGTACCTCACAGGGCAAAATCACTTTGGTATTGTAGACCTACCGTACTGGTACACATGTCCATATACGTACCACTACAAAAATCTTGCATGAGCACTGAACCCTGACCCATTTTCCGACACTGAAATCTGTAACATATTTAAGTATGGACACTTGCCCCCATCTGAAGTTGAACTAAATAGAAGTATTTTCAGCATTCAAGAAGAAATTTTCAAATTTCACAAATTAATAATAGATATCCAGAGCTCAGATATCCTATGAGACTGCAAGATATTGTCACAGCACTTACACTGTTCCAAGGCAACTTTGTTCTAGTACGGTCCCTATGGCATTCTGGGCCATTACTTACAACAGTGAAGATTGGTGCACAGTGATAAGGCCTACAAGTGGCCAACGCTACACTTCATTGAATAACTGCAATATGTTCAGTACCTCGACAAAACTAACCAAAACCTTTCACAATGCAATGTGGTTATTCCTGATCTCTCCTATTGTCTATTCTACAGAATCTGTTTAATTTAAAGCACTTCTGCAGTCGCAGCATTTTTTAAATTTAGCAGAAATCTTTAAATAACTAAAAAAAAAAAGAACAAACTGCCAGCATAGTATTTACAGGTACAAAGCAAATGATTAGAACTGTAGATAACTGTGAAAAACAAAAACTTTATAACAAAATACAGATTATCATCAATCAAACAAAACTAAGCAATGGTATTTGGTGAAGAAAGTCACAACACAAAAATAAATCAAAATAAGTCTGTACCTGGTTCAGGACAGAGTGCGTGTATACAGAGGATGCAAGTGCAGCCAATGCCTACGAAGCCGGGAATGTGGGTGTGGCTGCTTTGTGGGCGTGGCTTGGTACCAGTGTCGGTGTCAGAGGCGAACACACTCCGTCAGCACGACCGAGGGGAGCAAAGCCCTACAAAAACCAAAAGAACATGCAAGGGGCCACATGACAAGGAGGGGAAATACATGTACAAATCATAACAGTCATACAAATAATAACGAAACCAAAGAACAAATGTGTAGGTAAACAGAAAGGGAAAGTGAAATACAAATGAATGATTAAACAAAATCAATGGAACTGGATTTCGGTGCCACGTTCTGTTGCTAACACAATGTCAATTACAATAGATCCGATGAATGTTGGTATTCCCCTTCATGAAAATACGGGTATGCCTACACACCTAGTAACATTCGTATCCACAACTGTACATTTGCCCCAATGAAAATGTAATGACTTCCAAAGGGTACGCAAAGAATTGAGTTATGTACTCATTACAAAATTTCTCCTGCCAACACCGTAACAAACTTAAATATGAATATCCCTGGTAATTCATTCAATAGTATCTCAGGAAGTTTGCTTTAATCTTTGTTGACAAAAAGATTCCAATGATACGGGCAATTCACAAGACAGTATGCCACTAAGAGGTTGCAACAGAGAGGCCAATTTTCACAGTGCACTGTTGGAAATGGTCGACAAATTCTATTTGCTACGTGTAGCTGCACACTGGAAAGAGGCATAATTCCTGTGATATTTTTTCTAAGTACATGTAGAAGATTCTTAAGTGTATTTCGAGGATCAGTTTTTATTAGTCTTTTCTTCTTTCCATTCCATGGAATGTCTCGATCTGGGCCCTATTACAAATTTTCTCAGATTGTCTATTAATATATGCTCCAATATAAATCATGGAGATTGGCCGTGTTTATGTTGACCTGAAACTTGAAATATGGTCTCTCTGTGGCGATCTTTTTACAGATACGCTCTACTTCAAATCACCAACATTCACAGCAACTTCCAAAAGATTGCTCTATTTCTTCAAGGTTTTTATAAATTTTAGAAGCCACAATTCATTTTGTTTAACGCCAACACTCTGACATCACAAACTACAGTCAGCAGTTCCAAACTGAAGATTTGGGAGTTACACAAGTACATGTACATACATGTATGTACAACACTTCAAAGAACCCACAAGCAGCCATGAAAATACGCTAAACAAGTTGTGCATATGATCATGACTTCATAGTCAAACATCAGTACAGAATATTTGTTGTGCTTCCACACTGTGACTTGTTAATTTGGCTGTGAAATGAAACGCTTTAAAAAATATTATATTCCTTTTGGCAGTGTATCTCAAGCCGTTCACCTCCAGAGTCTGCCTGGGTGAATTCGACTCGCATGATTAGCTAGCCCAGCTATTAACTTGGGCCTTTTGTGTCAATCAATGGGGGGGTTGTGGAGTAAGGGGGGCTGGAGTGAAGGGATAGACCAGATGGAAGTAGAAAATTTGTTGCAGCTGGAAATATGGTCCAACATCATTCACATTAAAGTTCAAGAACATGACGGGGTGCTTATTATTGCAAGTCAGGGTAGAAAGTTGTACATGAACATCAAATGTAAAAAAAATAAATGAAAAATATGCATCAATTTTTTCCCTGTTTTTTTTCTCTCAATGCGTAACAAGACATCCCAGAGAAGCAGATTCTCATCTCAAATGCAACAGGGCCAGGGTTTCTTAGAGGCAGACTCTCGCTGGGCACCAGCATGTGCCAAACAGCAAACTGGTTAACACAGAGGGTCTTGTGGAGGGTACATGTACATGTCCATGCATGTTGATGTAACGCATGTAAATGAGTTGGTCTACTGAATAAATGTATTTCCGCTGTTTCATACTACCAAAATGGGTCATCTAAAGGATGTCCAGAAGCACATGTTTCATTCATATTTCACCCGCCTAAGGCCGATTGAAAGATCCTGATAATTTGGCTCTTTCCTCCAAAGTTTTAATTTCCTGTATCCAAAATACTTCAGACATCACTTGGTCTATAATGGCTTTGCATTTCATAATTTCTACACCATCCTTCTCTGCTTTGAAGAGACCTGGAATTTATGTACCTTCCATGTTTGTGTAAAACTAGAATTTGTTAAAGGTTCGCTACTAATTTTGTCCAGGAACGGAATTTAAAAATAATGAGATAATTTCTTGCATTTACAGTTGACTGGAGGATTGGAATTCCTTTCAATAACACAGAGCACACATACATGTAGTTATCAGTACTGTGCATGTACACTGACATATATGCTGTAACTCCCACACTGTTAGTAACTAAAATTCTCTGAATTAAGGCATACACAATACACATGGTGCATATATATGGCACACCTTACTTTTGACAAAATCATCTGGAAAATTTCGGGGAAAAAAAGAGAGGTGCAATTTTTTGGCTCTGTTTGGAGGGAGGCCATGGTAGACTTCCTTGCTTCTGATTTAAGTTAGAGAAACAGGAACACAGGAATTATGAATTATGAAAATACATATGGGTTTGTTTCAAACACAAACCAAGAATAGCACAGCAGTTCCAGTCAGGAAAAAAAGGCCCCTACAAGTCTCTTGGGGCATTATTCATATTTTGGCAATATTTCACGTATCGCTTTGTACGCACTGTCAAGCATGCCCAGAGCCATCAGAGGAAGTCTGAAAATACTCAGCCGAGAAATTAAACACAGACATGGCGAATGACGTCCAGACAATGGGATGTTTAATCCACAAAGAAGAAGCCATTCAGGGAAGCAATCCACTGATTCCACTCCATCCAAGGCAATGTCATATGGAAACTTTTCATTAAAAAATACCGAAGTAAAGAAAGAAACTATTGATCAGTATTTAAAAATGCAACAAACAATTGCTTTCTGAAATTGTGAACAAGCCACATGTATTTTCCAAGACAGTATTGGTGTTCATCTTCCCAATGTAACATTTTGTGACAAGCAAATGGCTACCTCAAATTGTGCTGGGAAGAGAAATTGTACAATCAGTGGTTATGACAGAACAATGTTCAAAAAGGTTTTGAAATGTGGCAAATCCATTAGACGAACTCAATCATCCACTTCGCAAATGTTCTCCTGCCAAAACATTGTTCTGCAGAAGGGACCAATCATGAACCAGTGTCCGACCAGCATACTATCAAGGACCAATTTGTCCCAAGTACGGTACATTAATGTGCTCTCTTCAATAATCAGAAACAATCAGGTGGTGGAAAAACTACTGGTACTCTGTTAGTAGAACTCATGAAAAGAATTCTTTTACCTCCAAAACCATGAGGAAGTATTTGTGTACTAGGTACGCAAAATCCCTTCAATCAATCAATCAATGGTAGGATGGCAACAAAACTACAGAAAAAAGGGACAGGAGCTATTAAGTTTATTTCTAGTCAGCGTCAGCTAATTATGTAAAATAGCAGCAAGGCTGCAAACCTTGATGTTGGGAAGCAAGGAATGCCAGTCGGGCCTACCGTACTCTTCACAGAAACCAGCTTGTGACAACTGTGAATGGCATCAGTGGTCCAGACTGACTGAGATTCACAGTCCCTAAGATCATTTGCCAGGGACACGGGTGACATCTCTGAGAGGTAACCTGAGGTATCTGGCTTTCTTCCAAGCTATGGTCAAGGTTAGGCCATAATCAGACACGCCTGCATGGTCCAATGCACCGACTGACTCATACCAGCCACCACATTAACAAAAGACCTCCACTTCCTGCGATCCTTATTGAATACAAAAAAAACATCAGGGAATGGAAGCGCTAACCTGAGACAAAGACAAACAGATGAAAACCATGGGGGGGCGTGAAAAGTGGTCCCATCAGTGAAGCATTGAGTAGGGAACTACAGAGTACGACATCCAGGTAAACATGAGCAAATGAGGATGAGTATAATCTGTTCCCCTTTCACCATAAATTAAACCATCATCAATTTGTGAAATTATCTGAAAAGGATGTTTATTTCCAAAGAACGTGCTGTCCTGAATGTGCTACAAAATATACACAGGATCTTGTAAAATTTACGAACCCAACTTGCCCAATTTGAAACAATGGCACAGATGAGCTCAACTTGAACGTGATAATTCATCCCACCTGAACTTTTTTTCTCTCTCCATGTCTCGGCCATTAGAGTGTTCATGCATGCACTCTTGAACCTGACACATGGCACATACATGTACAATACACACTGGAATTATGTGTACAAAATTTTCCACACGGAACGCACCTCTTGAAACACTGTTACATGGGTTAAAAATTGATCAGTGGACTCAGATGCACACCAGAAACATATTATCAGTGCGGTGGTCAAAAACTGAAGATGGGTTTGGTTAAGCAAAAACCTGTCAGTTTGTTAATGCACACACGCAGAGGGTTTTGGGGGCTAACTATACTGGCCAAGTGCATACAATTAGTACAGTACTCTGCTTACATAAATGAAGGTGCATGTAACATCGGCACTAATACATTGGATTATCGTGTGCATTTACACAGAATGACTTGTTAATTGCCCACATCAATGAGCGTTATATTATATGCAAGGGGGAGATTCCGGGTGTCATGATTTATATGAAATGGTAAAGTACAACATTCCTATTCTACTATTCTGCTTTATAAAATTGCAGACTAACCAACTTCACCGCGCTTACATCATTTCTAATTTAAAATATTCCATAGATTTACGGAGTTGTGTGAAACCTTATCAAAACGGTTTCACACAAGCAGAACATGTACTGAGTGTATTTGTACCAAAAGGTACACCCACTGTACGGTGCTCTGTCCTTGTTTGCTCATGTCCCATCCTCTTCCGGATTAATGATGTCCAGAGTCAAAGACTATATGTAAAGGGAGTATGCAACGACGACCAGTGTTCACAAATATGTCCCAAAAGAAGGCCCCATTGGTGAACTCAAACCGGAAGGTCTCCCAGCTGGATTCGCAGTCCATTTGTCTACGTACTCCCAGAGGTTTGGATTTAACTCTCAACATTTGGTTGCATGTACATGTACCACACGCTACCAGGTTTACATACATGTACTCAGTACCCCGGTATGTATGTGGCATGATGCCACAGCTCATGTTCACATCAATGAAATGACTACATGTAACACAAAAATATGCATTTTGAGTACAAGAGGGCAACTTCATCATGCTTGAGGTACTGGTAACCCATGTAAAATTCACTGTTGCTATCAATACCAGCAATTTGAGGAGTTTTAAGAAACATCAAGTGACCACAGACACATCAATGTTTTTATACACTCACGCGTATACTCCGGTGCAGTTTTTCATTTCTTAAGATCATGCAAGGGTGTCAAATGCTTCTACGTGTACATGTATATGGAATTGGAAATCCTTAGCTAAACCAGCTTAATGTACATGTACATGCTCCAGCACGGGCCTGTGACA
Organism: Acanthaster planci; assembly: GCF_054643075.1. Taxonomy (NCBI): domain Eukaryota; kingdom Metazoa; phylum Echinodermata; class Asteroidea; order Valvatida; family Acanthasteridae; genus Acanthaster; species Acanthaster planci. The sequence goes on along the minus strand of NC_141789.1, from coordinate 14,706,231 downwards.
AGTTTGAATAATTAACAGTTGCAACATTGCAAATTGGATGCATAATGCATGAAGGGATACATGAGGTTCTGCCTGTAACCTTAGGGATATATTGGTGTCACCTGCTACATGGCTCAGAGACATGCCTGATCCAACAAGGAAAAAAGCACACCACCTTGGTATAAATTCAATCAAAATTTCCTTTTCACTTGACTTCTCAACCCCTCACACATCTTCACCAGCCAGGGCGTGTGGAAGTTTTGTCTGGTTTCCATGCATAAGCAGCATACCTTCCAGAGGTCCAACTTACCAAGATTTGAAAGGAGGACCAGAGACCTTTAAGAAGGGCATCCCTCGCACTGTTTATCAGTGACAGTAAGTAGTTGCAGAATGACAGAGACTACAGTTGCACAATACTTAACCCTAAAAAACCGGGGAGGGGCTGCATCAGTCCCCCAAACTCTTTCCAATATCTTTGCAGTGCTTTTTTTTTCAAGAGCAGAGCTCTTAACAGTTTTTTCAGTAACTCTTTGCATCAGAATCACTTCTGTGAAAATTGAACATACATACACACGTACAGTTACAGGGCAGCCCTAAGACAGGTGAGCCGAGAATGTACATTTTTCCAATGCCATGGTCAATGCACACAGGCTGGCACATACATGTACGTAGCCTTGAACTTCAAATGACCCTAACAACAAAACCTTCCGTTGAATTAATTTGAAACTTCACATTTGAACTGATGAGGATTGAGAAGTGTCTTTACATGGATGCCAAGTGTTTAAACATCAGGCATGGGACAACCAAGGTCGGGGGGGGGAGGAGTGGAATACCTCCCCCTCCCAGCTGTGAGATGGTCCAAAATAATCCGGCTCTAGGGTTAATGCATCAGTGCAGGATGTGCATTTCTACACGTACCCAGTACACGGAGCTTTATTGTCTGTACATGTACGTACCGGTACATATATGCAACTCAGTCACAATCAGAAGATGCAAAACCTGAATAATATTATGTAAATACCACATTACCTTTACGAAAGTGCATGACAGTGTACACTGACAAAATCCTTATCAAACTTACACGAATGTTTGTCAAGGGCTGAGTCAATTCGAATAATTCGCTTTTCGAATATTTGACCTAATATCCGAATATTCAGTCATACCGACCGGAAGATTGTTGAGGAACAAACCATGTGTGACCCGTCACGACAAAATGAGAGTCAAGTCGCATCCCGCTCTTTCCTATTTTGAGGGTTCAAAGTCATATTGAAGTGGATGTCAAGTTGGATGTCAGTCTTCTGATGGAGTACACACAAAGTTTGAACGTCATGTTTATGTATGTGTATGGCAGTCTCCTGGCGACGAACAGAGCACACTCTCCGAAATGTTGAGTACCACCGGTTCTTTTCAGAACTACAAATACTCAAAAGAGAGATATATCCATGGTGCTACTGCAAACCTATCTAGTTTACATGCACGTACGCATACAAGTTGATAAATCAAAAATCATCATGAAAAATATTATCCAACTTGATTTTCTCCAGTGTTTTAATTACGGCAGGATAATTGGGGAAAAAATGCCTCGGCACATCGACTAAGCAAGTGTCACATGTGCATACTAGTGCTTCACAATTTGAACTCTGTCCCATCTTGTTATCAAAGTACGTGTCACATTCAATCACCACTTCCTTAACCCCTTTGTTCCCAGATCCCAATTATTTTTGGTGTTTTTCCTTTGTTTTGGTTTTCCTTCACCAGAGGATCTTTCCTGTTGTTCGTCAAGCCAGCAGATTTATTACCCATTTCCTCCTTGAATTGTGGCAAAGATACTCTGTGAGTTGGGTGAGGAAACTGCAATACACATTATAATTTGTACTGCATTGTACATGTACAAGAATGCTGTACATACATGTACATTGTACAGCGTATGTACGAACTCAGAAGGGTTTAGATGATTTTGTTATTACAAGTTACTTTTCAACAGAAGATATAGACTTTATAAAGGAATATAGTTCTAACTACGGTACATGAGTAAAATGTGTCCACCAGGATCCCTGTGTATACATGTATGTACATGTGTGTCCGTCGGTGGGGTATGCAGTTGAAGTTTGTAACTGCAACATAATAAATCCTTTCTGTTTGTTGATGAGGTTTTGAAAAGAACTAGGAATCTGAATATTTTGGGCAGTATCCTCTGCTTATCAACAGTAAGCTCCGCCCGTTTTCAGAGCCTGACTCACAAATGATATTAGTGAACTCATACAACTGCAAACATGCGTGTTTTCCGTATCAAGCAGACTTTCAAATCGTATCACAATATGCACCAAATGCTGAGCAGGTTTTCAGTTTCCAATCAAGCCAAACATTTTGGGTTTTCCCAAGAAGTTCTCCTGGCTTTGTCCTGTCACTTCTGAAACTGAAATTTCCTTTTCATCTGCGTCTTTCCTCTACCTCATACTCTTTCTTGTAATGGAATTTTCACTAGAACTGGACAGGCTGAAGTTTTGAGAACAGACGTAAAAACAGTGTAGAAGAGCTCACACTGTTTTATTGAGTATAAGTTCTGTTTTGTATCAGTTTTAAAATGTACACATTCTCTCAATGTACAGTTTACATATTCCAAGAGGACAACTTATCAAACTTGTTTTTACCACCAAACTTCGTTCTACATGTATGATGGTCCAGGCATCAAACTGCAGGTTTTCAAAAGAGCGAGCAGAGGTAAGAAATGTTTAATGGTTAACTGGTTGGTTGGATCATTAATGTCAGTTATGAAGGGGTTTTATGCAAATGAGCATGATTAATATGCAAGGTAATGGGGTAGGTGACTGGATGGAGGGGACATGCACACGATATGCACTCAACATAACCATGCCAAAAGCACTGTTCCACATACTCAATGATCACTGAATGACACCACTTTCCATCAATTCCCAACAAGTTCTTAGACAACTTCCACGAAGACAATAAAATAGTCTCTCCCCCCACTCTCCTGATCGGCCACGATACACAACGATATATGGCCCACAAAAAAATGAAGAAATAAATTGTGAGACCAAGGTAACGACCGCAACAACAACAAAACTAACGCAAAGACACGGTGCCCAATCAGCCAAATCCATCGAGCTCAACATCAACCAATCAAGGAACAAAAAAAATGGCCCGGAAACACAGTGCAGGTTTCTGGGCATGCTCAAGGTGTGTGCGTGTACGATACCTGACCGACTATTGTTTCTTCTGTGCGACCAATCGCCTCGAGCCACCGCTCTCGCAGTACGGTGGGGCGCTTGGGCACGCGATAAAAATGCCGCGGGTCCTCAGTTCCCTTGTAGCGTGAACGAAACTTGCAATTAGGAAAACCACATGTTGTCGGCATGACTTGATGACAAGGCCTACCTGCATGCAATGAAACAAAAACAACAGAGGGGAGAAGAGAAAAAGACAATTACTCAACTGTCGAGCACGGTCACAACACTGGGCACTGAATACAAAGATGGGTAAAGGGAATAATGACTCAGGCCATGACATCATGGATATAGACCAGGGGTGCAAGGTCACATATCAGAATGGCTGAGATTTGACCCCTCCGATCTCCAGCTCAACATAGCATGCTACTGATGAGCTTTGAAGCTTTTCATGGTGGAGGTGACAAGTTACCAGTAAGTAGAGAGGTTTGCAAGTAGCACCATGCAAGGATATCTCTTTCATGAGTATGTGTGGTTCTGAAAAGAACTGGGGGGTACTCAACATTTCGGACGGTAATGGTATGCTCTGTCTGTCCTTTGGAGACTGCAGAGGTTCCAATGACAACAGCATGCTTCCCTCTGACATGTACATGTACAGTAGTCATGCCACCATGTTATAAGTTTTACGATCGCTATCAAAGCAGGTCTACTTGTAAATATCACGGACCCTCTACTCATTATGTACTGTGCATGCACCGGTCCCATGACCTCTTGATCAGAACAGATTACAATGCACAATCTACACTGGATAATTTAACTACATGTATGCAGGTCAGTTCATATTCAAAGCTGACTGCAGTTCTTTCAGTCCCCGCCCCCCCTACAAAAACCACTTTCCAGACTAATTCTGGAAAAGTACCAGAACAGAACTCTACTATACTGTACATACATGCAATACAGTAGGATTTGGTATAAAAAAAGGCAAGAAGAAACTTTTTATTTATTCACATTTTGGGAAGGTCCATCAATGTCAGTTGGTATCTGATATTATTGCACAGGCAAGGAAGAAACAGATCCCCTTCCCAATTAGAACAATCCCACCTGTGCTCACTGGAATTCAATGATTCTTCAAGAAAAACCAAAACAAACAGGTTCAATGTACACACATGCAAAAATGGTGCATATCAATTGAAAAACGAAATCAGCCGAGTCCTAAAGCAGGATTCGAACCAAGTAACTTCACAAAAACAGGGGCAGCAGCATTACCCACCAACTTGAAGAGTAACCTAAACTATTACTCCTCACTGAGGGCTCAATCAAATAATTACCAGAGGGAGTATCACTCCTCCCAAGGACAAGTACATGGGGAAGGAGAAACAGTGAAAAAAACCAGGATTTTAAGTGATACCAAGAAGTCTGAGACTGACTGTATTCTGACCTGTCCCATACCTACACCAAGGCATGGGACAAAAAAGGGTTTCATTCAGCCAGTCTTCCTGTATCAGCCTTACGCCTGCATACACCTGAGTCACAACAGCATAAAGAACCCAGAACCAAGATCAACACACAAGACAAGAAGTGAAACCCAGGGCCCAAAGCTCCCCGCCTCAGATAACCAGGCCAAGAGAAGGCAAAACATCTTGGAGAAAACCTGATACTGCGAGATAGGGATGGCTCATAAAAACGCTGGATATTAAAAAAAAGATGGTAGATTTGTTGGCGATCCTTTTCTTACTCGGCAGTACTATGCAGGCATTGTTTACGGGTGCATACAACACTATCAATACTTCTTTTGATGGCCGCACGTTTTTCCCTTGGTAGACCCTAACCAGAGCGGCACTAACACACCAGCCGGATGGAGAAAATAAAAATCTATTGAAATCTCATTAGGGTATGGGCGAGTAGGTCCAAGCCACGGCTGCTATATTCAGTGTCACAGCCAACCCCCCCCTCCCATCGGCCACAAACACAAGCAGTAGTTACACTCATCTATGACAGGTTTTAGCAATGCTGGCCACCGGTAGGAAGGCCAGGATTATTCTACATGCCACTGGAGTTCCTTTTATGAAGCCAATCTCTAGCCCCTTCCCCTCCCCCCCAGGAGTAGAGTGACAGTGGAAGCATCCAGGGTATACAATACAATACTGCTTTTGCTGTGCCACAAGTGAATGATTTTTTTTTTATTCAATGGTATGTTTCAACCTGCCAAAAATCAATGACAACTTTTGCAGCTGGTAATTTAAGAACCAGATTGCACTATTGTTTTTAATGGTTTTGAATGTAATGCATAAACGCATAACCTGATGGTGCCATACCGATAAAATTAAAAACACTGCAAAAACCAAATTATCTATACTCTGGGAGGAACCCGCTTGACTCTTCCACTCTTGGCAAAGGAACTTTCTCATGTCCTCTGATACAGCGTCCATGTACTATACTGAGCAAGTAAATTCTATGTCAAACGTCATGCAACGTGAAGGTGACTGGATCCTGCTCTGGCCTAATGTACCAGTGTTGTTACATTCTATAAAACTGTGCCAAGCCAAGTATTGAACGTTAAACAAAAGGGGTGGATGAACCAGCCTCACTTATGGGCATGGGGCTTTCCATCCTCGCTGTGAAGAACATCCAAGTTCATGCAGACATTTGGAAGTTTGTTCTGCTCTCCACAAAAACTTTCGAGATACATGTACATGTAAACTCCCAAAGGCTGTCAACCCAGAAATCAATATATCGCCCTATATTTCTGGGTCAGGCACACAATGTTACAGTTTGGGTTTCCTGAGACAAAAAAAAAGGACACAGAAGAAACATGTCACCCACAGGTGCGTACATGTACTTGTTCATACACACATACAGGTACATATATAGGGGTATAATGAAGTCAGCTTCCAACCTACCTGTACATGTACTGTACATGTACATGTACAACGCAACAACTGCATGCACACAGTTGAACTCGGTCAAGCATACAGAGCAATGATCCACTTTTTAATGCACTGCAAAGTTCCGGCACAGTGTACTCGCACAGAGCGCTTGTACCGTACATGTACTGTGTGCACATATCAAGGTAGCACCAGAATGTACATAAACACATGTACTGTACTGTACCATGCATGTACATTTACAGCACTGTACAAGTCTACATGTACAAGTACCGGTACATGTAAAACGACTATTTACATACATACATTAATAAATGCATAAATTTACATAAGGTTATTTGCCCCATATCAACCTGTTCTGCATGTACATGTATGTACTCACTAGTGTAGTTCCTCGATTTAAATCCAGCATTACAGCTCAGATTGGCTCATTCTGATGCCTGCTTTACACAAATACAGGCTGCACACATTAAAAGAACACACACATGACTGCATGTTCCGTGTACATGCAGATAAATATAAAGCACTCTCAACAGTTCGTTGTAAAACAGAAACCAGTGCCTCCGAGGAACAAATATTTTTCCAGGAATGAAAGTTGCAAAACTTACACCAACATGTGCGTAACCAGTACAGCATACATGTACTCTCATGCTTCGTCAATCTGTGGTTTTTTTTTTTTGAATCGACATTGTTTGAAACCAGAGTACCAAGACTCATGCTGGGTTTGGGGTAGAGAGGTCAGTATTTCCAGTGGGGAGTATTCCAAATCTCCCATGTTTCCTTCCTGGTAAATCAGGCACTTCCACGGGGTAGATATCTAAGCAGAAATGGAAGGGGCACGGGTGTAGGGACCTCAGCCTTTGAAAAGAAGACTGGAACACGGAGCCTATGTATTCGTATGCTACATGTATTGTATCTCAAACTGTGTATCGTGTACCGTACAAGTATGGTACATTCAATGGTTCAAAAATGGTTCAGAAAGACTGTTCTCATCAAAGTATACTTGAATATAAAATAAAAGATATGTTAGAATTGAGGACAGAAGTAATCCTTTCTACTAACCCTTTCTACAGGCATCATGATTATACATGTATCTACACGTAAATATATGTACAAGTGTGTAAGCATTAATCATCTTTCTACTAAGCTAAATCCAACTAACCTGAACAGCAATCTAACAAGGAAGTAAAAGCTTCAGCAAACACAATGAAGACAAGGACCCACTTTTTCTTTTCACATGGCCACAGCAGGATGCATTTTTGCCCTAACTGACCCACATCACACAGGTCAGAAAGTGCTTCCCCATCTCACTCTTTCCCTTCTGCCCCCTTTCATCTCTGCCTGGAGTGCCAGGAATGCGTTCCACCAGCTCCACTCTTCCAGTGTCCACCGGTAAATAAACCCAGTTAATATTTCATTCATTCCGCTGAGCCAAACGAATAGCCAACCATCGCTCATGGGTATTAGAACCAGCTCAGCGGGACAGGAACAATATGCAATCTGTCAAGTCCGAAAAGAAATTGATCAAATAAAAAAAGCACAAAATAATATGTATATACACTACATTTGAGAACTGATTAGTAACAAAGAGGTTATTTGTGGCGACACATGTACATGTACGATGTATACAGATTCTGTTTGTTGGGAGGACGGGGGTAATCACAAAATGGATTTTCATGCACCAGTTGTACCGGTACAAGCAGAAATGTACTCAGTTTAGAAGGGAAATGGATCTACAGGGTGCCTGAAGCTTAATGACATCATTATTTGTGTTTCCACCAAAAAAGGCCTAAGATCTCAACTCTCCCGGGAAACACCTGAAGTTCAAGGGAGTGTGAACAACTTACATTGAAAAAAACCCAGACTTTTTAATGCACAAAAATTAAAGAAAACCCCAACTTCATTCCTAATACTGCATACTGGGAGATTTGCACAATGCCAGTACAGGAAAGGAGATCTGCAGAGAACTTAACATTTCAGTTACGGTACATGTTACAATCATAATGCTACCGTACATACATGTACCGTGTACCATATATGTGTCACAGGTACATGTTCATGTACATTTATGAAGAATTCCCTCCATCATAGCAAAATGAAGTAAATGGTTATCTCTCCAGACAATGGAAATTGGAGTACATGCACCTGGTACATGGAATTTCCTCCCCCATAGCAAAACTAAAGCTCGTGGAACCCCCTCCCAGATATCAAATTGAAATACATAAGGTCACAGGCCAAAGCCCAAAGATACATGTACAATGTGCCATAGTGTACCACAGTGTACCACTGTACATGTACATTACCTCTACTGTTTACATGCACTGACCCCAAGTCTAAGGTCATTCACCTGCCAAACAATCTCAATGAACACATGGGCAGCGCAGGTGCATCTGAACTATGATCTGGAGGTACATGTACATTGTACAAGTATGTGTACTATTATGTGTGATTATTATGCACACGTATGCACACCAATGATACTCATGTACATGTACATCACATGTAAATGTACACAGTACTGTACCTTTACTGCAACACCTTGCAGGGAACCCCCAAGTCAAGTCTCATTTCAAATATCCAACACGATGGCATACTGTACAATGTACTGGTGTCATCATGGACTACCGGATGCCAATTCTGCTTCAAGAGGCTTTCGTGATAGCACAGGTGCACAACATGCAGCACATCAGTAGGAGACAATTGGTACATAAATGTCCGTGTCACAAATGAATGATACTCATCATGTCTGAAGTTGCAGTGCACCCTATCTAACATGTACATGTACACCATACCGTACATGCAAAAGATCAAATTCATTGATACATTCATTAAAAAATAGACATGTATTACAGCCTGCAAACAGGAACTTCAAATAGCTCAATTTGCCTTTTTAATAAAGAAGGTCAATTAGGCCTAGTACTACAGCATAGTATGCTGTGGTACTTGGCCTAATGCTGAGCATATCCAACCATCCAATATGTCCTTGTTCAATATGGTGCTTACATGTATTGTGTACAATGTAAACTAACCTATAAAATTCTGACAGCACATTAAACTCTACATTATATGCTAAAGACTCTAGACGATATTGTTCTCTTTACCAGTTTTCAGGGGTTGACAGTTGTCACATCTCGATTCTGTGCCAAACACCAGCCAGACACCAAATGATCAGCAATGTCACCAAGACAGTCTTGTATGAATTAGACCTGTGCAAACCATCCCCCCTGTCACGGTGTCATACACACCATGGGTATAAATAACACACAGTACTACAACATGTTCAATTCACTCCCCCCATCTGTCTGTCCACGGTCGGTCGCCTGGTTGGTGGGCTGGAAGACACAGTACACACGTACTGGTACATGTATGCATACACACTGCCTCACACAATGCGCATATTAAATAAAGGACCCCCAGCAAACAGGGTGTGGCTGTTCACTGGACTGTGCACAGCCTGGTGTGAACTACTGTACGGTACATGTACATGTACACATAGGCTAGGTGAACCTAACTAACAATGCAGGTTCACATTCACTGTTCACCATTCCTGTCATCTGGCCATGTCTATGACTGCTTGTACTTTGTACATTTACCAGTACATTAGGTTCACGGAATTGGATACATTACAGAAAAACACTGCACAAACAAAATAAGAAGGCCTACATTGTACCTTACAATAGTACCTCTATTATATTAATACCAAGACTTCAAATAAATGAAGAGCATATTTTACTAAGGAGTGCTTTAATAACAAAGGTAATACCGTAAATGGCAAGTCCAATGGATTTTTTTTTCCAGATGCATAATGAGAAGGTGATTACGAACACACAACTTCTTTCACTCGTCAGTTTGCACTCCTTACAGGGAACAATTTAAACTTTATGTATAGGCAAACACATACGGTACATACGCGTACATGAACATGGCACTTCTTCCTTGTTTCTTATTTACGTCATGCATGCACACACCACCAATACATTTCCCAAGAATTTGGAAGTTCAGTCTGGAACATCAAAAAACTACCAAACCACAAACTCTTGGTTTTGCTGTTTCTTTGTTTATTTGTTTGGGGTTTTTTGTTTTTTGGCTATGGACAGCTTTACGTTCATATCTCACACCTTCCACTACAGCAGTCCTTATGAAATGATCTGCAAGTCAGGCGTACTTGTAATGTGAATGCCACATTTTCTTGTTTAGTATGCATGTACACAAACATGCAATGCAAGTAAATCATGCTTACTGGAGCAATGTATGGTAGCAAAGACCCAAAGCCAATGTCAGATCTCAAAAGAAAGACACCTGGCTTAAATGCTATCAATAAAAATCACATTATTGGTTTTTTCAACACCTACTGTACGCTCTCTTACTGTGAGTCATACTGGTAAAACAAAACAGGATAAAGCTGGGTCCAGCAGTCAATCAAATGCATGACTGGTTGTGGTTTGTAGGAATTGGGAATGACCAGTGACTGAAATTCCTTACATCAGGAATATGGCAAGATGTTTATCTTTATCTCCATCTTATTTAACAAAAGCCATTGTGTACACACATGTCCATGAGTGCCAGATTCATACCATGCAAAAAGGATTCTGATGGAAGAGACCAGCATTCACACCTCACTGCTAGTAAAACCAGTCAGATCCAACTTGACCCAGATTAGCAAGTGCTCTGACCGCAAACCAGCCATATCACAAGGATCAATCTACATCATGTAGTCTACAATAATACATGTACATGTACATGCTGTACTTGTACATGTAAATGTACTCTAAGTTTCACTGTCAATTAACAGCCACTTAAAACCTTCATCTACATAGATTTAGCACCTTGGTTAAATAAGCACATGTAATGGGCAAACAGTACAAATGCAAGTGATGTACATGTACATGCATATCCATCAGGATATGTTTACAAAGTAAAGTCATGTGAGGATACAATGACAGGCAAGGTTAGGGAACACTAGAAAAAACCACACAGAAACTTGCACACCATGAAAAATCCATGGATTGTGTTGAATTGAGTACACCTTACAACATGTACACTTCAGGTGAATGCAAAAGTGCAGTAAGTTTGACATCATGAAACCTTTGCAGCATAATTCACCGAGTTAAAATGTGTTGTGGTCAGCTTTTGCAAATTTGCAGAAAATTTTACATTTGCATGTATGTCTGCTTTCAAGTCAAGCCTGTACCTGTACCTATTCTGTTACACGGCCAACGTCCTGAACAGCTCCTGGTACATGTAAGTAATTAACCCTAGCAATCCTCAGTCCAACCATTTTCATATTACTTTGCACACACTCGCACATGCGTACATGTAGTTTCCCTGTATGAAGCATGCTGTTGTGTTCGGGCCAGATGTGCGCTCTACTGGGCCACTTTCCCATGCTTTTATCAACTCACACTGTCCGCACTGGACTTTCCATCTTGGAAAAAGTGTCTCCGGAATTTCCTGAGCAAAATTTGGCCGATAAAAATGACCATGCCACTCAGTAAAAGTAACCGAGAGGAAGACTTCCTGGCATGTCCACAGTGGACTTAAAATGGGAAAAGTAACTATCGTTGCAGTAGGTTTGACCAAAAAAAGTCCAGCGCAAACACAGCTAGAGAGATATCACTTCAGTGCCCACAAGCAAATTATGTAACATGAGTGAATACATGTAACTCTTTCATCTTAACATGAACAACTACATGTACTTGTATTTCACTATTGACAATGGAAAGAAATGCAAGTGACCGAAAGTTCACCATGTACCAACACTGTCTTTGTGCTTTGCCTTTTTCTGTCACCAACTTACATAACACCACCTGCAGGGTTCATAAGCCACGATCTTGGGGCCTACAACTTTCCTCTGGGCCACCAAACAATGACCACCAGGACTTCCAACTGGGCCACACAGAGGAACTTTGCAACCCCCAAAATAGCTGACATTTCAACAAATCAATCACTTCTTATTTTAATCTCGTCAAGCTGGGTGTATTCTTAGACCCAGTTCCTGGGTGAGAATCAATTTGTTTTTGCGATGGGGGTAATTGCCATTTCCTTTCTGCCTATTCTTTTTACTGGCGTCATCTCACAGCATCCGGTAATATGTTCACAAGGACACAGCTCAGTCAGTGCCAAGGTCAAGGCCAGGACAAAGCCATTTTGGAAATTTGACTAACTATAAAAAGAATCTGGATAATAGAGACTTGCCATGCAAGGCCAACATGCAAACCTATGTATGGAGTTGGTGTTAACAGCTTCCAAGAACCCCTCATGAGTGCAGTAAATCACTACACAATGCTGTGTAACGTACATGTACATGTACATGTACTGTACGTGTAGAGTGTACATGTACAATCACTTTCAGAGTCACGGAATGGGGTCTGTGCGTGAACAAGAGAGGGCGCTATTTTTTTGTCACCAATCAGCAACAACCTCCCTTAATATGACCCACTACATGTACATGTACCACTGCAATGCACCTGCTCCTTCACACGCTGCTGGCACAAAGTGGATACCAATAATTACACAAATCTCAAGCTTGTCCACCTCCGTAGAAGCCTGGTATACAATGTCAATGGCTTTCAATAATTGCCTAAGCACCTCTAGTCATCAGCGGTGAGGGGGACAGGGGTGCAATAAGAATTCTACTGTATAGTAGACCCATGTTTGAGACCTCTCTAAACCTGTAAACACACAAGAGGATAAGGCTTCATACTATAAATGTAGAATCGTCTTACAGGTACATATCTGCTGAGACAGTTGAGCCTTTGCTTGCCTAATAACTTTACATTGGGCTTGATCAATTGATATGTTGTAGAATTTGAGAGGAATGTGCAGCTGAAATGCGTTATTGTATTGTTGGACTTTCTAGGATTGAGGAAAGCTCATGACTTCATAAACTAAATACCTCAGGAAAATGCAGCCTGAGACAGCAAAGTTGAATTAACTACATGTATGAGGAAAGTAAATTTGTAACATGTTGAACATTACATCAACAGCCAAGACAAGCGTGTACAGAAAATACAGAAAACTGACGCTGAAGGTTGACAAATTGACGCCTGGCATTCAAGTACCAAAATGATGCAGTCACAATTTACATGTACATGCTGTATTCCTCTCCACTTCTCATGCAGACATGAAAACATGTACATGTATGTGGGCGTGAAGCATTAGCCTCATAACAAAGGGCGTTATTGTTTACTTGTATTCTGCCAACACTAAAGGTATGATTATGAAAAAGGTCATCCATTCTCCGCATATCCCTCCATTCCTGTTCTGTTTAGAAACATCACGTAGTCAGCAGTATGGAATTGCGGGTACGCACAGGATTCACATGTGCATGTATCATACACTTATGACTGGTCCAATAGGTCCACACATGACAGGTGGGAAAAAAACATCAATTGATACACGAACCTCCAGAAGTGATTTTTTTTGCATTTACCCCCTAAAAAGTTGCCGATATGCAGGCTTGGAATGAGTGGCTCTTCACAAATTTACATTTGAACGATTTGAATCTCATCATACAAAATCAAAAATTCATCATTGCTATCATTTGCACCATATTCTTCACATGAGACGTTACGGTACAATCATATTCTACAATAAGTACGGAATGAAAGAAGGAAGGTACCAGTATGAGAGTATGTACATTGCGGTCACTGTACGGCTCATTCCATTGAACAAAAGCATGATGGAATCTCAAAACTACTTTTGTGTCTGGATCAGTTCAATTCAAAGCGACAGATGGTGCTATGGAGGACTTGTCCCTCAATTGTCTGCGAGAAAGACATTATGCCAGACCCCAACAATTCATGGTCTGAAGACAGCAACACTGTACATGTACTGGTACATGCATGCAGCCGTACATGTCTGTCTTGCGAGACTGGTACCGAAGACTGCCACACACAGCGAAGACTTCAGACCCATTTCGTCCAGCTTGTATGCAAGTGGCGTCCTTGGCTGTATCTCCATGCATATCAATGGCAAGGTGCTCTGTGCAGTCAAGCATGCAGGTTATGCTATAGTGTCTCCATACAATCCACAGGGATCCCCAAGATATCAAAGCTGCTTAGTGGAATGGCCTGCTGGATGCCAAAAAACCAACTCACAGCACTAGTGAAAAAAACTGGCATCAACTTACACAAGCATCAGTAAATGTGCATGGTGTCCAGTGAACTGTTATTAATTTATTTAAATGTTTACATTAAAGCTCCCCTGAGCACACGTGGCATGCAAACATGGCTCACAACTCCAGGATGTATTTTTTTACACCTCTGTTCATGAAGAAAAAAAAGATAAATAAAACACACAGGCAGCAGAAACACCACATACATGTACTACACTGTATACTGAGATGAGGCCACCAACGAACAGACTCTGTCTCGTGACCTCAACTTTGGAGTTAAGAGTAAATACTAGCAGAAGCCCAAAATACAAGCCCTGAAACACAACCGCAAAACAAGCTGTACGGTACGTGCATGATGATTATTTATTACTGTGCTGTACCAGCCATCTCTATTAGTCTTTGAATGGCAGGGCTTCCTGTATACCAAACCGAACAATGCAATCAGGATTTTTGGCATATACCCTGCACAAGTGAAATTTTACTGAAAACTAATCAGTTTTGCATATCCCACTGTACTGTGTACATGTGCAACGAATGGACTGTTTTATGTACACATACAACTACAAGAATTATCCTTCAGTTTAATCAAAGGCACAAGCATGTCTCCTGGACAACCTGTATCTATCCCAATGCTCCTCGACAATGTAATTACCCATCAGTTGATCATAAAGAACCCATTGCATTTGTGATGTCTTTCCTCCAGTGCTTAGAGGAACAAGGAATGGGGATGGTGTACGGACCGGCCGTCCAACAGTCCAGGCTGACAGCCCACTCCATCCTGTCCCCTTGGCCAGAAACCAGCCATGCTTGAATGACAAGGAGGCAAGTGTCAAATAATGATGTTTGCTCACCAACAAGATTCATAATCAACCAAAAAAATGGTTTTAACCAGTCTCAACCACAGGGCACATTTTGCAATTCCTGATTAGCTTGATGCATATTTGATAAAAGAGGGAAATTAAGTATCGTTTTTTTCTCCACTTACACTGATTTGGTACAGTAAAATGTGAGCTGACAAGCTACTACACATGTACATGTATTGCCATGAAACTATATGTAGTAATCAGTCTTTGTGAACAACTTGACTACAGGCTAGATACATGACACATGACTTTGCATTTCTTGCAGCCTATGAGAACAGCTCTGACATTCATCGTACATGAGAGACAGGTGCACTAGTTTATGTTTGGAAGGTCCAACCATTTCTGAGAAATGTTCAGTCATTTTGGGGCCACGAATAGTAAGCTATAAATCCATTCCACTTTGGGGAGAGTTCACTTGTGTTCAAAAGTCTTAGTAATGTTCAAGTCAATGATCTTGTTTTGTTCTGAACACAGAATAGTAAGTATAACAAACATGTACCGGTACCTTACGCACACCATAAACATACACCAGCATAAACAACAAAGAATCTGACCAGCCAAATGAAACAAAGTTCTTTTCAATTTTGGAGATTTCTTCTTAATTGTATGTCAGTGTTCAAATCAGGTCCAAAATCTCCAGTACACAGCAGTCACACATTTTGCATATTCAACGCCGTCTCCTTCACTGTAAAATTGAATAAACTGGGCAGTAATATAATTTTTTTTTAAATATACACCAAGATCAAAAACTTGGAAACAAAAAACCTCCAAGAAGGATTTCTACCCTATGCCATTACAGCAAACACTTTTTTCCCACTGACTGGCCACCCAGGCCCCTGATAAGATTCCAGACTTGTGTTCAGTGGTGTCCTAGTACAGAGTGCCCGGTACAGCTTCTCTGTATGCTGTATCCAATGCCACTCATTAACATCACCACCAGAACTGGGGGAGGGTCCCAGGGAGTCATGTATTACAATCATGTAATAAGCCAATTATATCCTGGGGTAGCTACTCCTTTTTTCCTCTAAGAATGCGGGCCCTGATGAACCTGTGCTGAGTGGTTCCTTTGAAATAATCCATTTGCATTACATGCACATCTTCAGCGTGTGTTATACATTCAGAATTTCCCCAACCGGTCGCCTTCTGTTCAACATGTGCAAACCGGGACCCTTATGTGTGTGAATACGGAATGGATGGTGTGGGTTTGATGAATGGACACTGGCAGAGAATGATGCCCATGGATAAGAAGTGACACTGTTATACATGTATCGAGTACAAATGTACTTTTATATCCACAGACAAGTGGCGGCCATTTGCATTCATCAATATCTTTTTCTTTTTCCCCAAAAGAACACAGCCAGATGTGAAAAAAATCACAAAGTCTGTCCTTTTTTTTTAAACACTATGAGTAAGTAAAATATACCCGGCAGCTAAACCTTTTAAAATCATGACAGAGAAATCTTACATGTACCTGAGAATGAATCATTACCTCTTTGAGCTACCACCAAAAATAATTTCAAATAGATACCAGTAGCCCATTCTTGCTGTAAAAATACGATATGTACATGTCCATGTACGATACGAGATGTGTACCCTGTACAACAAAAAGGTTTCACGTTAACCAGGATGCAGAATACAGGCATGTCAACATGATACATGTACGTATGTGTGTATTATTTACAGCCATGCCAATGTACAATTTACTGCTACTGGTAACAAAAAATCTGGCAGCTCCGGATATCCTCATTTCTAGTCAGCAACCTGTGAACAACACTGGAGAGTCAAAAACTCAAGTGACCACAAAACAACAACCCTGCACAAGAAACAACTGGAACTACTAGTACATGCATCGTGACAATAGAAATCATTCTCATTTGTGTATACATGTAAGTCAGGAGTGGATGACAGACATTGTGACTACATGTCCAGAAGTCATAGCAATAATCAACTGCTAACAGTTTCTTAGACATGCAGTAAAAGCAACGTATCAGTGAAAAAAACACATCATACAACATGTAGTATGAATACATCACACCATATGCATGTGATGAAGCCAAAACACCGCCCTATAAAAAAGCTCTAGATAATTTTTCAAGCTCTGGTCTTGAACAAAATTTCGTTTTGTATAATTTGCTTGTCAGCAATGGATGATCTTAACATGTACGGGTACCAGGCTTGGGCGAATCCCACTGGAATTGGGTAGAATTGATTCCAAATTTGGAATTGGAGTCGCGATTCCACTTTTTTGAGGCCACCGCCAATTCCATTACCTTGAGATCTGATTCCAGGAACAGTCCAGCGATTCCAAAAGACTGCCATATAAAATGATCCGTCAATTTTTTTTTAAAATGTGTGGTGTTATGCCAAATCACAGAACCTAAACCGGGTGGCTTTACTTTCATTGCCAAAAACTGAAGTCTGTGATGAGACATGGCCCACATGCTTTGCAGAATCGCAGCGGCTCCGTGCCGTACTCCGACCAATTTGTCTGCAGCACGCCGATGGCCCACTGTTGGCTGCATGCCAATTGTGACTCCCTAACATGCTGAGCATTTGGGTGCTACATCGTGAGCAATGAAAACTACACGTACGGTGGAGTTTTTCCCACACGCTAAATTCTTTGCAATGAAATTTCTTGTCGCAAATTACCCTCTATTTCTTATTGGAAGCTCAACTGTGAAGGATCAACACCAATTAGAAACTCATTCCTTGGAGTGTTTATTACTTCCAAAAAAAAAATCTTCCGCTGGAGCAAAGTCGAGTTTTAATCTTCAAGATCAGAGCAAACTGTGGTGGAAAAAGTAGGCCTACATGTACTTTGTCACATATTACAAAAATTTACTCAGAACTGAAAGAAAAAACCTGAACAATGCAGCCCTTTGTCCGATATTAATTCTTCCTTTACCATGAAGTACTCGAAATGCAAGTAACTGTTGAAGCATTTGAAAATTCCCATGATGCCAGCTTTTGGAAATTCCTGAAATCCCATAAACCTTGACATAAAATCAGCGATCCGAAGTTGTTTAAAGTCAAACATTTCCAGGGTTTGCAAACTAAACTTAAACCATTCATAAAAAAAAAAAGAGAAGCTGTTGGGATCAGCAATGGCATCGGCCTGGGTGGAGATCAGTCTTCAAATTCATGCATGTTTCTTATAGTCCTGCATGCGTTGACCGCTCTCCGTTGGTGCAAGTAACCTTACACAGCTATACTTGTGGGGTATTCCCTTTGTTCTCATGTACAAAACTCTCACACAACACGCAAAAATTTGCAAATCACTCCCATCTGAACCAGATTCACTTTCCTACTTTGGAAATTCCACTTCACGTCCCTTATTTAAAATACTTCATTTTGAGACTGACGAATGGCACTTGAAAATTCCTCCTTTTGAGTAAATATGAAATATCTATTTCGTGAAATCCTTGTCGGGTACTTTCTCAGTACCCCACAAGTACCCTATGGGTAACTTCCCATTGTTCCGGTACCCCACAAGCCCCTCTACACACGCGCACAGAGGTACAGACCTGTGGCTGTGGGCCGACTGCAAGCATTTCTTTGCGCATGCTCCGTGTTTGAGTCTGTGAGCTATGCGCCATGATTACCGTCACTCACTCTGCCAACACAAATCTTTGACTACTTTTCATCCTTCATTTCTGCCATAAAGATAAGAAATTCGACTCAACCTGTTGAGTGAATTGAAGGTCAAATGAGCAATTCTCAAAATTTTCCATCTCCACCTTGGAGCAAGACTAACAGCCTCATATTGAAGCTGCTGGTAGCAGGCATACACATAGAAAGAATGTAGCTTTAGGCATGTCCACCAGCGATTGCACGAACAGGCCGCTGACGCAAGCGGTGCTGTGCGGCGCATGAGCAGTCCAATTTTTGATGGAATTTACAATCAAAAGATCGAGAAAACTATCACAGTTCACCGTCAGTGGAATAAGGTCACATTTTTTGGGACTTTTAAGTAAAAAAAATATTTCTTCAGTACATTTTTGGCGGCATGAAAGTAAAGGTACATACCTTATGTTTCTTTCTTGTCAAATAGGCATTTTAGAACTCACTACCACTTATATATAAACTGGATAACTTGAAAGCCAGCGGGCTACATAGATTGATAATCTTTTCCCATAAATGATGTGCTTCCATCAAGTTAAAATTTCTGATTTAAAACTCTGCAATGATAATAAATCTTTCATACTTCCGATGCAAAAAAGGGGATAATGTTTAATGAAACGAGTTTAATGAAACGAGTTTAATAAAACAACTTGTAAGTTGTTTAGGAACCAACTTACAAGTTCATTTTGCATGTAATCTCGGGTATACTCAACATGGCATTTGCACATGTAAAAAATGAAATCAATTCCGAGTGGAATCACGATTCCTGGACGGAATCGGAATCGATTCCAAAAATGCTGGAATCACCCAACACTTACATGTACCCATCCAGCTCTGCAATATTGCCAACATTTTTTAGTTTTGCGTTTGGACAGGAGCAATACCATCCAGAAAAAAATTTCTTGTCTTATTTCCGACAAGATCAACATCAAGCAAAGCAGAACGGTTTCAGCCAAGCAGAATTTAATTGCTCAGTGAGCCTCGAAACAAGTCTAAGCTGACATTGTACCGGTAGCATTGTTCACGACTGGTTGAATGGTTTCATCTCAAATAATTGGTAAGCAAGCCTTGAAGCACATTTGAGTTTTTTCTCTGTGTTTCATCTCATTTGGTATTTTCCAAGGCATTAATGGTATATTTGCTTTTTCTCATTTTATAACAGCATTATCAGGTGCAGTGGTACAGCCGGATCATGATTAATGAGCACATCTTGAGCCAAGTCTACATGCTGCATGATACTATGCATGTACATGTACCTCTATCAGTTGTGACATGAGACTCCAGCACCTAACTAGAGGTCTGCACAAGTCTTAATTGGTAATTTTCTCTTCCCAAACACGCTGCTTGAAAAAGGGAGCATAATGACTGTGACTGATTGAGCAACCACAAGCAGGATATATGTACATGTACCGGGTATGTCCTTGCGAAGCTATCTGTCTACAAAGGCGCTTCTGCAATAGTCCTAAGGAAATCCGAAGGGAACTACAGCAGACTTGGGTTCTGGTTACTCCACAGGAGAAAAAAATCTCTTTTATTTTGGTTAGGTTTGTGTTAGCAAAGACCAAATTCAGAGCGATTCATTGTGAGGATAAAGAAATTCATGTAGCATAAATGAAACGCATCATGATGCAGACTAATAAGGTGCACATTTTTCTCTAAATTTTATAGGGGGGGAGGAAGAAGTAGGCAAACCATTATGAGCATACGGCACAGAACAAATTTCATTTGCGTATCCAGCGTCGGTAAATATTCATAAGTCCAGCTTCTCTTCACCAATCTGTGAGGGGATACTCAAGTTTGGAGCATACATGCACTTTGCGTTTCCTTTTCTTATGAGGGGGGTTCTCATTTCCTTTCCGAACGTTTAATCAAATATTTTTTAATACACATAGTGCAAGCATACAATGTACATAACATGCACTGAAAACTTTTGGTCCATCTTCTCCAAAAGCAACAACAGTAATTACGATCGAACAGAACAGCAACGTGTTAGCTATGATATGAGTTGTACCAGGACATTTTACTAAACAAGCAGTTGACTGCAAAAAATTGCAGTCATTTCAAAGGCCTCTGGAGATTCCAAGAGGCTATAGTCAAATGCATGTACACGTATTGTACATGATGGTGTGCACAGGCCTAAATGGTGGAGCCATTAGTTGAAATCTTACAAATTTAGTTAGTTTACAAATAGTTTACAAATGAGGGGGCAAAGCACACAAAACTGCATTGAGAACTTCCATCATAAATATGTCCACATTTATTTGGAATTTGGCAAATTTCCTTCCTTCATGAATAACAAGCCACCACTCACTAAAAAAAATCACCACGCACAGGTAACCCTCAGCCATCATAAAAATAAGTTTCCAACTGTGCAAATGCAGAAACCTGTAACGTCATGAACGTTAATCAGTCACACACACACACACGTACCGACAACGCATGGTACCAAAAAATTGATTAACTTTTACCGGGACCGATCATCATTAATACAGCGCCGTCCATTACCACCGTCTGAACTACATTACTCAGACCACCTCCTGAAAACGGGCGGCAAATTTCGGGTTCAAACAACGAAACGGGGGACATAAGGGAGAAAACGAGAGGGGAACCATCAAAAAATACCAGAACTCACCTTTTATCAATGTAGCCGAACAAAGACACCGTTGACTAAACGCCAACGGCCACACTGTGTGGTGGTGCGTGGGTTATTTTTTGTTGTGTTTTTAGAGGAGACAGCCAAGGCAGTGTATACCACGCTTGATTTGGTTTTCTTCTTTTTTAATACGTGAACGGGTTCAGGTTGAGCGCACACATGTAGGCCTACACCACACGACACCAACTATCTCCTCTTGCTATCTCAAAACTGGTCCCAACTCCCCAACACTTCTATCTTCTTGGGCCGTCGTCCTGGGGTCCTTTTTCCTCCTCCACTGGTGACGGAGACGGTCGCGAACTGGCTCTTGTTCCACTGGGGCACGGTCATGAATATTCCTCCACGGTCCCACGCATACAAGTGGGTCAAAGCCACGGTGGTGGCGAAGAAAAAAACAAGAAAACCGGAGGCCGGTGGAATGGAATTATTGCCCTCACGTCGTGTACGATGGCGCTGGTACTAGTGCCTTCTCATTTTGTATTCCAGTGTGTTAAACCGTACGTACGTTGAGCCTTTGGAGCCCAATGCAGGGAGCGTATTATGCATGCACACTGTGCTGAATGCGTTCACTCCGCGCGCGTTGGGGTTGGAATTGAATACGGTGTTCTCGATGAGCCGTGATACCGGAACCGAAGCGACGTTCCATAAAAAGCACCGATGCTTGTGAAGTCGTTATTGAGTTATAAAATTCATCAAGTTTTGTATTGTTTCTAATTATATATGTTTGTGTAGCTTTTTTCTGTTGGAGTTCTTAAAATGACCTCAGCTATTGTTAGCAGGGGAAACTTTATGAGGAGTCCAGTTCAAATGGCTTGAATCTATCCAGAAAGAAATTAACTTTCTTGGTGGGTTATAAACAGGAGAGCCATACGATAACTTGACTCATCTTTTGTATCTTTGCTTCGAATGCTGTAACTTTCTGTTACTATTTCCATGCAATTAAGGGGCCCACATGCAGTCTCATTCTTTGACAAGAGCTGCATCCAGGAGGTGTATAACCCATACCTTCACGACCCAACTTTTGCTACTACGTGTAATGCTAACCAGTCTCCTGCTGTGGAAAAAAACTAGGTATTTTAACCACAAACCATGTTCTTGAATACTAAAACATCTGGATAATTTCTGCTGATCTGTTATTTTCCGATTTTTTGGAGGGGGTGCAAAAAGCGGCAAAGCCCCTTCCCCCGTCAATAAATTACATGATCATCTCAACGCAGTTATTAAAAGATATTTACAGGGTTAATGGCATTTATTGACCGCCGTCAGATGCAAAAAGATTAGCGGCAACGATCAACAGACAGTTGGTACCAAAATTAGCTCCTCCTGCACACTTTAGTACCGGCAGACAAATTTGCCTGAGCATATTAAAAACATCCGGTGAACTTTAAGCAGTTATAAATTTGAAATCTAATCAAGTCGTTGTGTGCAGTGTGGTGGTGACTTATTGAACAACTTGACTGTATGAGAAATTAGCCGTTTGCACGATTTGTACACATTTTTCTCCTTTTCCCTGCTTGTACTCGGAAACATGAACTTCACTCTTAATAAAACCGTCGACCTGATGCCGTATGGTTCAGCGGTTTTGAATAAAGCCAACACCTGGCGATTTATAACTAGTTTATACCAGTTTGCTGATTTGATATTCGATGAATTGACAACAGGAATCAGTGCGTGTTTTTGATAGTGAGTATGGGCCGAGAGAAACAGGTCATAAAAAGATACCACGAGTCGAAAGTGTAAATAATGGAAGAAATCTCCATATAATTTCCTAAATCGACAATATCACTGGACAAATAATTGTTAACTTAACTGTCTTGCCTACTAAAACCTTTTCTGTGCTGTACTCCTTATTTAAGCAAATAGAAGTGAAGTTAGTATCTTCAAGAAAACGGCTTGTATGCCAAAAATGATACTATACGGTGCCCGTGAGCAGTCCGCCCCATATGCAGCAAGATCGTGATGTTATTTTGTACCATCCAAAATGCTCTTTATACCGAAAAAAGCAAAATATTAAAAAGTAATTATATAAACAGATGTCAACATTATAAAGTAATACCCTTTTTCACTTGTCACCAGCAGTTAGCAGGTTCATAGCCCGACAAGATTATGTCCTTTTTCAGGCCCTGAAAAAAACTTGTTGCTTTTCGATTCGAATAAAACTCACCTATAAATAAGGGATCAGCAGCTTCCTCCCAAAAAGGCGTGTCTGCGTTTAGTAGGGCGGTGGTTTAAACGCCACAGGATGTGACGAATGCATGGTATATATTTATACCATTTTTTTTATAGTATTACTATTTGTATATTCTCCTGATAGATGCAGTGAACATTTGAGATCATTAATATAAAATAAATAAAACAATAAAAGATATGATCGATTTCACGAGCTAGATGTCACATGGAGTTGCACTGTATGCACACTGTCATTTCGAAATTATAGAGAAAATTTTATTTCCTGTAGCTCCTCAGTGGGATATTATTACAGCAGATTTGTAGGATGGACGGACACATACTTCGTAGCCTAAGTTGATCATAATTTTCCGTAAATCCATTGTGTATATCTTGACTAAAAAGTGTTGTTTTGATGAATAATGGTAGATGACCGTGACTGGTAATTATCATGTCTGCAAGCACCGGATGGTCTCTGACTGCGAAATGCCTCCAGATCACCTGACCAGGGGCGCGGTGAATCAAACACGCCACCACCAGCTGGACATCTCTGCCCTTCATCGTGGGTTGTTTTGTTTTCAACATTTTAAGCTTCTGAAGCATATTACGAAATTATTCAAAAGGATAGAGCAAATTGGAAATTTCAACTAACTTAATTAAAGATTGCCTTCCATTTTTGTTGTTGTATAGCAAAGGAAATTGGACTTAGATTTTCCTCTTCCAGCAAAAATCTAGTTCATTGCAGCATGTTCATCGTGGTTTCAAACAACAGACTCCAACTTAGGTATGTAGGGTTTGAGCCAAGCACGACCACCCATGAGGGACAACAGTCGTAGTTGTCCGAGTATTGTGAGGTGTGCAAGAAATTCATTTCCCCCAAATTGGTTTTGGAGAATATTATAGTTTTATTTGCAGCCTGCGTCGATCTCCTTAATGACAAGGTCACTCTGGCACGGGGCTTTTGTTAGGACAAAGTGAATTTTTCACTTATTTGCCTTGTATTACTTGAAGAACCAGCTGCAAAATTGTTTTATTCCTGTCTATTATGATGTCAGGGCAAAGAACAAAATGCCGGTGATGAAGGAAATTAAGCTCTTATACCTTCTATATAGTGCATTTATAAAATATCAAATTTATTCATTCGATTTCTGCAATGATTGAGTAATATTTTGTCTGTGTACTGAAATTTTCTTTGATTTCATTTTCGTGTTACTGCCTATGAACAGGTGTACTAAGAAACCTCAACTTCCATATACATGCACATGTACGTTTTTATAGAAAGCAGCAGTCTGATGAATTTAAACAGCGCCATCTGACGATACCTTCCTAGTGGAAAAGGGAGCGATTGTCAATACACCAAGTTTTCGAAAAGTTTATTCATTTGCAAAACAAATCTAGTAGACTCTGTTAATATTCAAAAATGGGTTACATATCAACGCAAAAGAATAAGGAACAAAGTGTCTAGGTTTTATATATATACTGTCCTTTAGGCGCCTATCATCATTTTATTTAACTGAAAAACAAACCTATAAAAATGTCAAAACCCTCGATTCATTGTCTAATTAAAACGAGCATGATCGATCGTTTATTTATCATTGCAACCGTTTGGTTGATTGTTTATCGACTGTTTTATGATTGTCGAATTGTTTTTGCCCGATTCACGTGGTTGGATTCAATCTGTTTGTTTGTTGTACTGTTTATGTGTATGTTAAGCGGTTTAATTTAGTCGGTGTCTAGTGCGTCTGGTGCCAAGACTCACCAACTTCGAAGCAAAATGGCTGACTTGAAGGCGCTCGAGCACGCAACACTGAAGGTATTTGGGAACTTTGACTAAGAAAAAGGGCTTTTAAAAGAGCTGTGTGATATCTATCATTTGTTTAATACCTGAAGCTCATATGTGATCCTTTGAGAATCGGAATCATTAATTTCTATTCCTGCAAACTGCCAAAGAACTGTGCGATTTCAGTCGCAAATATCTTCAGTACTACTTGGCCTGTTGGCTATTCATTGTCATTGTACGAGACTGTGGTGAATATGGTTTGCACGTATTTGCGCGGGCGGGGCTAAATGTACAGATGAAAATATATCTGTTCACTTGAATGCATTTTTTTCACTGGCTGCTTGTATCATGTTGTGCTTATGTACCATCAAGTCATCCAAATTTAATTTTTGACTCTGAAGTGTCTGATGTTTGAAGAAAATGGAACTATGGGAACAATAGCTGAAATTATTCAGCAGAACCAGTCCTGATTAATCATGATTATTTATGTTGCACAAATTTGCAGTGTTCCACATGTTTCAGGGTATTATCACCTTTTCTCATTGGGCTATTTAGAAAAATGGATTGTCCCTGACTGTCCAGTCATTCTATTAAAAAATTAAAAAATTATGCTCCACATCTGATGATGTCTTCTAATTTTGAAGCCATCTTTTCTTTAATTGAAGCTCAATAATATTTATTGACTTTTCTTTCTTCATAATGTTGAATTTGTGCTCCCAAGCCTCCCATATAGGCATGGTTTTTTTTTTTGTTTCAACTTATGAACTGTAATCCTCGTCATTATTTTAACAAGGCAAGGTCATTTGGGATGGAAGCGTGATATCACATCAGCTTGAATCTGGTTGTGTACATTGCATGTTTACATTGGTTGCCCCCAAATGACCTACACGTATGATCCACATCCACATCAACATGTTTTGTTGGAATACTGAAGTGGCTCATTGTATCTTACCTGATGTGCTTTTTTTTCCCATAAATATTTCGATGACAAACAAAAACTCTTAGGCAACCAGATGTAAAGCTGGAAATCAACTTTCTGTCGCAGGTACCATATGAAACACTGAATAAAAAGTTCCGCAACTGCCAAAAGACTATTGACAGAGAAGTTTCACATGTAATGCAGGTACGTATAGCAGGGAAGAGTTGTTCAGAATATGGCCAAAGGTTCAGTGTTTTTAATGTTTTGATCCCGTAGCATTACAATGCAGGCAGTATGTCACACCTGTGCTTTTCTACAGTAGTGAGATTTTTATTGTTGTAGGAGACAGTGCAAACTGGTTGTAGGGGGGTAAGGGACGATTAACACATGAAAATCATTAGAAATGTTTATAGAATCACAGAGTAATGCAGTATTTAAAAACCTCTGAGTGAATAAACAGCACTCTCAGTCATTTCTTCTTGGTTGCCGGGCCTTCTAGGTTCACAGTGAGTTGGAGAAATGCCTAGAGAACAAGTCGACGACTGTGGGGACAGTCGTTAATATTCTGGACTCGATGGTGGACAAGCTAAGTGCTCTCAAGAGAAAGGTAGGCACATCAGTGACCAGTCTTGTTTCATACTTCAGGCTAAAAATCCAGTTTAGGAAATTTGCCCCATGCGTCCATGAGTTAGGCTCGTTGTCTAGAATCATCTCCGGATATGACGAATATCAAGCAGTTGGTTGTGTGATTAACTTACTTTTTTCCCTCTCAGGCCAATGAATCTATTACCCAGGAGGAGGACAGTGCCCGAGTGGTCAAGCGCCGTCTGGAACATCTCAAGGAATATGAGGGATCTACAGGAGCAGCCTTGGCGTCCTGGAAGAAGAAGCGAGTTGACCGCATGCTGGTGGAATACTTCCTGAGAGCAGGGTACTACGATACAGCCGTCAAGTGTGCTAGGCATTCTAATATTGAGGCGAGTCTTAGGTCGTTTCAAGCTATTCATGGTGACAGACAACTAAGGTGGAAAGCTTGCGGTAGCACCATGCAAGGATATGATCTCTTTGAAAAGAACCGTGAGGAACATACAGACTCACAAAGAGATCGTATCCTTGCATGGTGCTACCGCAAGCTTTCCACCTTAGAAGTCTCATGTTGTCTAAAAAGGATGAAGACAACCAGTGTATACTGGTCAAAATGTCCAGTACAAACTCAAGTTCTTTCATGAACCACACTGCCACGTAGTGGCACTGTACATGACTAGTCAAATCCTCACAGCAGGCTTGATTCCAAGAGCTGGACACAAGGGTTAAGTTTCTGCAGGTTGTCCTAGGCAGTTCCAAGAATCACCAGGCTGACCCGTGTAAAGGCTACCTGTCAAGCAACCATTCTCACAAATTCAGAATGGCTGCTAAAATTCCCTGGCTGCTTTGGCCAAGCTCCAAACCTCTCAATCTCCCACTCGCCACCACCTGTCAAACTATCAACTGCAAAAATGAAACAGGCATATAGTGTGGCTAAATATACATGGGCCTTTCTGAAAGCCAGTGGCTGCTAGTGCTAGACCTGTGTGCCATATTCAGCTACAGCCTGTCCATTTGGACATGGCTTGACTCTTTCAGGAATCAAACCTTGTCCTTTTCTTCACTTTCTGACTTACTTTTTTGTATAAGTCAGTTGGATTCATGAAATATGTATTGGACATGAGAATCTTTGTATGCCCAATGCTTAAAATTGAATCAAATTTGCACCTGTTTTTTTTTCCCGCCACCTGACTCAGGACCTTACAAATATAGAGCTATTTCTAGTTGCCAAGGAAGTTGAGGAATCTCTACTACGACGAGAAACGTCGTGCTGCCTAAACTGGTGCCACGACAACAAATCTAAACTTAGGAAAATAAAGGTAAGACTAAAGGCTGGGTCATACTTCAGGGAGCCCAAACATGGATTCAGACGTCAGATGAGATATTTGCAGTGCAACAGTTGAACACATTTCAACTCAAGTGAAATTTCGCTGCAAATCTTTTGTGACATCAAATGCGCTCCGCTTTCATGTTCGCCTGTAGTATGAACCAGTCTTTGGACACATCAACCATATAATGTCAGATTTATTACAAGGTCCAAGGTTTTTGACCATAAAACAGAGGGAATTAAGCCCGATGTATTACACTGTAGTACATTTTTAAGAGCTTAATATACGTAACGAAAAATCTTATGTTGATAAAAGCAAGCATTATTCAAATAAATAATATCATCTTGTTCGACTTAATTTCCAAAAATTATTGAAAATTCACACTGATGACAAAGTTCAATAACTTTCCATTGTGCTCATTCACTGGCCACTCAGGGATCAACATTTTACAGCACGCCAACGTATTGTCACCAGAAATCCTCCTTTCATCTTTGTGTCTCATCTCCAGAGTACACTTGAATTCAACTTAAGAACCCAGGAGTTCATTGAGCTGATTTTGCTCAACAAGCGTGTGGAGGCGGTACGCCACGCCCGCAAGTACTTCAGCTCCTTGGAAGGAGAGCAGCTGGCTGAAGTCCAGAGGGTCATGGGGCTCCTTGCATTTCCAGCCGACACGGATGTCTCACATTACAAGGTAAGGCCTCCTGTTGTGTGTCCCTTAGAAAGGTTTTATGCAAGCAAATCCGGGGTTTGAAGTTATGCAAATTGGTCTGTGTATTAGGCATGAGGATCAGAGAGGTTAAACAAAATTTGAAATATTTGTGGTTAGTAGGTACAAAGAACATTTACCCCACCCAAACCCCTGTAGCCATGTCTTTACCCTTTGATCTGTCTAACTGGTGTGAATGTTTTGTTTATTTCTTGTAGGAGTTACTAGATGGACATCGCTGGCAGCAGATTGTGGACCAATTCCGAGAAGAAAACTACAAATTGTATCAGTTAAACATCACACCTGTCTTAACAGTCTCGTTAGAGGCAGGACTTGCAGCAATGAAAACACCGTATCCTTTCCAAAACACTCTTAACCTATATTCAGATTACTTTAACCCTATTTGATGTAGTTTTTTTCTGTTAATGTACGTATATTCTGTGGAGCCTTAAGAGACATGTAAATTATTGAATTTCTGCAGAAATCTCCATTTGAAAAATGACTTTTACTGGAACAGAATTTGCTTTTACTCCCTCTGGTCCTTTTGATAATCCTTAAGGTATTACCCACTTACATCGTATTTATATTTCCTTGACTATTAACCACTGCTCCCAGGCATTGCTATAGCGACAATAACAAGAATGCTGATTGCCCCGTATGTAGTAAGAACCTTAACGAGCTGGCAAGGAACCTTCCATACGCACACTGTGCACAGTCTAGACTGGTCTGTTCAATATCAGGTCAGAATTGGTGAATGGTTTCTGTTCATTTTGACCCTGTAGTTTAACCCTCCTTGCCCCTTTGTGTGTTGAGGATCGACTGTGATCTCCCTAAATCAATCAATCTCTACCTCAAGTCAGATTCTTCTAAATTTTGGGTAACTCTGATTTCTGGTAATGTAAGTAATTGGTAGCATTCAGAAAGCAAATGTATTGGACTTTTACAATGTTGAAATTAAATTTGAAGTTTCTTGTGTCTTCAAATGATTTCAGAAATCATCCATGGTTTTTTTTTTTGTTTTTTGTTCACATTCAGGCAATATAATGAATGAACATAATCCACCCATGATGCTTCCAAACGGCTACGTGTATGGAGAATGCGTGAGTATCTTCAGACATTTTTGTTTAATCGGGTTTAACTAAAATTTTTGAGTGTACCAGTTTTTAAACTTTCTGTGCAAAGAAAGATCGGGCACTTTATTCTTCATACTCATTTTATTCGTTCAATTTTTCCCCGTCATTCAGTCTATATTATTTCTTCCCCTCCCCCTTCTCCACAGGCCCTGAAAAATATGGCTGCCGTAAATAACGGAGTGGTGACTTGCCCCAAGACCAAAGAGAAATTCACCTTTGACCAGGTGGAGAAAGTCTTCATCATGTGAGATGGCTTGCAAGAATGGCAGCTGCAAGTGTTTGCCTCAGTGTGGACTATCATGGATGAGAGAGCCCTGCTTTTAGAAAAGATTTCTGTCTTTTGAGGGCGTCTGACCCTCAGATACTTGCTAGCTGTCTCACAAGTGATATCCAGGCCTGAAAGTATTGTTGCAAGTAATCTACAGTGTATTCAGTGATTCAAGAGAAATGTATCCTGCAAATGTATCCTGAGCTGTGGCGCAAACTTGCATGCCAACCACGTAACCTGAAATTTTGTCTCCTTTGCATGTGCCGCTCAGTGATAACAACCCGCATACTTAATGTAAGAAGTCCTCGGGTATGTATTGTATACAATGAATTGGGGCCAAGGGCTTGGCTGATTGAAGCAGAACAATGAAGACGCTCTAAGAAGAAATTGTAGACAGCACTCTGTTACCTACCCGCACACTTGCAAGTAGCAGGAAGGATGCCTGACTAATTTGCAACTGAATGCGTACAAATTGTTGCATCTTCACATAGCAGACTAGTGGCCATGTCCAAAAGTTAAGGCTGCGACTGTAACACATGTAACACATGAACTTATGGGAGCCACTGGCTAACGGCTGCAATCATTTTCCCATTATAAAGCCACAGCCATTTAATGCAAATGTTGTCAATGTTTCTAAATTTTTCTAGTAAGGAGAGAGTTACAGTTTATGCATGAGGTCTGAAGTGGAGTTCTGTATGCTTTTCAAAACAGTAATTTCCTTGCCTCGGGCCCTGTATTGGCGGGGGAGAAGCTTAGTAGGCTGCACAGGGTAGCACGGTGTTTTCAACTTAAAAGGTTGCATTCTACTTAAGCTGAGAAGATGGAAATATTTTGTTTCTCTGCCTTTGAGAGTTTCACACATTCTAATTATTTTACATGTGGATATGATTTGGGATGTTTGTTTCACAATAAAGTATAAACACAGCACTTGCGTGTGCTGATAAAGTAAGCATAATCCTTCGTCTAAAATACCCTAACAGATGAAGTGTCATCTCACTGTAGTTTGAATGTGCCATGCAGCTATCAAACTAAAGCATACAAGAAACTGACGTAAAACGTCTTGCTGAAGAGCACTGGTGTACACAAATAGGATATTTTAAGTACCAGACGTCAGTGCTTGTGGAACCAACAGATTCAAAGTCTTGATGTGGAAGATATAATACATGTACTTGTATAAGTTGATTTTTTTTATATCTCTGTAACAAACCTTATGTAATCAGTATAAAGTTGAATGTTTTAAGAGGTGAAAGAAAATAACAGGCCAGTAAATTTCATGAAATCATTAACATTATTCAGGTATATTGTGTTTACTGTCGGGTGATGCTGTTAGTTTTTCCTCGTCCAAGTTCCACGAAGCAAACAGTAGATTTAAGTCCATGTGTTCAAAACTGGAACACTTTGGCCAGTTTTGGACTAAAGCTGATATCATCCACATTGTTACTATCCGGGACTGGAAGACTTGAATGCAGCACTGCTTCCAAGAGTACACCTTGTAGACTAAATAAAATAACCATCTGTAAGCTTAAAGCCTGATGGTTCTCTGGACTTGGGCTCATTTCTTGAATTCCCAAGTTTATGTTCAAAGCTTTAAACTGTAATTAACTAAAACTATATCAAACGGCACCCTTGAGCAAGTAACAGAATGACTTTGAGGTAGCAATTTGTTTTGAAGCTTTAATTCATTTGACTTCTCTGTCCAGTGTCCTGTCTTTTTGATTAAGAAAAAAAAAGGAAATGAATCCCGAGTTTCCCTTCATAAACATAAATACTCGGAAATGTGCAGTGCATTCCTTTGCTGTCTCCCACAATGCAACATCAGGAGCTCAACATGATGTGGCTGAGTGCAAGAGACATAAGAATAGAATTCTGGCATCACCACAGGAATTACCGGACTCAAGTGCTTTCTAGTCAATTTATTAAAGTGAATCGTTTAGTTGAGATGTGATTGAAGAGTTTTGAAATCAGATTTTGAACAAGAAAGCTCTTTGTAACAGTAATCCCTTATACAAGTGTTTCTCTAATCACTGAGAGCTTTCCTGGAGTTAAATAAAGTAGGCTTTTAATTATTTGAATTGTGTTCTCGTTACAATTTCCATGATCTTTGGAAATATTTTTCTGTTGGATCCCTTTTCGGTAATCCTGTTCCGGCATTTTTATTGTATCATTTTAAAGCTAATTGTAATTAATTCACTGATTGCCACATAAGTGGTATTTTCTTTAAAATATAAACTGAAAGGGGAAGTGTTCGCTACAAACGCAACCTATTACACAGGAGCTCCATCATACTGAGAACACTAACTAAGATGGTTCATTTGTTATCAATGCTAAATTTCCTTATTTTGTGAGAAAAAGGGAATTTTGTTTCTAATGAGGCACTGTATGGTGATAAATGCACAAATATTTATGGTGTATGCTATTCATGCAACAGTTTACAAAACAAATTTTGTCTTTTCGTTGAAGAGAGAATTGTATTTGCCTCAAGATTTTAATATTCTTGGATGCTTAATCCAAAGATAATTTTTATTTTGACTGTTATGTGGTATTATCCTGTTTGTACCTATGTGAAGTTTTCTTTCTGATGGAAAAGTCGGGCTAACTTTTCAAATTTCAACTGTACTTTTCAGCTCGTATTAATTTCAACAGTGGCCATGAATATCAAGATGTTTATGCTCATAAGCATGTCAAATAAAGTAAAACAGACAGTTAAACCGGCCAGACTGTTTCATTGTGGTTTGATTGTTGAATTGATGCCCGACAAGTTGTCTGTGAGGTGGAGAAAGGGGTTGGAGAGATCCAGAGAGAACAGGATAGATACTGCCCAAAATACTTTGTAAGTTTCACAAGGACATTTTCAAATAACTTCTTTGAAGTTTAATTACTATGATCTTGGCAGTATTGTGTTCAAAAACACTGTTTTAATTGCTTTGAACTTCAAAATTCTTTATTAAGAAATTTACTGTCAATGAATGCAACACTCGGACTTCAGAGTGATAAGACCACTTTTGTGCTCAAACCTGCCTTTTTATAACCAACCTCATTGAAACAATGCTGATATATGTACAAGAAATGTCTTTACAGTTTTAAAAAGGTGATTAATTCTGAAGAAATCGTGCTAAAATAAATAATCCTAGAAAAATGGATGAAAGTATGGAAGTGAAATAGAAGGACTTGGATCATTAAGAAGTATAGTAATTTGTTCCGTCAGCCTCCTAGATGGTAGAAACAGTAGCTTACTAAGATCAGAAAGTAAATGACTCTGTGGTATTTACCCTGTGGAAACAGAAGAATATATCCATGCGTTATTATTTTGACTGATATAACAAGCACAAAATTTGCTTTCCTGGGTTCTTCTTAAGTTTACTCTGCTGGCAAGGTTTTATTTTTTGACTTGAATATAAAATTTTCAAGAACAGTGTGATTCTTTTTTTGAGTGAAATTCACTTCAACTGGATTTCTGTAATTACCAGTGTTGCTTGTATTTACTGGGAAAGATACAAAAGCCAAACTTTCAAACAATTTTGAGGAAACTTTTAAATCAACAATGCAACTGGAAAATACATGCAAAAGTTGAAAGCAAACATGGCGAGGATGAGTTTGAGAAATGAGATGTGTTTCAAGCTTTTACAATGCTGAGAACTATGCAGTTTTCATTTCATATTTATACTTCAGATTCAGCACAAATTTTAATCCTGAAAGTTTGGAATTAACGTAGAATAAATCACCACAGGTGTAGTAACACAAAAACACGGCACTTGGTCATACTGTTCAGCCACAAATGAAAAAGAAAATGACAAATAACGTTTGCATAGTTTTATAATTTGTACAGAAGTTTATAAGATATAATAAAATGATTTGCAAAAGCTTGCATCACTAAAAGGGGTACAAAATTCTCTTCGTAGACACTTTGGCAGAGGCTTTACCTGTAGAAATCCAACCAGCTCAGTGTACGCCAGGTTGTGGATTTGATCATAGGTACTTTGTTACCCTGGATATCCCAGATAAGGGTCTGATGGGGCTAGTAAGCCTTGTATGAGTACTTCCAAGGGTTGGGTTTCAGATGAGGCTCCTGGCTGGAGACCAGGGTTTGTGTTTCTGTCTTGTAGGGTACATCCGGTGAGCGGAACCAATCGGTGGTTGTCGTGTCCAGTTTCTGCTGTCCATGCTTGGGCTCCGAGTGTTGGCGGGGGAAGCGACGTCTGGTGGGTGGTTGCCTACAGGGCCTGCCCAGGAAGGCATCCCGGTAGTTTGTGGAAAGCAAATCCTGCTCGGGCAAGTCCCATGTGTAAAAATCCTTGGAGCCATGCTGCCTTTCATCACCATGGAATAGGCGTTTACCGAGACCCTCAAGTTGGACGAGAAAGAAAACGTAACAAAATCATCCATTTACATTTACTTTTCATTTTATCAGAATCTTGAATGAGGAAATATAGAATGAACTCAGTCAATATTTCCAGTTGAAACATTCAGACATCAAATGTAAAATTAAGAAACAATTCCCATTGTATAAAATTTACATTTTACATTTTATAAAATTTAAAAGAACTAAGACAGGTACTAAGAGGGCATTAAATAAATATTCTGGATTTTAGCCCCCCAAAAACAAGGAATACAGAGAATATGCTACTTTTATTTGGAAACATAACGGAATAAAAGCCACAAATTTTGATTAATCTGTTACCAAACTCTGCTTACATGTCCAAAATAGACTCCATGATCCTGAAACGAATTTCTGTTGTCGTGCATTGAGAAGGGATTGTTGACAGTATAGGATAACTGGAATGGAAAAAGAAAGTAATTTAATTTCTCAACCCTATATACAAGTACTTGTATGTGTCTTTTGAGTGTAATTGTTACTTCCCTGCAATCTAATTACAGCAATCTAAGAATACATTTTCATGCAATAAACCATTCCAAAAAGTCCTATTTTCGTCTCCAAGTTTCATCTATAGGGACACACTTACTGTACTTTAAAAGTCACAGTAAATTTATTATACTTCTGTAATCTAAGTCAGACAAGAAATTAATATATCCCCCAAAGCTGACTCTGTATTCATTAATCATTAGCCGTATCACGTTTTTACAATCCTGCAGCCACACTTTGAACCCCTTTATGTTTTGTCTACAACCATTGAACATTGGACAGTGGGGAGTGACAGCGGATATTGTCTGATCTTTACAATACAGAACGGGCCATTCATGCTGTCTAGCGTGGAGATTGATTGACCTTATATCTTTACTCACCTCTGTCACATTCTACTCTCTTGTGTTAAGAAATCAAACTAACACATAAATATCTGAAGGCGATTCACTGTAATGTGGGTAAGTTAAAGTGCCAAATATGCATGATAACCAAGATAAAATATTCAGAGGAATAAGTTTTGATTTTTTGAGCAACCCTACAAAGGCTGAAGAACACTTTTAAACTCTCCATATGCTAACATGCATACACTCTTAGCAAAGCTGTATTCACGCTCAGTCATGTCACATAACATGCAATTCGTGATCCCTTCAGCATTTGAGTCCAAACAAGTTATTACAGCAAGTACCACACGGAGTTCCTCACCTCTATTTTTGTATTAAATGGTTCTGGTGGAGGTTTGGGTCTCTCTGGTTGCTGTTCCCTGAGCGACGTGCTTAGCATGCTCCCCGTACTCGTCATTGTGTCTCTCATCATGGGTGGATCACTCCAGCCTCTGGTCCGGAACTAAGACAACCATTCAAATAAACCAGAACATTACAATGAGAAATACAAATGTATCAGCATTAATGTCCAACTTACAAGGCAACAAATACAGTATCTTGTCATTACATTTTCAACAGATGATGATCAGTCATTACAATTGTGTGTCTGGCGAAATTTAACCGCTAATATTGAATATGCAATGAGAGCATTTAAGAACTAACTACATTTAATGAGACTAACTAAAAGGAGTATTTTGCACCATAAAACATATTCAAAAAACAAGGACATTATTTTGAAAAAAAAATTACAAAAGGTGATAGAAACACTACACAAATTTCAACAGCAAAATATGTTTAGTTTTAATTTGTTTTCTCTTGACAATGACAATTTTGACTGGTAAAACTAACTTACAGATGAATCCGTCCAATAATTAGTAACAGAGGTATATAGCATAGCATAGCCAAGAGCTTCCAATAAATCTTTTTTCTTATTTTCAGGTTTACCTTCTGAAGCTAGTTGTCAGCCCAGAGCCCTTAACTTTTAAAGTTAAGGCTAGGGCCTGGGCCAAAGTTTCAATTGTTTATCAACATTAATATAAAAACTAAACATGCTAAAACTTTGATCAGTGACGTGAAAACTTACCCATATTCCATCATTGCTTGCAGATGGTACACAAGCCCTCGATTTGGGCATGACAAACTAGGATTAACTGGCAGTTGTTACTCAAGTTAAAGAGGCAACTTTTTGGTGCGTTGAATGGCTGGCTGAACTGAGGTGAGCGTAGCCTATACCCAGCTAGGTCCTGCTGAGTTTTGTGCTAAGCCTACTTAGTTTAGCTTGAACTTAATTGAAGACAAGTGCTGTGCCCGGCGTTATGATTTATATTTGGAAGGAATCTCATCTGGTGTCAAGTATCAAATGTAAACAACTCGTAGAATTGAACCTGCACCAACACAAGTAATATTTTGGTCTAGATCGTACAGATATTTATCGCTGCCGGTTTAGCATTGTGACAAGGTAGGTAAGACACCGTACCAATGATCATGTGTGTACACACGTTACCGAGGTAATGGTCTGATTTCTGCCACCTGCACCATTGAATTATTCAATCTGTACATAGTCGGAACCGTACTAAGGGAAGTTCAGAAAAGAGCGCCACCAACGGTTTGGTGTTGACGCAGGTCGCAGAGGTGGATTGGGTCGCTGCGGCGGCGACGAGCGAAGGGTGGAGGCCAGAACCAAGTGCAGGGTCATGTTGACTAATGATAAATCAACATGGCCCACTTAAAAACTACAATTATTGTAGCTGAAAACCATGAAAACGAGGATTTTCGTTTTGTTTATTTGTTTATATTTTGTCCTAGCATGCCAGCACAGCCTTCACTTTTCCAATTTTGGGGGACTGTTGGCGAACGTTTACATATCAAAGGATACCGATAACCAACGATTTGAAATATATCGCCAAAAGATACGTGATCAGTGATACTTTGTGAGAAGACAGGTTACCACCCTGTGATTGTACCAAGGCCATGTTTTTATCATATAGCCAACACTTTGACCTTGCCAAAGCATTGCCATTGGCGAACCAAAAAAATTTAAATAACGCTTCGCTAACAGGTCGTGTACAATGTAGTCAATCACAGTGCAAAGCCATCAGCCCTTTCCCTGGGCGCTGGGACGGTGACGAGCGGACAATCTGAGGCGTTTTACATACTATGGGAGGAAAAAACGAAATAAAGCAAAAATCGCCTTTTGCTATGTTATATATCTTTCTTATTATTTTGGGGGCTTCATTTTAGGGTGGAGCCACGGCCCCCGTTGGTTCTCTGGTCGGATCTGCCCTTGAATTTCACAAAACATCGAGTCCAGGGTCCAGTTTCTTTTATCGGTAATGAAAACCGTGACTTTTGCGCATGCGCTGACATCTCAAACCTGCACGAGCTGTATATAACCACAAGCAGCTGCATTCCCAGAAAATTATTTTTGGTTACGCTACGTAATATCACACCGAAAATAACAACATTGTTAGGTTCATATTGAAAGGCGGAAATGGCTGTGTTTGAGGGGAAAGACACATTGTAATCGGAAGAATCTGCATTACTCCACAACCTTTTTATGATAAATAAGTAAACATTTTGAAAAATTAGCCTTTTAATTCAAGGCTTTCGGTAGTTTTCAAAATACTGTCACCAAATATTGTAAACAATTTTTTTTATTGTGGCATAATGGCCAAAGCAGTAAATCGATTGGCAATGAAATCTCAGTCACACCACATGACGCTTTCACGTCAGCAATTCGAACTGGAAAATCATACACATGTGATTGTATCATAACGTTTGATCAATATTAATAGGCGTTTTCTACGACCTTTAAATTAACTACCAAAGGACACAGTACAATGATTGAATCCACAATCTGATTGCTGTAAATATAGCCTGCGCTTTGCCTGTCACAGCCTGTCAAACCTTGTTTGCAATTATCAAAGCAGATATTGTGGATTTTTTTTTGCTGTTGTTGCTTTTAGGTCATATTTGTGATATTTCACCCAAGATGCCTGCAACGAAGCACACTGTCGTAAATCACAGCTGTCAAGTCTTCATGGTATATATAGCTCTGGTTTCTGCGATATTGTCATCAGAAGGAACTGCAATACCCCAAGGGGCGAAGCGATCTAGATCAGGTAAATGAATGGTGCACTTGTACTCTGAGAACGGCCTCTTGTTTTGAAAAAAAATGCAATTATTTATACCAACTGACATGAAACAAGGCTTTTAATGCAGCCACTACACCAAATACACTGGATAGCAAAAGCAACTACCACTTCTGTCAAAGGCCACACATAAAAATTCACTCCATAGAAATAAACATTTTTTGTACACAGGTATGCTGCAATACCCCTTACTAATCACATGCCCAAAAGCAAGTGATTATCTTTATAACAAAGAAGAAATTGACATGCACAGCAACTTGGTTACTGAATCAAAAGTCACAGAATGTAACAGAATGAGCCTTAAGTTTTACGCAGAAATCAACGTCACAGGACGAAATAAAGAAGTCATGATCATTACTTTTCAATAATGTGTATGCACATCATTTTGACAAAACAGTTGTTCACTTTGTTATTGGTTGTTTGTTGGTTATTGGTCCATTCATGGGTCATTTTTGCTTGGTGGAGAGTGCTTTTGTGTGTGACTTTTGATTCAGTAACCAACTTGCTGTGCATGTCAATTTCTTCTTTGTTATAAAGATAATCACTTGCTTTTGGGCGTGTGATTAGTAAGGGGGTATTGCAGCATACCGGTGTAGAAAAATTGTTTATTTCTATGGAGTATGGAGTGAATTTTTATGTGTGGCCTTTGACAGAAATAGCAAGTTTCTTTTGCTGTCCAGTGTATATAAATTTTTACTGTGAACAAAAACTAGTAGGTCTCTTTGTCAGTCACTTGTCTAGCCACGTCCGTCTGTTTTTCAGTTGAAGATTGTCAAAAATTGATCATAAAACTCCCATGCCCTCATAATATCTCGTCAGTGACTGACTGCGTAGCTGATTCAGCTGTCCGGCTGGTGAGGTGCGGTTACACTGAAGGGTGTATCTTGGCTAATTTCCGTTGTGATGGCGTCATGGACTGTGAAGACGGGTCGGATGAAAGTGAGGCTACTTGCAGAGGAGGTATGAGTATGTGAAGACTCGTAAGTTTTATTTCTGTTAAAACAATATTGACCGAAGTCAACTTACAGTGATTTCATGATGACGGTGTGCCGGTTTGTTGTCATGTACAGGTTCCGCATGCGATCAAAGTCGGGACCCGAGGTGTCCCAATCATTCTACGTGTAGATCAGTGGTGGAGTCGCAGACTAGGCTAGCCCACCATGTTTGCGACTGTGTCGATCCGTTCACTGGCCCAAACTGCACTGAGACGAAGACAACAACGGTACGACAGGCAACAACTAAGGTAATGGACGAAGCGGGGCAATATTCCTCAACTGTCACGACAAAAATGTCAACTTCAGTTATCTCGTCCAGGACACAGAGAGCAGGCTCTCCCCACTCTTTGATACAAACTCCAGCGGTGGGTTTGAAAAACACAACACCATCGGTTTTTACACCTGGATTTAACAAGAACTACACAGACTCTTCCGGTGGCAACACTACAGTGGTTGCAAGCTCACATTCACTGAGAGCAAGAACTGATGCCACCATCATGACACAGCTAACCTCGCTGGCAACAACGGACAAACAGGTCAACTACTCAGGAACTCCTACAACCCGACAGCAGAGCAACCAGAGAACACATGTCATGCCAGAAGACGTAACCAACTTAAGCGGTACAGCAACAATTCACGAAAATGGGCCTACACCAAAAGTCTCCACAGTGTCGACACCGCTCGTCGACACGTTGACACAACTGTCGATAGTAAGCACAGTTCCTCTGACAAGTACGGGGAAGGAAAACAGCTCGATTCAACCAATGCAACATCAGCCAACAGTCATTCCTAAGCTTGAGACGATACTGCCAGATAACGGGCGAGTATTATATGTCCCCTCAAGTTCATTGCCGCCAAGTGATGACGCAGGCTTGAATTCAAAAACTCAAGGCCCAGTATGGTGGGCTTTGGGGGTCGTCTTCGGATTGCTGACACTCATTCCTATGGCCATTTTCTTCCACTGCTGGATACGGAGGAAAGGATTTTCAATGTTGGACTCCAAGACCAAAAAGGATGACGAGGAGACAATCATCTCTGATGAAACGTAAGCCCGCTCATTCAAATTTCTAAAACAAAACGAAATTGGACATTCCCATCAACCTCTACGAATTAAACTTTTTAACTTCTTTAAGAAAGGCAGTCTCTATGACCTTCCCTCCTCGACAACAATACAATTCCTTATTGCTGTCTTCTTCATGTTCAGTCAGGAGAATTCAAAACCTAAACACCATAGGAACATCAGCATCTCGTCTATCAAATTAAAAGGTAAGTACAATAATGGGCAATTTTTAAATTTATATTTGCAAATATCTATTTCAGAAGTCCTTAAAGAATAAATAGCCCAGAGCGTATATAGTGATAACAAGAACTCATACACAGGACGACAGAGGATGGTGACGGGTGCACGTGACGACCTGAAACTGGATTCTATCAGATCAGACTAAACCGGACCAGACTAGGTCAAGCGTTAATTATCTAGACCTTAAAAATATTTAGTCACTCTGAAATCTCCTTTGATTCAGAAAATTCAACACTTTTGGGAAAGGAACTACCTCTGGACGTCAATATGAATAAGTCTGCACCTATACCGCCTGTCATATTAATAACACCACCTCCGGGTTCATCCGTGGGAGCACCATCTGCCATGGCACAGAAACGCTATTGGAAAAAGCAGAATTTGCCCGACACTCAACTGTGGTTTCCAGATGATGGCTCTGAGGAGACACCGTACTTCGTTACGGATAACGTTCCCCTTCCTGTTTCTTTCGTGTAAACGTGTTGAAATGCCCAATTTAAACACAGCATTCAGCCAAATTTACTACAATTGTGTAACGCCAGTGTGGAAAGTATTTCTTCGTTATAATTCTGTATTTTGAGAGGGGAGCCTTTATTGAATGTATTAAATTCAATCAAGTTTAATTTGCACAAAATTGTACAGTTGTTGGAAGACAATTATTTTTATACTATTTGTGGGTATGTTAGTCGGTAGACTTTTTCAAAGTATCATTCTTCAGTGTAAGTAATTGTAATTGGAAGTCAGAGTAACTGGCTAGGTGAGCGCTTACAGCACCTTATAAATTAATAGTGGGGATCGGGTGGAGTGGGCTGAGAAACTGGTCCGCTTCATAACGGCTGAAAAGAGACCAACAAAGAGCACCTTGCTTGAATTGCATTTTGGTTCTGATTATAACTCCCTAGGCCTTGTCTATCAGGTTAAGTAAACCTTCGCCCGCGTGCCGACAAATGAGGGTGATCGTAGTTAATGAGTACAGAGACATTGCAAAGCGGCGGAATGGGAGTATGCATGAACATGCTAGCACACGTGTCGAACACTCACAACAAATCATTGTGAGAAATTTGGTAAGAAATCTTTCAACTCAAAAAGAGCTGCCATCAACACCCTTGAAGGGCGTGCTGGGGACGGAATGGGTAACCTTTTGTCGGAAAAGGGAGTAAAAATGTACCCTCGTTTGCCCCAAATGAAACAAACCTTTCATTGCAAAAGCTGTTTTCCAATTAGTTGCATTGTTAGTGTTATTCTTCATGAGACTAGGAGTTTTGGTTGGGATGAAAAAGCAAATTTAGTATCTAAACCATACATTCAAAGAGAAGAAATCCATCTGTATATTTTTGTTGAGTATAGTATAAATTATCGCGTTTTGAACGTATGGTGGAAGCACTAACCTCAAAAACATGACCCTAATTTAAAATAATGCTGTATTTTTGTTATGGGGTTAAGTTCCTTCAAAGGCCATCTATCCCATCCCATCAATCTCAATCGTGTAAAGTTCACAAATACTTGTACACGTAATAAAATAGCAGGCTCAACTTTTACTGACATGGAATGAAACCCCCGGGGAAACTCACCACACAACTGATTCAACTCACTGGCATGCTCAGCCACAGGAAACACGCAGCGATATCATCTCCATCAGCTGGCTGTGGGTCTTAAACAAGAAATTGTGGGCCACATTGGTATTATTATTTTTTTCAAATGAAGTGTGGCTACAGTCGAGTCCTTTCAGAATTTGCAATAAACGACTGAATTTCCTCAAACCCATCTAGACTTCTGACCTTTCTTTTAAAATGTGTGAATACACCATCATATTATGCACAGCGTTATGAATAATTATACCCACGAATAACATCGTATTGCTCTTAAAAGACAGTTTATTTTATTTTGCAAAGAAAAATAATGATGAACGACAGCCGAAAGTGCAGGAGCTTTGTGGCCGTCCCCTGTAAAGTTCAGGTGACCCCTCTGCACTTTACCTAAGGCTAGTTTGCCTCCAGAAGGACACAGTTTAGGTGTATCTGTTGCACTTTCGTGGTAGCGGTTTATCTGACAGTCTTTGATACCGTCATTCAGAGTGCAATGGCCCTAGATAATTATGATTCCGGGGCGGGGGGTCATTGTTCTTTTCGTGACTACAAGAGTTTTCTCTGCCGCACCAAAATACTAGATGTGCACTACACTTATGTTAATTTCGTCATTCCTATTCAACTGAGGCAAATTAAAACAATCATCAGGTACACGCACGCGCATATGGAAAATAAGAAATTTTTAACAGGACACTGCCATTTATTGATATATCTTTCGTGACATTTTCATCAAATGACGTCCACTTTTTGTTATCATCTGACAGTTACTCCTGATCTTTGAATGGACTCGTCCAATGTAAAAGTGGCAGTGATGACTTGATAGAACGTTGGACTGGACCATGTGTCGAGCGTTAGGCTAGGACTCCGGGTGTACTTTCCATTTACATGTATAATAAAAGCCTTTTTGATCCCTCCTCCTTTTCCAGTGGAATTTTCCAGTGCTGGTAAAGACTTACTTTCTTTTGTGGACCAGA
The DNA here is from genome assembly GCF_054643075.1 of Acanthaster planci. Taxonomy (NCBI): domain Eukaryota; kingdom Metazoa; phylum Echinodermata; class Asteroidea; order Valvatida; family Acanthasteridae; genus Acanthaster; species Acanthaster planci. The sequence continues at coordinate 14,662,796 of NC_141789.1, read as the reverse complement.
TAAATGACACTTATCCAAATTACCGTAGCTTGAAGGGACAGGGGAAAAAATACATACCCCCAGAACTGTGGGGTTAGTCGCCCGCGCGCGGGGGCCGGGTAAAACACAACCGCAACACAAAACAGACTTAGGACCAGTCTAACATTCCCACTGAGCGTCTGGTGCCTAATATGCAAAAAGGCAATTGTGTCAGTTAAAGCACGTATATAAACACTTCTACCAGACTATTATTGTAAGGCACGTGTTGAAGTTGCTTGAAAATTCCTTTTTTCGGCTCACTCAGAGATGATATAAACCATGGAAGTATGTGTTGACTCAGTACGGTCTGCAACTGCTGCAGAAAGGGGTGGTGAGTGTAGACATGTTGATTTTTGTCTCGGTTTGCGAAGCTATGATCATGAAGGAAATCGCTATAATTTATTTAGCCTAGCCGCCAAGGCCCAATCATCAGATCCTCAGTATATATGAGCATGGAGGTATCACTCATGTTCATGTATGTTATGTGACTCTATGACTTGGCGTGTATGTTCCTCCACGGTATTATGTAATGACGTAGAGCTCAACTGCAGAATACCCCGCCCCCCCGCATGATCAACCTCATCATACCCAGGTACAGGTTGAAGTGTCACACTCTTGGATTTTTACCTTGTTGTAGTGAAGTTGTCGTTGTACCCACATAACCAGTCATTCCAGGGGTTGTCTTTTAGAGTGGCGGGATCTTCTGCAATTTCTCCTGACGTAGGCCTAAAATAATAAGTTGAAGTTGAAAACGTTGCTCATTTGTGATGAACATGTGCACATACATGTAGCAACCTCTTATGACAAAAAATAAGATATTTCTTTTTTTATTTTTTGTTTGTTCTTCATCGTATTTAGTGTAGTTCATCAGTCTCAAAATCACAATCGTGACAATGGTACTTCTAACATCGGTGACCGTGTAGTCGCCAGGTCCTTTATTTCACCACTTACTGTGAAAACCAATCAGACTTGACAATAGGTGGCGAAATTAGGGATCTGGTGACTGTACGGTCACCTTGCTGAAGGTACATTCATTTACGCACAAGTTGAACAAGGAATAAGCAGAAGTAACTGACTTGGCAGGGGTGATATTTTTGAGTTTTGTACATTCATTGACATTTGTCGTAAAATTTCATTTTTCTAATGTTTGCAGGAGCAACAAGAATTGAATTATGTGCAGGTCTTTCCGAAGGAGGCACCACAGCAAGTCTCGGTGAGTTACAACTGATGATTGATTGAAAAGTGCAACCTAAACATGAGAAGAATTGTCACTTGTAATCCTTTCCAGACTTAATTTGTTTTTATTCTAATTTCTGTTGAAATTCCAGGGTTGCTACGCATCGTGAAAGCTGTGACCACATTACCTGTGTTTGCTCTGATTCGGCCGCGAGCAGGTGACTTCCTGTATGATCCCGAAGAGCTTGAAGTCATGAGAGAAGACATCCAACTTTGCAAAGAGAATGGTGCCGATGGCATTGTGTTTGGCGCCCTCACAAGGTTTGGAATTTATGGAGATCAAGTTTCAATAGGACAGAAAGTGAACCATGGAAGATCCTAAGGAGGTTTTCATGAACAGAAATTAATATTGGACATTTCATGGTGCCCTTCCATTCTTTCCTGCATCATTCTTCACTTATTCTAAGCAATAGCCAAATTTGGGTCAGTTATGTAAAAAGGCCATAAATACTGAATGACACATTTGAAAATACTTCATTCAATTATTACAGAGTACCAGAAATAATCTCATAGCCAGAAAACCATTGAAGATGTTTAAATGTTTGGAATACTTAAATTGGAAATTAAAAAAAGCTTATTTTTAACAATTGTTTTGTTTATTTTCTAAGCTCTGGGAGCATTGATATAGAAGTTTGCAAAGAATTCATCGGTAAGAATTTTATCAACAACTTACTCATATGCGTATGCACAAATTATTGTGAAATTCAAGACAAAAGTGCTGATCATTGTCTGTCTTTAAAGTGTTTTCTGTCTAAATTTTACAGAGCTGAGTCGACCCTTACCCGTTACATTCCACAGAGGTAAGCCGAGTCTATAAACTGGAATTAATAACCACCAAATACTACTATTTATAACCGACAGGAATTTTCCAAATTAATAGGCACCTCATGTCTCCAATCCTTCCAGCCTTTGATATGTGCCGCGATCCCCATGCTTCACTGGAAGTCCTGATTTCTTTGGGGTTCGAGAGGGTTCTGACCAGTGGCCAAGAGTCATCTGCTTTGGAGGGACTTCCCCTCATCCGAGAGCTGATCCAAATAGCCAACAACCGAATCACTGTTATGCCAGGTGGGTGTCACAAAATGTACATTAAAGGGTCAGTGCAGAGACTGTAGAGGGCAGTGTTGTCCTACTCATGAAAGGTAGCAATAGTAGTCCGAATGCATTGGTTTGCTTGAATGGTTAAGATGTGACCAATTTATTAATGAATGTGTGCAAACTTGTGGCAGCTTCATATTAGATGAGCACATCAGAATATTCAAAATCCACACACAAGTGTGGCTTGTAAGACAGCAATCAATTCAGTTTTGCTTGCATTTCTTTGTGAAGGTGGAGCAATCAATGCTAGAAATCTGGACCGCATTTTGACTGGGTCAGGCGCCAAAGAATTTCACTGCTCAGCACGTAGCATCCAGGATTCACTGATGGTTCACAAGAACAGCAGGGTGACCATGGGTGCACAGCTAGCAGCTCCCGAATTCAGCCTCAAATTTGCCAATGAGGAGCTTATCAGGACATTGAAGGACATCCAGGCAGCTGTCTAGATCAAGGATGGGTACTGACTCTCAATTCCAGAAGCTGTCTTGTTTCCTTAATCTCATTTGTTAGACGGACTGAAATCTAAGTTGACCTGACCACCAAGAACCATGATGAGTCGACAGGCGTAGTTACATTTTGGTTTGCTTTAAAGACTTTAACAGAGTTTCCAAAATTAGAGTAGCTTTTTGTACTTAATTGAGTTACATGTATTTGGTGTATCTTGACCGAGCTTAGCTTTTTCCTGACTTGTGTCTTTTGTAAAAACTTTAACAGCAATCCAAGATTTATTGCATTCATTTCTTCCATACATGGAGCTTTTTTTAAATGACAAAGATATTATATCAGTGCCAAAACTTTGTACACAGTTGATTTACAATTTTGTCCTTTGAGGTGTTACTTATTTCTGCCCATTTCTTCTTGCTTGTTTGTGTTTAATCAAAATTGTCAATGAGGTTTTTAAAAATGTCAGTTGGACGTATATGCTTGGAAACTGGGTTGGCACAGCAATGCACTCGCAAGCAGAAAGGGCGTGGCCAAAGATAAGTCACCACAGGCAATAGACCTAAATATGACGTCACGTCTTGTTTGCATATGCACTTACCTATGACAGTGAAACTGGGACGAGCCCCATAAGAAAGCGCACGTGTAAACAACACGTGTCGTGATTATGTTTCTAAGTCTATTGACACTGGTCTAATGGAAGTCGGATCTAGCGATATGCAAAAACTGCATTTATCCCTGACGTAGAATTCGGAGCAAAAAGTCTATTTTCATTGACCTGAGCGTCTCCAATCGTCTAGATCGGGATCCAAGTCAAAGAACTTGCAATAAAATGTCGGGTATGTCGCCAATTACCTTCGGCGTTTGAGGTGATTCCAAAGGTTGGGATCATCTAATCTATCATTCAGCACCCTACACTTTGACTGGACTGAAGTACAATAAAAGTAACTTTCTAAAACAAAAATGAATTTTGTGGCTGAATAGGGCTTGTTGTCATTGCATTATCCATGGTTGATTAATGTCTGTAGTGGAGATGTGCACTGGGCGCCTAGTAGATTCGTCTTGACCGGTTTGGGGCTATTTCTGGTCAGAGTGGATAGGATTTATGACTTCGATCGCGACATTCTGACTAGCAGAGTCGATCAAAAGTCGTTCTTTGGCACAACAATTGAAAAAAGAAAGATATTCTGCTCGGTAAAGTGTCGTTTCCTCATGGCAGAGAAAGCACATAACCGTGGAGATCAAGAGCAAAACTTAGACCAACAACCTAACCCTTCAGTTTAACTGAGCCCGTGGGGACTAGTGGTTCCCTAATGTGGCATGTTCTTTCCGCTGCAGATGATGACTTACGCCGGAATAATTCAGAGATGTTACACAAAGACAGGTATCGATTAGAAGACGCCGGTTGGTTTGCATTGCTATCCTGCCTCCTTGCTGACACTTTTGACAGTAGAATCGATTTTTATCCCGCCGACGTACCATTACAGTGAGATGCTAGAGAAAATTACTAATGGCGTCGTTCACCTCGGGGTTTGAAGGTAACTGTTCTTTTCTTCTTCATGAGCGAGGAGTACTTGTCTGATCATAATGATTCGATTTCAGTATAATCCTTGACTGCAAAGTGACTGGAACTTACCGCCGCCGGTCTTGATAACTACTGGAAATAATATACTTCACAGATTAAAACGACAATCCAACTGACAATGCGCCGATGGTATCACAGTTGCTCAATGAAAGATGTTTGTGTTAGTCTGCAGCGCAGTAAAGAAAATGCTACCCAAATCGTCTACCTGTTTCCTTTTCTGCTCTCAAATAGACTCTCTTTGTGCACTTTCTATTTTCATAATAGGTTTGTAAGCCCACTCAGTCTGACCGAATTATGTGTGCAAGTTCTTTCCGTGTTGAGTTTTTTGGGCACAAAGTTGTAGCAAAGGCCCAGCACGTGGTATGCAATGCACGACATTTTATTTTAGTATACCGTGACTTCCTGGGATGAAGTGTTCCAAACTGACATCGTAAACTAATTATTCGTGGTAATTTTACGGCTATAGGGTACATGTAGACCTACTATTCATTGTGTTGGCTGTGAGGTACAATTTACAACTACTCCTCAAGGAAAAAATGTCGGTTTTATTTGTACCTTTCCGTGATCATACTTTGCTTTTCATTGCATTTGCAGACTTGAATTAACAAGAATCAGGAATTGGCGTAGCATTATTGTAATGTCTTCACAATGTCTGGGGGACTGAAATGTAATCCTTTGACGGTTTCCTTGGTAACCATCGGGACCTTGATCACCATAACCTGTATGTTTATTTTTGTGATCATCAATAAACCATTTGATTTTGATACTTGTGAGGAGGACTCAGGGGCCGTCGTAGAGACAGAGGTAAGAACAAAGAAAAAAATACATTCATTTTTCTCAACTTGCAGTTTATCGTCTCGCGTATACATTATTGTACATTTCCTGATTCACTTCCAGTCAAAAACATTCGGTGTTTGCAAAACTATGAAAATTTATGTCGTTGAAGAGAGCCATTCATTTTTTTACCCTTATGGTATCACAAATTCAAATGAATACAAAAATATGAAACAGCAGCAATACTATGTAGCCCACTTTCAGTACAACACGATATTTGCATTCGGGCCGTCAAAGCTGAAACCCCATATAATGTAGGTCCGTTTGTTCTTAAACTTTGCCTTGCAGGTAACTCGTTATGGGATTGTCATCCGAATCGATATGAGTACCTCCACTCCCCAGCCGAAGCTCTTCTCTTGGAGCTACGATATCAACAGAACTATGTCTCCTGTGGAAAGCCAGCCCTATTCGTGTCAGCAGGGTGAGTTCATTCTGTTGCTTTTAACTAATATTACTGGGCAGGGTATTATATTCCAGTTTCATATTGCGAAGCGCCTGTCATCTGAAAGATGTATCAAAAACCTGTTCATGCGTGTCATGTTTTTTTCAACTGCGATTCATTCTTACCTCGTGGTATTGATGACCTATAGAAAACGATTGTAAATTACAACTTTAGATGACTAGCACACTCGACTCAAAATGCCATAGGGGCCTACCAATCCTAGAACATGTACCATCATTGGCTTCTTCAACACTATTTTGTTACTGACTGCATGGTTACTTTTCTCCGAAATAAAGTTCACGCTTGTTTCAAGCCACTGCTTTCTCCATCTCCAAAACTAAGATAATTCATTGAGGGTGCCTGCAGTTTTCATAAATACCTCATTTGGATCAGCTTGGTTCAATAAACAGAGACCAAGACTTTGGAGAAGCCACGGATGTTTCTGCAGTCTTGCTTGGAAACAATCAGTCGAGTCATTCCGGCAGACAACCACCAGGACACGGAGGTGTACCTCATCACCAGGGACACAGTCAACTCAGCACAGTAAGCGAGAGATGAAATCAAAAGTGACTTTTATAACAGCCCCACAAAGTGAATGTTAGAAGTGAACGCATAGTTAATGGAATCGCAATAAAGGCCGATACGTTCCAATCAGAATTCTGCTCACGTGCTGACCACCTTGTGTAAACGAGGCGTGAGCAGCGGTGTGGCTGCGGGGGGGACGCCCCCATGAAAAATCGTCGCCCCCAGTCGCCCCACCACTTGCAATTCGGAAACGGTACACATGCATATCCTGAGGCCTGATGTGATCACGCTATGTACATGTATATGTCAAACATCCAGTCAACCCCATACACACATTCTTAAATTTCTGTTCCGCAGACCACCTGACAGCCTCACTGCAGTCCGGGAAATCATCGCCATATTTCCTTTCAACACCAGCCGGGCGAACACTGAGGCGCCGTTCGCGGTGACAGACGATGACATCGCTAGGTATCAATGGATCATTGAAAACGCAGCGCTCGGGAACTTAAATTCCGTAAGTCCTTAAAAAAGATAAAGCCTGTCTCCAAGATTGTACGAACCGATTGAGGACATTCTTGCTCCCTGGGGATGTTGAAATGTCCGTGTCGACAGCAGTTAAAAATAGATGTGGTTTTGGTTTATTTAGCAGTGGCATCCAAAAACTGTACACATAGGGCAACCCTTTGCCACGTTTATGACTTCAAGATATCTCCCTTAAGTTTACTATATAGCCAGGGTAAATGTCTCACGGAAATAAAAGCGAAAGATGACTTCAAGGAAATAAGTTTCGATCTGGGAAGGGTTGCTGATTTGTAAATTACTCTTTTGACAGGTAGCCATCTGTGGCCACCTGTGGCCACGAATGAGCAGGCTATTGGTTTGGCATGTGACGCAACTGATGGCTGAATGAGTTGCTTTGTGGCTGTACTGTTGATCTCACACACTGTGATCATCTTGTTTGCCGTACACTTCCCATCAATCCACCCTCCCTTGAAATAAAGTGCAACACAGTCCTGCTTGATGCCGTTGGTTAACTCATTCGGCTCGCCTGGATTCCAACTTGCGAACTGCATCTTCTGGCCATCAACGGATTCTGAGTAACAGATCCATTCCCCTTCCGTGTTGATGTCGTTGCATCCGAGCCAAGCGTGAGTTTCCCTCGACAGCGCATTTCCTCTGCAACTAATGCATTCTCTCCTTCCGACTCGATCACCGGGAGGTTTCCATGACGCTCTTCACAAGTATGCCTTACCGTCTTGCAATGATACCCGGTGGTCAGTGAAGAAGTAGCAAGATTGCCCGTACTCAAACCAGTTGTGTGGATAGCCTGTGTTCGCACGTAGAATCAGCCCCGTTATCAGGACAAAACGCGTCGGTCCTGAAACCGCTGTCATTAATTTTCGCTTTTTTGAGTACGGTACCGTGCCTTGGTTGTGGAAAAGAGTGTTTAAATGGTGATTCGTTGATTATAGCTTAGAAGAAAACATCAACTTAGAAAAACTTTGCATAAAGGCCAGGACACATTCAGAAACTTGCTGGTCGATTTGGCAAAATGTCTTAGTCCTGACGGTTTGGTCTCAACGGGTACTGCGGCAAAGAATTCGCGGTAACTATGGCGACGGGAATCACATGAAATGCACGCTGCTCATCAGAGATTCTCTGCCCAAATGAAGATTTCTTACCATTCGAGGCTCGGCTGCATGGTTGGAACAATATTGCACTTAAATAAAACTGGGTATTAACTTACATTGAAAATGTATGGATTAGATTTTAACTCAGAGAAGGATTAAAACTATAAACACCCAATTTAATAGGTGAAAGTTTTCACTCTCACTTGAGTTAAATTTATAACTCGGCAAATTTTCAGTGTACCTGTAGAGCGACTGCAGCAGTCGCACGTAAGATGCTCAAAGGAAATGCAGTCACCCACCTGTGGGTACAACTGTTGTCTATCCGCAGTAAGAAAAATTAACGATTCCAAATTCATACAATCAGATGGTTGTTGCTATGGACATTATAACGAAGATTAACTGGGTTGGCCTTCGGAAGCTCGTGCGCTTATTTCTTTATCTGACACTGACTGTTGTTTTAGACTCTTGTAGGTCTCAGTAACTCGTACACAGACAATCCAAGAATATTATTTGGGCAATTCCGCGGCAACGAAATGACATGTGATGGTTTGAGAATACTTCTTAATAAAAAATACCACTAATGTACTTCTTCTTACACCTGTTATAATAAGTTCTGAAATATTAAAAGAAACAATGTTTTTAATGTGCCAATCAATGAGGTTGGTATAATGAAATTACCAACTGCAGTAATACTCGTGACTATCAAAGTAGGAGTATTTCTGCAAAAATGTCGTTTATATCAGTGGTCGTACGTGCTAAAATGTCGGTTTTGCAAGCTACAATACTCGAGGCAGAATATAAGTTACTGTTAATTTCATAATGCCGTGTCTACTTAACAGGTATTCCTTTGGAAGAAGACATCCTGAGATACCGTCAATTTCAATCAAAGGGTTTTGTTTCTTTATTGAAAAGGACTCGACAGTTGGAAGGGGAGAAGAGGCTTTGGACATGTTGAGACCAACTCACGGCCTTCTTAACATACGGACCACCTCACTACGTATCACCTTTGCCGTAACAGGTGGGGGAGATGTAACTACCTTAACCCCCACGGATGAGTGGAGACAGATGCGAGTGTACTCTGAGAAGTATACACTCTACACGCGGGAGTTTCCTTGTTACGGTCTCAATGCGGCTGACGCAAGGTTTAAGAAGCGACTTGTGTTGGAGGCAAGAGACTAAACATAGTTTCAGAATTTTTTCAGTTGTACAAGAAATAATTTGACGTTCGGTCAAAGATGACATAGTGTACATAAGAGGTTTAAAAGCCTATCATGGTGGAAGGTACGTATTTTTTGGTTGCTATGCCTGCTTTTTTGCCAAATCAAGATGAAGTGAATAAGACACGTCTTTGGTCAGTAAGAGACAGAATACATAGGAGTGTCTTAAGATTGACTATGCAAGTTTCATCTTTAGATGTATAACTCGTCAGCTGAAGGAATTGTCAACCCATGCGCCCCGACTGGTTCTTTTGAGACGCTGACGAACTCCACTAGTGATCTACGGTGCTCCACTCCAGCCCCAGCATCGGCTGACCGACATCTTCCGGTATCGCTCCCTGGAGAGACAGAACCGTCCAACCACTCCGAGGAGGCAAGATATACACTAGAGGGCGTAGGGCAGTCTGAGGACTGCCGACGGCAGATGAAGATGCTGATTCTTGATGGGGAAGAGCTGCCAGCACCCCAGGGAGATATCATTGTAAGCACTTTTTTTTTTCAAAAGAAAAACTGGTTACTACAAATGAAAACCGAAATTATATTCATGATTCTCTTTTTCCTCCTTGCAGGCACTCTTTCCAAAGTTGCCTTTCGTTTTGGATGACATTGCTGCTCGGGATTTTTCTACAATTTGTAATTGGACGAATACGCCTAAGCCAGTACGTGGTTGATTATTTTCAATTATTGTTGACGTGTGATATTTGCCTGGAAGAGAAATGATGTCAAATTGTTAAGTGAGCTAATTCACTTGGGTCCAGCACATTCTGGGTGATTTTTTTTTACTGCCAACGTTTAGAGATGGGTCAAATCGCTTCTCACACACAGTGGAGGGAAATCGGATTTTTACATTGGCCTTAAATTCATTTTGGAACTTACTACCTTCAGGATATAAAAGATAAATAGATGCATTTCCGGATGACTAACAACGAGACAAAAGGAGCTACAAAATAGAATTCAGCTGGCAATTGTGGGGCCTTTTATTTTCTTTCTGGAGCAGACAGACACTTTTTTGACGGAAGGAAACTCAACGAGTCTGAATCCTTGTTTTGTTGCGACTTACTTGAAAGAGTTGATATCTGAAGGACTGAAGATCGACCAAGCCACTTGGGATCGTACTGTCATACGGGAAGAAGGCGGCGTAAGTATATGAACATACATGAACTTGGGAACAAGGACAAATGTGAATAAGCTTTTGAGAAAGTTTTAAGGAGATTTGTTATCAGTATTTGAAAAATGATGCAAAATATGACTTCTTTTAGGAGAGCGTATTCTTAACGTCTGTTATTTCTCATCACATCGTCATTAAAATGCGCGTTTATTCTCAACCTTGACCTATACTAGGTAACAGAGTTGAACGAGGAGGACTGGATCCACGGCTTCATGATCAGCACGGCCAGCGAGCTGATACCCCCGCCCCTACCCTGCGTGTTGTCCGAGGCCAACCGGCTGGTGTTGGAGCGTAAACAGGCTGGCACCACGGCGGTGATCGTGCTCATCCTGAGTGGCTTGCTCTTGGTGTGCTTGGGCTACGGTATTGCCTGCAAGAGGGGAGGGGATAATAACTGGGTGCCATCGCCACTGGCAATGTATCAGTTCGAGGAGAACTGACGTCATTAATGTGCCATACATACAGGCTGCTTAGTGTGTGAAAAGGCAATTTGACTGTTAGTCGAAAGATATCATTGCTCACTCGAATTACAATCTTTGTTACTGTGGTATATGTTTATTTATTTTCTCACCAGTGCACTTAAGTGACACGGAGCACATAATATCATGGATATTAGAATACTTTCACTGTGGAGTTTAAGATTAAAAACTGATGAAAAACTGAATGAAGTGGAAAATTGCACTTAGTAGTGCCGATAGTGCTTGGTTTTTCAACATCAATGATTTTAATTCCTGGACTGATTAGGTGTACACAGCGTCAGATTTACTTGGAATTGAAAACCCGAACTTGTTAATTTGTTTACTTCAGCGATAAGAGATTTTTCAGTTAACAACGGAACGGGTAGTGTTTTGCTGGCTATTCTTTTAAAAAAAGATGACTTAGTTAGTGAGCGAGGTAACATTAACATTGAATCTGACCTGAAATAAATCGGTAATAAGATATTTTGATCTGTGAAATGATCCTCGAACTTACTTTTTACTGCTTTTGGAGGTGAATATCTTGACGCTTGTTTGTGTTTTATATGTTTGACAAACGTATTTCCCACACTGTTGCTTAGTTTCATCTTATGTCTTGTTGCAATAAAGTAAGGTGCAACAGCATGGCCATTCCAAGTTGACTTCGTTCAATTGTGGTCCTAATCGTATGCGTGTTAAGCATACAGCAGGATTGTACCATGGTTGCACCGGTTCTGTATTTTGCAAAGCAAAAAACCCGAAGTATTCACTTTGTGAAAGTTTTAGGCTTAGAAAAAATGCTCCCGCGATGAAGTGAAAGATATGAACAACATGGCTTTCGGTAAGTAAAATCATTTATCTCCATTACAATTGAGATTAGGCCTAATGGTAAAAAACTATCGTGCCGACAACCGTGAAGAAAGAAGCGTGTGTGCAATAATTTTGTTGGGCGCCCCCAACGTTCTCAAGTTAGTTAGTTTAATGGTGCCGTGCAGTCGAGAATTTTTAAGTTCTTGTTTCTTCTTTGGTATGACCAATTTGTTTATTTTGTTATCCGACAGTCATCTATAATTGCATCATTTAAGCCGGTTCTGTTACTAATTAAGGATAGGACATTCTTTTGTTATCACTTACTTTTGTTGTATAGTTTGTCTTTACAACGTGGAAGAGCCAAATCAAGTAAAAAGGCAAACGTGAATTGTCCGAGAACTAGGCACGCATCTACCGGTACATGTGTAGATACATGTAGATAGATGGATACTGTTTATTGTCACCATTGTGAAATGCACTTCGTCTTTGCGTGCTGAAAAGTTATTAAGAAATTCATAAAGATACATCCGTATACAACTTACAAATTCATAATTAAAGTTAAATAATTAAATTAAAATGAGCATTTACCAGACATGTAAATTTTATAAACAGTAAACCAGACATGTAAATTACTCAAAAGTAAACATTTTATATTAAAATTATATTATAATTAATACTTAGAGCAACACACAACAGGTGAAGGATGCTTTTTAAGTACAGCCCAGAGCTGCAGCCACATGTACCTAGATGTTATCATTTAAGATGCGGATCGCTGTTGGGTAAAAGCTCTGCAGTGTGCGGTTGGACCCAGATTTAAGTGAACGAAACCGATTTCCAGACCGCATGGGCTGGATGACACATATCATCTACAATGGACCGAGCTCTCTTTTTTACTCTTGAGTGGTACAGATCATTTAGTGATGGAAGTTGGCATCTGATAATTTTACTTGCAGTGCATACGATACGGCTGAGACACTTCCTGTCATCGACTGTAGCATTGTCCCACCAGATAATGATTGCCTGAGTCAGAACACTCTCAATCACTGACTTTTAGAACTTCAATGACAGTCTTTGGCTGACATGGAAGGCCTTCAACCGTCTCAGGAAAAACAGTCTTTGTTGAGCTTTCCTAACCAAGCAATCCGTATTGAAATCCCATTTCAGTTTTGCAGAGATGTTAATACCAAGACATTTAAAATATTGCACTCTTTCAACTTCTGAACCATTAGTAACTAAGGGAACAATGCTAGTGGAGTCTTCTGAAAGTCAACAATAACTTCCTTTGTCTTATTTACATTCAGTTCTACATTGTAGGAGTGGAGCTGTTCTGTCGTCACCGTTAATACTCATAGGCCTAGGCCATTTTTGATGTAGAAATGGACCACCAAAGTGTCCGTCTAACATCGACATGGAACGTTCAGGGCCCATATGATATCAACAGCATTCTGCAGATTCAACAAGAAGATGAAAGGTAGGCCTGGGCGTGCAATGCCCTATCTATAACTGCAACTTAGGCCAGCAATCCTTATCGCATACCGCGTGATCTTGCAATGACAGAAAAGCATTATGGGAAGGAAAAAGGAGCCAACATTGCCCCATTTGCCTTCCCACAGTGCCTTTCTAGCATGGTGCAAAGTCACTCTTATGCACTCAATACTTCAGAAAATAAAACACAGGCTTTTAAAATAATTATGTTAATAAATAACTATGTGAATTTACCAAGTGATAGCTTGCTATAGTGTAAATATACTCCCTATAATTAAAAAATTAAGACAAAAATTGGAGTGATATCTGTGACATGAAATCGTCAAACCTGCCACTGCCAAATCAGAAGTGCAAGAAAAGTCTTGTTCATTTTAATAATTTGGGCCTATGGTTTATGTCACCTACAGTCCACATCTGCCACGAGTATCAACACACAGTATCAAATTAGTTCCCCCATCATCAACTAATGACAGCAATGAGGGGGACACACCATCTTGCCAGCTGGTGTTCTCTTGCCAACCACGCATCGCCGTCAGGTCAGTCGAAATCATCAGCAATGCTCGTCACGTGGAATTGTATGACAATCAGGACTCGTACTGCTATACAGTCAGGGGAGAGAGACTTGCTGAAAGAGGTGGAGACCAACAAACAAACATGATAGCGTATTCTGCAAGCCTATCCATTGACAATCCCATGCCACGATGCAGATTGAAGGTAAAGGTTACCTACTCAGAGACTTGACGGAAAGTGTTGCTGAACCTTTTTCCTTTGTTTCATTTCTTCCCTCAGTTTAACTGGGTTTTTTTTTAACACTGTCACAAGGGGCACTCTGTATTTATGTTATTTGCCGAGCTTGTCAGAGCAGACAACTGTATAAACATTTATTTAGTAGTCGGCACCTCATTTCAGAAATGTGAAAATTCCCATTGAAACTTGCTTTGAATAGTCATGTTTGAAATTTAGACAGAAGTCTAGACCTTTATCCAATCATATTTTACTCTACCTATGTAGCTTTTCCTACTAAGTAGTGAATTAAAGAAATTTTTAGCTTCTTCCTTTTCCTTTGCATTTCCTCATATTAGTTAGTTTCGTTGACTGACAAATGTCAATTGATGCTAAGCCAACTTCAGATCACCACCACAAGGATAGAGGAGGGATCTTATAGTATGACTGGAGGGCGTAGCATCGATATGGCCAAAGTAAGGGATATCATGTCCACGCTACAGCAGCCTATATCAGCCAATGTACAGAGTCTGATGCAGACGATTGAGCAGTATCAGAAGGTAGGATGACCTAGTGGAGAAAAAAAAAGAGGCTGCAGTGTCAAAGCAAAATAGGAATCTGCCAGGGTTTAAATAGGGGTGTATTTGAGATTGCGAATCTTGCTTACTTTTTAATATTTCTATGCCTTTGAAGGTGATTAGAGTGACAATCTTCAAATCCCATTTGCCATCAAGATATTTACTAAACAGCAATGTGTGGGCTTTTTTAATTCTTTGGAAGTGGGAAGTGAAAGAACTGAGGAAAAAATGTCCGAGTTCTCACTGAAGCAGTTTTTGTATTAGAACATTTTTCTTTCTTTTGTACTGATCTTGAATATTAAATGAATTTGATTTCTACAGAACCAGGCCTCTGTACTTGATGATTTCCAACAGACAGCGCGAGCTCAGCTGTCGTCATCTGGAGACCCTAAGGCTTCGCTTGCATCCAACATGGCAGGGTTGCTTTCTGCCTTCTCCAAAGCCAGCTCACTCCAGCAGCAAGCAGCTAAGACTCCTGCAGGCACGAGTGGGGGCGATGTTGCCCTTACGGAATCCAGCAACCTCCCGAGATTTGAGACTCAACCTCGTGATGGGTCACCAGCCACTGCCCAACTACCCAACACGGACACCCTGGCCAAGCTGATGGCTTCGTTTGGCATGGGGAGGGCGCCAGACAGGGCTGAGCACACAGAGGGCAATGCATCAGCTGAATCATTGGGCATGCTCAGTGCACTAAGGGCAGTGTGTAGGGATGTCAGTCTCATGAGGGCAGCAGACAGACAGGCTGCTGAGAGGGCGTATGGCCCCGAGAGGAGAGATGATCAGGGGGAGGGGTCCACCTCTGAAAATACCAGGTGTGAGCACATGCACACATTTCTCCCATTTTGGGAAGAGCATGTCAATCCACATGCTGTACGTGCTGTTACCCTCAATGTTATGTGAGCTTTTAATTAGAGCTTTCACAAGTTAAATCTAACCTTTTGTATATTTACTGTGCAGGCAAGCAGACAAAATGCCCCTACGCAGTGGAATGGCCGAGCTTGAGCAGAGACTCATGGGATACATTGCTGCTGCAGAGAAGAGGATCTTGGGAAGGCTAGATCAGCAAATGGAGCTGCTACAAGACCACATAGCTTTGAGATTCAACACACTGGAAGCGTTACTTGAAGGCAGAGCTGGCAGCTCGAGTGTTTCCAGAGAAAGTGAACTTGTTTCAGAAGAACCAGACTGATTCTGATCTTTGTAGGACAGAACTGAAATTTTATTTACATTTCAGCTCAAAGAAGCTATTATATACAGAGCTGTGGGCAGAACATTTAGAAATATATGTACACAGTTTTCTAAACATTAATTGATAAGATATTTTGAGGCTCTGAATCATTCAAAAACAAGGTGTCAGTCACTCAGCATAATGGACCTTCAGCAATTATTTTTAAAAAGGCAGTTTTCTACTGATGTAATTAAGTGCAAACAAATGACAAGAACTAATTTAAGTTGTTTAATTTACATCCTTGTTTCATCAGAACTAAGAGTAGATCCCAAGTGAGATAACCTCATATTTAATTCTTGTGTGAAAACAATTGCTTTCATATTCAATACATCTGTTTCTTTGGGAAAAAGACTACAGATGTACTGAATAATGAAATAAATACCTCATTGAATAAATAGCTGCATTACAAAGTTTCAACAGTTCCTTGTCAATTTGAAGACAAAATATTTGTCTATTCTCTTGAGGATTACAAAACATGCCACGGAAGGCATAATTATGCAACAGTTCCCACAATGTGTGTCTGCATTTCCATTTTTAGAAGGCCTGCCGTGGCATGCCAAATCACCCTTTAATCCCAGGCTGAGATGGCAATATCTGCCAGCATCTCCACCTCGCGGGAACCTTGCTTAGAAAGCTCGTCGCTCAGTTGCCAGATAACGACTATGCCATCGGCATCCCCTGTAGCCAACTTGGCCTTCCTGTCAAGAGACAATCCACATGGACAAAGTCTTGTTATTATGTAATTGACTACAGTTGTCAAAAGCAAATGGCAACACAGCAACCGTTCTAATAATTCCCTGTACATAATTCATCGTCTGAACATTCTGTGTATGTTCAGAAAGGCTCACCAACGCTACTACACCATTCATCTTAACCGTTCCGATTCCTTCAAAATCACAGCACAGAAAGGTAGAGCCAAGCCACTATTATTGTACTTGGGGCTTGATGCTCCCGGAGCGAACAAAAGAAAATTCCAGCTGATTTTCAGTGGAGAATTTTGAGAAATGAGTAGCGTGTCCAAATGTTCTTTCAACCCCTCCCGTTTTCTTCCTAGAACAAAAATAAAAAACATGTTTACTTCTTGTTGAACTCCAGGGTGTGCAAAGCACTCTTCTTGGGGCTTGCCTCAAGTGTTTGCACTGGATTGATGCGACTCGTCTTCAGATCATAGATGAGGAGCTTGCCCTCACTAGAGGCCACCGCAAGTACAAGAGGGCGTATTGGGGACCAACGGGCGCAGAAAAGGTATCCTGCTGATGGCTCAAGAGAGATGATACTCCTTGACTGTTGGACAAAAAAATGAAATTGAATTATTTCTTTCCACTAGCAACAAATTTCATTTGTAGTGATCAGGAATTCTGTTTTGCCATGACAGTGGTTTACAAGTCCTTCTTGGTGCAAATATGAATAAACTGATCTTTACAAAAATCTCTTTAAAATCTTTGAACATAATCTGATTACCTCTAGCATGCTGTAAATGCGAGCTTCTGCGTCCATTCCACAGGTCAGAAATAGGTTACGGTGGTAGGGGGAGCAATCGATGGAGTGGACTGGGCCATGGTGGGGGTGGAAGGCAAAGACAACGGGATTGTGGAGAGGTACACTACGCAGCACCTCGGCTGAAAAGGACAACAGAATATTAATATCAATGAGTGTCGCAAGAAACATTGCTGGTGTAGATAATTTCCTAAAATAGTTTATCTGCATCCAAAACTTGATGGGCAGCATTTGATTATACCTCTCAATAAATGTGCAAATGTCTCAATAACAGCTGAGAATTTTTTGTGTAAAGATTATGGGTGTAGCTCAAAACGGATCTCTCAGCTTCTTAGCTGAGCTAAATGAATATCTCACTTGATACCAAGATGGAAGCTTTTTTTCCTCGGGTGGTTTTTAAACAAATTTGTCTTTGATAAAAAAATAAATGGAGTGATGAACACTACTTGTTGGCACCGGAACTGTGGAATTCATGGAACACTTGAAGACTCCACCCGACTCCGAACCAATCATATACTGGCTTTTGTCTTCCGAGACATAGGAGATACAGTTCACTGAAATGAAAGAAAAAACCCCAAGGTAAATAGATATCATTTGATGAGATTAGAGACAGGGTGGAGAACAGGTACAAGCAAGACCAGAATGATTTCCCAATATTGAACTTTACCATTTGCCTTTAACACAGACACAAGAGTCACCAGAAACATAAAGGATGATCTCAGAGACTCACCGCCCATCTCTCCTTCCCCTTTGGCCTTGGGTTGGCCGAGCATGGCTGGTAGACTGCTGGCCAATAGCAGGAATCCCTCTACCAGTTCCAGGGCTCCTTTTCTCGCGTTGACCTTCCACACCAATACCTGCCCATCGCTGCTGACACTCACAATCTGATTATTCCATCAATGAAGTATTAGTTTGATTAACAACTCAAAGATCTTTGTTTGGCCTTTTTTTTTTTTTTTTAATTTGGGGACCCATCTTTCTCCATTTTTTCACTTGTGGAAGCAAGTCGATACCACAAGATAATTCTAGGGAACAGTCAAGTTCACACGAAGTGCTGAACAAATTTCAATTTTAACATTAGCTGACAGTTAACCCCAACATGAAATTTTCAACAGCAAAGTGAAGTTTAAAGTCTCAATGACAAACAGTTGAACCAACTCACATTATATTTGTTTGATCTTTTAGGATCTTGGAGCCACATGACCTCTGAGACTGGCTCTCGATGTGAGTCATCTCCGATGCCAGATGTTGCCAGGAGACCGTCATCTTCCCTTGTCAGATCCCATAACAATACTTCTCCTAAAAAGATCACATATTTTGTTTTATCAAAGCATGCTTGGTGGATAATGAAGACTGCCGAAGACTTCAAGAAAATAAGTAAACAGAACTGAAAGGAAGCAAATATCACAAAATCTCTACCAAAAAAACCCTTACCATTGAAGTTCCCACCTACAATTGCGGATGGTTTCTCAGGATGATACGCCAAGCACATCAAGCAACTCTGTCCATTAACAAACCAACAAATTGGACATTAATCTCCAATGAATACTTACAAGGTACAAAGCTACTTGCTATCTCTTCCAGGGTTAACATTTTATTCGTGAGTCCTCTCTTTGTAAATCCTAAAAACACAATTATATCACAAACATACTGCATGCTTTATTGCAAATGCTTTCCAAACTTTACCAAGAGTTGTTAGATTTATCATTCATATTTCATGGGAAGGGCCAAGTAGATATTTCTCCTCTCTAATCACCCTAAATCTGAAGAAAATTACCAAGCGAGGAAGATTACCAACTTACATTGACATCCACAACTGTATCGGCCTTTTCTCTGTCAATCGATTTTAAGTCTATATTCCAAATGCACAATGACCCCTGTAAACGATTCCAGACAATGCACATAAATATTTCAACAAACAAAGTTTAAAACTATCAACAAGAATTGTTAGGATCTCTTTATCAATCAGGGTATACGCCAGATATTAATGAAACAAGACCTGACACTCAGTCAGCACACGTATAATGCTGAGATCACGTTTGAATAAATCACACTAACCAGGGTATTCATTATCCTCAAAATGAACAGTGGGTAATCTATAGAGGCACATACTGACATCAGTGTACCGATCAGAACAATTTTTTTCAAAACTAAAATCAGTCTGTCTGTGCTTACTCTGTGCGTACACCAGTCTTGATGGTCCATGCGTCCATAGGCTACAGCAAGTGAGGAACCGGTGCAGTTCCATGCTACGCGTGTGCACTGTAGCTCTCCCCTCAAAGGGGCGTGGCATAGCTTATACTGGCAGGTGACGGCTTCTGTGTCCTCTTCCCAATTCACATCCCAACCTGAAAGGGATTCCGAATGAAAAAAGGTTTCATTACAATGCTGAAAAATATCTCAAGGACCAATATGAAATAAACAACAATGCCTAATGGGGCATAAATTTCCTCACTCATTAATGAATTCAAGTAGTGTTTTCACTAACTGAACCATATTATACAGAAACGGGAACTTCAGACCCACCATCGAAGGCATGACTGCGGGCGTTCCGCTCTAACACATGGCAGATATCTGGCGTCACTCTCGCTATAAAGTCTTGAAAAGCCTGCATTAAAGGTTGGCAAAAGACCAGCAGAAAAACAAATGACGGATGTAAAACCAGCAACTGTTAGGCAGGCTCAAGGGTACTTTAACCCTAACACTCCTCAGTCCTCCAACAGGTGAAGGATTGAGGAGGGTTAGGGTTAAACCACTTTTGGTATGCAGGTTCGAATCCCACCTGTGAGTTTTGTGCATCAGTTAAAAATGGAGGCCTACTAATCAACAAAACATCCACTCAAAGAAATAATTTGGAATGAATTCCATATACAGACGCCAGTAATGTTTCCCTACAGTTACCTAGAAGCCACCGTGACCTAAAAGCAACAACGCGACCTCAAAAGTCAAATTTAGCAGGGAAAATAATGCAGTATTCATGTAGAAAGCACTTAGAATTATTCAGACCAGTCTCAAGGGGTCTGTGCATAGGGTGTCAAGCGGCATCCATATATAATGGAACGCTTTCCAATAATTTAAATGTCACATATAATTCAACAACGTTTCATAAAATTCACACAGAAATTTGATGAAAGTCAATATCACAAGAAAGAAATTGGAGAAGAAAAGTGATGAACGAACCTGTGAATTATCTGGAGCAAGTTCAAACTTCTTCTCCTTGATGGGGTCTGTCTGAACCTGTCAAAAAAACATGTTCATGGGCATTCCACAGGAAAATACTAAATAAACCTTGACAATTTAACCAAAGTAGTTGGAATTGTAGGGGTGTACAGCAGCCAGTTTAATCTTAAATTTCTGAGGGCTGTGCCTATGAGGACAAGTCTCTGGGAATCACTCTGCTTGTGTCCTTGAGATAAACACTTAAACACTTACACTAGCAGATATATGTTAACGGTGGATATATATGATGACTCAATCGAGTTGTCCATTGACAATTCACAATTTTATGAATACCACTGTCTGGAATTACCTTTGCATTGGATTTATATGACGTTTGTGCATCTGATTCACCGGTCAGTATTTCACTTGTCTGCGAGCCACTTGACTTGGTTGATCTGATGAAGAGACCAATGAAAAAATCAAGCAAAGAAGCACCAATGTTTGACCTAACTGAAAACTGTTAGTGTTAGTAGGCCAAGGCCTACAATTAGGTACATGGCAAGTATGTCGGCAGGAAGTTGAGCTGACAAACTTAACCTAAATGACCTATGACGTACTTAGTTTTCTGTTCTTTTACTAGTTTGGGGCCAATGGTTTTAATTTCTGAAAAAAAATGACAGGAAAATGGGCTTTACTGTAGGCCTATTAAGTGCTAGGTCATAGGTCCTACATCATATCATGTCTCTCCTAAGCAGATCTTGGAAAGAGCTCCATATACGGCTCCATATATGACAGTAATATTCCCTACAGCCACTTAACTTAGGTCTGATAGTAGTAGTACGAGCAAAAACATGTCCAGCAAAGTTTGATTCAGAACACTGAGTCTGTATCATTCAGTCAGCAACATGTCATCTTCTAACACATCCCACCAACTATTTACGTCTTACTTAGACAAGTTAGAGCATAGAGTCGTTTACTTAGAAAACAGAGTTTTTTGAACAGTCTTATACTGGGTTTATGCACGGGTAGTCAAGTGGCGTCCGCATATGGAACCCTTTCGCAGATCTTTCACACTTTCCACACTCACTGATCCCCTCTCCCAAGGATTTTATACCGGTCACTGCTGGGTCAGAAGTTGTGTGATTAACAAGACTAGGCCCGGCGCCCAGGGCCCAGTTTTAGTTCTACCTCCAAAAAAAGGCTCCATCATACAAAAAATACCTCTCTCGTTTCCATGACGACTTAAACTCCTCTCCGTCGAGCACTTCATCAGTGAACATTACGAACTGCTGAATAAAACGAGGCAAACTTACTGGTAACTAATGACAACAAACTGGACGAATTTTGATCACCCGCCAGTTGAGAAAATTATGTATGGCATGTATAAATCCGTCAACCAAGAGTAGAGGGCGATATATACAAGTTTACACAATAAAAATTACAGAGCGCCCTCATGTGACTTGATTTCAAGATGGCGGCTCTCATGAAGCATCATCAAATTCGTGCTCTGTGCGAAAAAGTTAACATGTTGACGTTCCTTAAAAGGAGTTGCGGTGCTTTCTTGTCAAAAAATTACTCTCAGTGGTCATTAAGAAGTATTTCAGGTAGCAGCATTTGTCTTAATTTTATTCTCTTCCTCTCTGCCATGTTACTGTCCAACATTTTTATTTAGCCTAACGACCTGACGACATGAACGACAACTTTATACTCAAAAGTCCTTTCGACAATCACAATGCATTATAGTTTGGACATTTTGGAAGACAAACAAGCAACACACTTTATGCACAACCGTGTGGATGAAGTGTACCTGAAAATCGTTAATCTGTCTCCTTTTTTTTCATACCCCAGTTCAAGCCATCCTCTTCTCTCAGAGTGTTGGACTAGATTTGGGATGAAGATATTCACAATCATGACAATCTTCAAAGTTTAAAGCATGGCAGAAAAGAAAAATTTGGGAATCCCTTCCAAGGCAAACAACACAAGTTTTTGTCATTGACTGTGCTTTGACTAAGATCATGAATATTAATGCCCTACGAATTGGCCAATCAAAATCACGACTTGTACTCACAAGAGGTACGAGTCATCCGAGGTACTAGTCGCCCAAGGTACGAGTTGCCTCGAAAGCCTTTCATCCCACATTGACTTATCACATTATCATCAGCCTAGAATGACTTGTGCCTTTTTAATGACAAGGATGATTTTTCTTCGTATAAACAATGGAAAATTGTTTGTTGCATTGAAAATCTTTCTTGTATACTATGCATGCATCTGTGAGGTGATGAGCAGATTTTTTAAAAATATGCTAAGAAAATTGCACAATTGATTTCTTACTGGTTCACTTCCTCCAGGTTTGTGCATAAAATGCATGGCTTGTTTGTCATCCAAGCCCCATAATGCATTGTGAACATCAAAAAAGTTTATTTAGGCCTAGGCCTACCAACATGACTTCACTGTGCCCCCCAGAATTAACTTACTTGCTAACTGTGGAGTTCCTTGCCCACACAAACCGACAGTTGTGGGAGTACATTTGTTTCTTTTTCATGTTCTTGAACAGAAACAATTCCAGTAGGCCAAGGCCTACTGACTATCTGAAGATTGCTGTTGGTTCAACTTCTCATTTATCCTTTTCTTCTTCACAGCTTCTGTATTAAACACAAATAACACCAGTCATCTGGGTATTGCCCCAACTATAACATTACCATCAAGAAAATTCCAAACTGATCTTAATGCTCAAGAGGGAGAACAGCACCAAGAGCAAAGTCCTGACCATGTAAGTAGTTCAAGTGGAGTACTTGCAGAAAACCTAACCACTTGAAAATACACCCCTGAAATCAATGGTTACATAAGTGAGAGGTGGAAATCCCCAGGAGAAGTGCAATATTTTGACCCCGCAGCCAGCAATGAGGTGCATCATGCAGGGTCACGGGATATGCTGCAATTGAGCTGCTCAAGTTGTACATGAAATCAGGGATCTAGCAGCCAGATATCTAAATGGCGTTTTTAAAAACTTGCTTTACTCATTAGTAATTGGTGAGAAAAAACTTTCTAACTGAATAAAAATAAGCAGCAGCTTTCAACATGCATATTTATCTGAAACATTGGCTGTTTGTTAAAATTAACCAGCAGGAGCCCTTAAAATCTATGAAGAATGTATTTTAGAATGGTGGTAATGTGTCAATCAAATTTAATACATATATTCCGAATATCTTGTTACCTTTTTGGTTTCAGGAGTCCATACAGAGTTTGGTTTTAGTTAGTCCAGCTGCTGAGAGAACTTATTAATGCTCACATTGTGAAAGCAAATTTAAGTTTTAATCCTTTCTGTTTCTTCCTTTAAGCCTCAGCCAAGTATTGAAGATCCATTTAAAGAGCCAGTGGAGCCATGTATTCTATGCAAGAGCAAAGTACCAGTCTCCTACAAGGTAAGAATTGCTGTGCTTGCTAATTGATTGTAGTAGAGTTCTTTATAGTTTCAATGTGGATTTATACAAAATGTAAAAATCAAGTGCCTTTACAGCAGCACTTTTTGTATTTTGACAGAAGGACCCACATTGACACAAAGCCCATGGTTAATGCGTTTGAACTTTTGTGCTTAATTTATTTACCAACCATCGACAGAACCACTGATGGTTTTGTGAATGATGTCTTGACCATTATCCAATTATTACCTCCTAAAACTGTCCTCTCCCCTCTCCCAGAATGTGCAGCTATTGTCCCAGTTTGTGTCCCCCAACACCGGAAGGATCTACGGTCGTTACATCACCAAGCTCTGCAGCTACCAACAGAGGCGCGTCACAAAGGCCATCAAGCGGGCCAGAAAAATGGGTATGTACCTATGTGAGACTGTTGAAGGTCTCAGTCATGATATCTACCCCTAGTCCCCCTGGTCTGTGCAAAGTGTATCACGTATTCTCACTGTAGAGTCCGAGCAGAAAATCCAACCACTGCAGCAGCAAAGGTTTCCTAAAGAAATGTGATTACACTGGACTGAATGGTTTGCACAAATATTGACACTGTTACACTGACGGACAAAACCGTAAACCATAGCGGGCGTTAGTTCATGTGTGTTATACGACATATTTTTCTTTATTTGAACAGGTTTTATGCCCTACATGTACAGGGAGACTATTTTCCTCAAGGATCCTAACCTGTTTGATATCAGGTACACGGGCAATGTGGAGATTGCAATGAAAGAACCCTCCAACCTTGTTGAGCCCCAGACACACGAGGAGCCTCAACCTCAAGACGAAATCCCAGACAAGTAACATTGTTTTTGACGGTGTAAAACTTGTTTTGCACTCGGAAACAACCAAAGAATATTGCATCAGTGTATAGATCTTAAAGGCTGTGTGCTCAATAAAAGTCGTGGACTCTTCAAACAGACCAGACATCAGCACTTGAGTGTACATTTCATTGGTATGTGGTGGAAAACTTGTGATGATGACTTAGCAACACCTGACAGGATTGTTTTACCTCACTGTCCAAAAGCTGTGATGTTCATGAAGTCCAATGATCATGGTCGAAGACCAGCAATGACAAGATGAGCTGCGTAAGGGGCAGTTGCTGAACAGATGAACATGTATATGTAGTCATTTATGCTGTATTTTTCAAAATTACGTCATTGTTTAAAACAGACAACAGCCTCTCAGCAAATTGCATTTGCTGACTTGAAATAACGCCATGCAAGTGAATTGGCTGAAGACTTAGACGTCAGTTTGAAACATGTCAGTCATTGATGATATCATTTTGCCACAGGCGTCATAACATGCACCACTGTTTCATTACGCAAGTTTTGAAGTGTATTAGTTTTGTTTCCACGGGGACAGAAAAAATTTCCTTTTTATTTTTATAAACATGTAGTTTGTTGCATCTCTCTAAATGTTCACATTCGGTATTGCGACTTATCCCTTAATTGTCAAATACAACAAAACCAAACAAGTTCTGACAAAGTCGACTACACTCCAACAATTGATGTGACTGTAGGATTATGTAAATCTAAAGAGTAAGACCAGCTGATGTAGCTGTTGGATTCCCTCTAAAGGCTTTACTGTCATCAGGTTTGTAAGGATCCAATCAGGTGCTTGGAGAAACTGTAAAGGGTTTATTTGGCAGTGATAGAGGTATCCAAGATGATGTCCAAGGCACAGTTTAACTAAGAATAAATGTATTTACTCATACAATTTGAATGTAATAAATGGAAACTCTGAATTGAACTTTCTGTGGAACTTTGTCTGGTGTACATGTACTATGCTAATCCACGTGTATTTTTTATGTACAATTCAATCACTCTCTGAGGTAGTTTTGATTCTGTTTAGATGTTCACAGAATGTTACACAATTTGAGAACCCATGCCCATTGGCATGGTATCTGTACTGGATTCAGTGTTGGCATGGTAACGTTCATTCCAACTCCCTTCGGCCCCATCTCCCATTTGAGTGGGGGCTCGACACCTAGCATAGATACTGTAGTAAGCTTGCTGGAAATCGGTGCACCAAGGAACATGTGGTTGTTGGCAGGCCATTTTAGGATGATGGCATACACGGCTTCCACAGTTGTACCATTCATCTGGGAGGTGTACCAAATATTTTGAGTCTTAGTGTCATTCTGAGCCTTCCAAGGGTGTGACCCATAGATAGCCTCCCCGTTGACTTTCAGCCATGCCCCGATCTGCCGTAGGCGCTCCTCAAAGATAGGGACGATACGCCCGTCGTGGGTGGGACCAATGTTTAGTAGCATATTACCCCCACAGCTGACGGTCTTAGCCAGTGATGCGATCAGCTCCTCGGCATCAAGGTAGTCAGCTAGCTTGACATTTCTGCGGTAACCCCAAGAGTGCTTGTCTACCGTCATGGCGTTCTCCCACTTGTGGTTCTGCAAGGTACCTGGATTGTACCTGTCATGACAGGTGTAGTACCCACCGTGGTGACACACTGTCCCCTCCCCCCAGCGATCGTTTACGACCACTATGTCTCTCACCGGGCTACTATTGTACAACCAGGCTAGGAAACCTGTGCTGTTCCAATACTCGGGCCCTGTTGTCTTTTCGAAGCCATCTGACCAAATGATTTCAGGGTGATAATTCTCAACCAGCTCGTGAAGCATCGGGGTTGAAATCTGCTGTGGGTAGAGCCTTGTCTGGAAGTTATTGGCCTCGTCTTGGAGATAAAGTGGATGGTACCAGGCAAAGAGGGAGTGATACAATCCAAAATATACTTTTGTCTTGAGATTCCGGATGGCTGTAGCTATCTCGCCGACCAGATCTCGTTTCGGCCCCACATCCATGGCGTTCCAATTCCAGGAATACCTGGACGGCCACATTGTGTATCCCTCATGGTGTTTAGTCGTCAGGACATAGTACCTGGCTCCGGACGCTTCCACGATCTCTGCGAAGTGGCTGGCGTTGAAAAGCTCCGTCCGGAACTCCTTGGCGAAATCCGCATAAGTAAAGTCCGGAGGGTAGTTCTGCTTCATGAAATCCACGTAGCTCTTTACGTTGGAGGCCCAGTAACGCCAAAACCACTCTGATCCGTAACTAGGCACAGAGTAAACACCCCAGTGCATGAAGATGCCAAACTTCGAGTCATCGTACCAGCCAGGCAGAGGTCTAGAATCGATAGATTGCCAGTTGGGCTGATATGGCGGCTGGCCTTGGGCCAAAATGGACTCCAGAAAAGCCATTAGGACAAAGATTTTCAAAAGGGTAATGCACGTCATGCTGCCACGATTTCTGCATGTAAATCCCTCAGTATGCTTTCATCAGAATGTTGTGGGTCTTTGACCAGTCGTCGATATACTTCCGTCTACTGATGAAGGGCCATGGATTACAGTAAATGAAGAACGGCAGTGATGTACAACGCACAGGCACGAGACTGGAAGAGATGGTAAAGGCTGTTTACTGCATTACTGAAAGTGTTCTGCTTGAGTGACCCGATGGTATGTAATCAAGCTTAGACTGGATCATAGTAAGTAGCTGTCCGGTTAGACAGTTAATGGGACTGGAGGATCGTATTTCCTTTCATGCTGGTCTGTGGATGACAGGTTGGGAAGGCGTTTGCAGAGCTCGAGTACAGCCAGGGGTTTATCTAAATCTATACAGGTGATTTATTATTCCTCCGTGGTTTAACATTCCCCCGCCCATCAAAGGGTATGACACGCTGGAGCGCCTTTTCCCACAGAGATGTGTCGCTGCCAAGATAAAAACCTAACCCATCAAATATAATATAAAATTGAAAGTATAGCTGGAAGTACATGAAGGCGGAGCAGTCAGATTTGCCACAGGAATCACCCATTTCTGTCTGATGGCCAAAACCGTTTTCAAAAAACATTTCCTTAGCGTGACTCTAACATGGAGCATAAACACCTCTCTGTTCAACAGTTCTTTCAGAAAAAACTAATTGGTTATTAAACTCTTTCAAAAATTCTTCCGCTGTTTGAAGATCTCCAGAAGACCCGGATGCGTGTTGGTCCAAATTGAGGTCGTGTTCCCCGCCTTAAATTTGCGACGAAGTGCTGACTGATACTGTAGGAATGACTAATATTTTTTGTATCTAATTATAAACCTATAGCAGACAGGGTTTCAATTAAAGCTTTCATTTTGTTCGTCTTGGACCTATCATTGTTTTAGTCCACAAGCCTTCAAGTCCAGAGCCAACAGTAATTTCCGGGAGACCCGAGGCCGCATCGGCCGCCATTATGTCGGGGTAGAACAACTCGTGTGCCGTCCGTTAAACGAGTGTTTGCGTCAAGCCAGATGACATAATGACCAATAGTCCTGGCGCGTCATGGAGTGGCTTAATTAGGTCTTCCATCCCATCTGTAGCCGTTTGTGGGTCGAAGTCGCTTGTTTAGTAAATCGATAGGCTTAAGTCTAAAAACAGAATTCCACCGTTCCCCTGAGAAACAACTTCCCCAGCTTTTAAAATATCCCGAGCTCGTGGCAAAGTAGACGTGTCACGTTCTTTAATTAAGAAAACCCGAAAAGGTCCCAAGCCCGAAACGTGACCACACACCTGGAAACTGTCTCCGAAACTCGTTACTGTGATGTACTTTTTATTCCTCCGTGCGGTGATCACTCAATTTATCTTTGCATACTCACAGAGCCAGGATGTGATGTTGGCCTTTCTGGCCTTCAGCATTGCGATTCGTGCATTTAGAATTATTTAGCCCACTTTTGAAAATGAGGACGTTGTGCTACAGAAAGTAACACCTGTAGTAAAGGCAAGCTCACATTCTATCCAAATGTTGCCCGACATCGATGCATATGGTATCAGGGTCGATAAAGCCTACGAGCACTCAGCCTGGGGATCTAAACCGTTTGATGTGATTTTCGTGGCTGTGCATGTTTGGTTAATACGAACCCCCTTATTATATGTATACATGAATGGATAAAATACTAGCCTGGTTTTTCCATTTACATTATGCTGTGTTTTGTTTTGGAGATGTCTTAAAAATCTGTAACACGTTCTAGCTCTGTGTTCTTGCCCTGTAATAGTAACCTGCTTGGGGAAGTTGTGCAGACGTGACATTTATAGCAAGTCCGGACAATCGACACGTGTACAAGATGATTAATGGACAGCGGACGGTTCGTTTAAGACACTAGAAATGGTTAAAGAGAGGAAGATGCCGGTGTGGCGAACTGGGCTTGCCAGATGCCGATGCGTGAAGAAATGAGGTACGGCCGAAAAACCAAGAGACGCATGCGCAGCTTGCACGAAGGTAAAAGCAGCACTGGCTGTTTCCAAGCACGAGGCATATGTAATTGTGGACAAGCAATCGCAGTCCTGTAGAAGCAAGGGCCGCCTACGTTGTACGTACGTACACGAAGCTTCGGGCGCCGCAACATACACCTTGAATCAGCGCTGCGGACCGTTGCTAGGAAGGTGCCATTAATCCCATGACTGTCGTGTCACGTTGCCATAAGCATGGAAAACCGCGAACCTACGTCCATGGGACCAGCAGGGATCTCGTGCATGAGAAAAATGACCAAGTTCTGCGCGACGCCGTCTTCTGCCTGTGAATGACGCTCGAGTCGCCGTGTGCACTTAACAGTGAACTGCATTGAATAACATCCAAAAATTCCGCGAGGCCCGTATCTTAGCGAAAAGGCTTTCTTTTGAAAAAGATGTCTTCTCGAGGTGGATTGCGGATTGATTTAAACTCAATTTGCTATGACGCTGAGCGAAGAGACTGAGCTAAACTTTTACAATGCAGGTGCCGGAGAATCATGATTTCGTCTTTTTAAACAATGTTCTTGCATTGTTTGATTAAGTTTACCATGTCAACCATCCAGCTATCGTAAAAATGTATAATATGTGACGATGACGCGATACCTCCGTGTCTTCTGAACAAATATATCTGCAACTATGGCTGCTCACTATCAGGATCATTTCGCAGCACCCGGTGTTATCTCTTGTGATAAAGGGATTTTTATGATCCATGGTGATCTTCGGTTTCTCATCAGTCCTTGCCCTATCATCGCTCATGAGTTGCGTGATTGTAGGGCGCTGTAACTGGGCAGATCTGATGTTGTGGCATATGAGCAACGCTTGGCCGGCCAACACTAGTTAAAACACACTTTGTGCTGTTGCGGCGGATGATAGACAGGATGTGATGATAGAGTCTTTATGGTGAGTCCACATCATTTACGACTGGATATTCGTCTTGAAGTCCATGGTCTTTACTCATGAAGTCCTCAACACAATGCCTGTGTTTCCCACGGGGCCGCGGCGTCTATACGTCCCCTGTTTTGTCTTGTACGTCGTTGTAATGTCACAGTTCCCTACAGTCCGCGCCTTTGAAGTTACAATCGGCATTCTTGGCCCGTGGGATGCCCCTGGGTCGTACGTGTACCCCCTCTTAGGGTGGCGCACCGCCGGGGCGGTCCCTCTAGCCCTTGAGCACGTCCGGAACGAAGGGATCCTCGGGAACAACACCCTGAACTTTGAGTACCGGGACACCAAGTGCGACACCCGGCGAGCCAGCGGCTCAGCCGTAGATCTGCACTTGTTCAACGGCGTGCATGCCTTCATCGGGCTGCCGTGCTCCGAACCCTGCCGAAGCGTCAGGGACTTAGCCGCCTACTGGAATATTCCGTTCATATCGTGGTTCTGCCCCCAGACCCCGGCCACAGAGGCCGGTGACACCTACGAGTCCTTCGCTAGAACATTTGTTCCCTTCTCGGCCATCAGCTCTCTACCGGGTGCCGTGATGGCGCAGTATGGCTGGACGTCTGCGTCAGTCGTCTATGCAGACATCTCACCCTGGAACTCCCTGGCAGAGACAATCTTGGCTACAATGATAAATACTGGCGTAACAATCTCCAATCTCCAAAGTTATAAAGAGCCTCTCGATGTTCACAATGCCGCGGCGATATTGCAGAAAGTGAAAAATGTATCACACGGTGAGTCGTCAATATAGAAGTAATCAGCACGTAGAAAGAAAATACTACAGTTAGGCCTACCGCTGAATATTGGAGATGAGATCGAACCGATATCTATACCTTCCCTTGGTCAGTGTGGAATTTCACTCTTTAAACATAAAATAGGTTCTCAAAAATAAAAGTTTGGGTCTTGTTAAGCCTTTGCATTGTATCTGTAACGATTTTCATTGTTATGGAAGTGTTTCCTTTGTACCTGTACATTTTAAATACTTTCATCCTTAAAAAAATAAGAACACACATGTACCTTAGTCGCAGTTTTGAAAATCAATAGTAGAACAGAAACAACGTATAAAATACACTACAAAATTTCATGTATTACAAAACCATTCATGAAATTTCACGGATAAGCTTTGGACAGTTGATAAAATTACTAAGTTTGTAAAATGTCACATGCAAACTATAAAAATAATAAAATGTGATAAATGTAATAAAATGTGATAAGAAGAGATTTTCCAACTAAGAACAGGAAGAGTTACGTGATAGTTTTAAAGTATATAAGGATATTTTTCCAGATGTTATTATTTCTTCAATTAGTTTTTAGGTAAGGATAAAAATTCAAACAAAATTTGTAACCGTGTGTGGTTAAGTGGGTGGACTTATGACAGCTGTTCTCCCACCTGTTGCCCCATGTGGCCCGGGTTCGAATCCCGCTATGTAAACTCGATAGATTGGATTGCAGTTTCCCACATGACTGCGTGGGCTTCCTCAATTAACTTCCCTCCCACGTTTGAATAAAAAAGGACATAAGACACCGATCGAGGCTTGGAGCTTTCTGTGGGAAGAATTCAAGCAGTGAGCTCAAACCAATAATGCTTCTAGTATTGATCAAAACAGTACATGCAATAATTGTAGGAAATGTCATTATTATTAAACTATCACGTGCAATTAACATTTATCATTTGGCCGCATACGGCTTCTTTGACCTGATGTTGATGTTAGACCGCTTCAACTCAGCCTGTCATTGCTGGAATTAACTTATAAAGCCATGTGAAATCCATGAAGCCTATTATATGAATAATGAGTAATGGGTAATTCCAGAAATTAGGGGTCCGTTTTTTCATGTCCCTGTCACATCTGACATGTGATTTTGTAAATTCAGAACACATTTTCTAATTTCCAAGAGTGATGAATCAATGCAAATTACCTGCCAAACAAATACACTGTAGTAATATCTGAAATCAATTCCGGCGATATTTCCATGTCAAATAACAAAGGCCAGATGTAACAGGGACACAAAAATGTCACACTTTTGGAGCCCTAATTTTTGGAATTACCCATATACCATCACCGAATTCAAAATGGACTTTCAGTGATTTGGCTGATTATGGGCGGAGTCACGACACTGGAGGTGGACGAGCAGATCTTCATGTTGGCGGCGGATCAGCTAGGCATGACCCAAGGCCAGCAGGTGTTTCTGCGGCTGGAGTTGTTCCCGGACATCGGCCACACCACGCCGTGGTTACCCCTCCTGGTCAGCACGAATAGCACCAGGGACAACGCAGGAGCGAGCGAGTACGCGCTTAGACAGGCGTACGAAGCTTTGATTCTCATTACCTACAGGTACATCAAAACATTCCACCGTTTGTGAATTTCAGTGCAGCGTCGCTGGGGTGAGTTGCGTACGCGATGCGTTCATGCGTTTCACTTTCACGGACGCAGAAATCGACTCCATTAACACAACACACATGTGCGTTGCGTTCGGCCGTCAAAATCGCCCTGGGAACGATTTTGACGGATACGCGGTTTGGCGCAAGTGTTAACCATTGGTGTTAACGTGCACATGGAAAGGCGCCTTTATTCATGAGAAGCGCTGGGGCGAAGTTTGTACACAAAACAGCATTATTTTCACATGAGTCGACATAATGTCGAAAATTGTGTAGGAGGTAGAGTGAGAGATTTAGCAGGAGTGTATCCACTGATTTATTATGAATAGTATTAATAGTATTCCTGCTTCCATTTTCTTCAAAAAGAACAAGTGAATATTGAAAGGACAATAAGCACAGTACATAGTTGTTGAAAACTTTGAACATTTATCAATTCATCATAGGTTGCCTCAGGATGGAAGGATTGAGGAACTTCTACGACAGCTTCCTGAGACACTGACAGATCCTTCACTTGATTTCTATGAAAAGATAAACACATCTACGGTAAGTTGCATAATAATGCAGAGATATTTTTCTGTTTCGTCTCAGACTTGAATTTTTTTCCGATTTTTTTTTGTAGTACTGTTGACATTCTTACAATACAGTGGCTAAGTTCTCCTTAAATACGGGTTGCAAAATGTTTGAGAGGTTTAGGGTTACATTTAAGTTTTGTCATACTCATATTTAATTATATGATATGTATAACATGGCTCCGTCTCCAAACCCACCTCAGCCTCGCGAAGGTCAAAGGTTTGAAGCCATAATCACTTTCCCATCATCACAATTTGTCTACCCAACATGGAGGTGTAGAGTCCAACTCCCTGTAACAATCACAACACCTGGGTTAGCCCTAGTCAACCAGTTCGACCCCTAGGTCAAACCTGCAGCCGCGTCTTTCAACGGCCCGAGAAGAGAACGCATGATGAATGGGCGAACGGGGAATTTAAAGGCAAAAGTGATGCTTTGGTAGAGTCTATAAACACGTGTGCACCGTAAGGATCAAATGCCCAGAATTCACTACCAGTTTCAGAACTTTAGCAAGTTATTTCCTGAGAGAATGCCAATTATGTAACGATTAGCTTGAAATATGTGAAACATTGAGGATGAACCATTTTGAAACATTTAGAGTGTGGTGTCGGTTCACGGTAACGCTCATCAGCGTGTCAACATTTACGTCTAGCCACCATATGCATGTCAATCATTCCACTGGCTTCTACCCACTTCAATGCCAAGAAGCGTCATGGAAGATTTATTTTTCTAGCCGACTTAATTTCGCTTGTACGTGATAAGTTGTATTTAAGGTCGCAGTTGTAAACCCTTAGGGGGCTAATGAGAAGTATTAGACATGTTTACACCCTGTGATATTTATGGGAAGCTTCTGAACTACTGCGACAAATATTATGTACTTACATCTTCACATCTTTTGATTTCGTACAAGGTGTTAAATTGTAAAAAGGCTGTGATGTATGTGTTTAGTCGAAATTACTATTCTTGAAACCAGACGTGCTGCATAATAGAAAACAGCGTGCATCTGATGTGCAATAGCTCGGTTATACTCCTCAGAGTGTTCTCTCTCCTCAAGAAATGATCTTAAGACGATTCTTCTGCTCATGTATTTCGACTTCCAGCCGAGCATCATGTCGGCATTTTTGTACGATGCTGTGCTGTTATTTGCTTACGCCGCCAAACAACACGTGGAAACTAACGACTACCTTGCTGCAAACTACACCCGAACAAATGTAACATTTGAAGGTAAGCATCATCCTATAACAGCTTGTGTGTTCTTTTGAATGTGGTGGGTTGAAAGCAAAGTTTCAACCAAAGAGGAAGATCCTTGCTTTAAGTTCCAAGTAAAAGGTTGAAGAGTGTGCAAACAAATAATGTCTGAAGTAAGTACGTGTATATGCATTGATGGCCTGGTTTCCTACCCTTGGGAGGAGGTCATTATTTATTTTCATTCATGGGAATAGGAACTTGTGGTGGCGCTCCGTGAGTTAACTGTTTTCTCAGTCATGTCAAAGAAAGTATATAATGTGCTACCTATGTGATTTAACCTTTTATTCATGGAAGAAAAATGAAAACAGTGCATGAGAAAAACAGTGCTGGAAGAGAACGAGGAAATCTTATGCAACGGCCTTGAATAGATTACATGATCAAATCAACGCAAATATCATAAACTGAGCTGGCCAAGTTCCCTTCCCTGAAGGACCCGATAGTATTAGTTCAGCATATGACTGAAGAATTTACGATCGTTTGTCGTTAAAGGTTCACTGGAGTTTAAGCTGCATTATTGAGGTTAATTATTCACTAAGCAACTGCTATCATTCTTTTTGTTCCAACAATTATCAAAAATTGACCCGATTTAAAACAACCTTTTCCATAACTTCTAAAAGTGGGAGTACAATTATTTCACATTATTTTAGAACTACACAATGTTATCACAACAGTCTTTAGAACCAAGACAGACTTTTAATGCAGATCCAACAAAAAGAAGAAACATATTTTTCTCTCCTGCTGCATGAATAGAGCAATTTCTTGTCACACACAGCTCCAGATTCACAAGAATAAAACTTGACCTCACCACGTTAATCATGCGTTTGAACAAGGGCTACCAAATTTACACGTTTCATAATGGTATCGAAACCCATCTCCGCGTTGGCGTTTCATAATTCTTTGAATACTGGAGACGAAATTGAAAGTACGTTGTTTGCAATGATTGATATGGCGTGCATAAGTGACATTTATTCAAATCACAGCGGTCACGTTTGATTATTTCAAGATATCTTCACTTATTTAAATATCTTGAACAACTCTCGACACTTAAAGGCTTTGATTAAGGCTTTTGAGATATCTTGTCATTGACTCCAAGATATCTTAAAATCAAGTTCAAGATTTTTTGTAAATCAATTTGAGATATCTCCAAGTGCTCCGAGGTCATTCGGGAATAACAAATACGAGTGCTCAAGATTTGCCCAATAAGAGCTGCCATGCTTTGCAGCTAATTCTGCTCCGTTCCCCAATGACCCTTCATAGCACTGAACTGACTCATTTCGAGATATGTCAGATATCTGAAAAACAGTTTTAGATATCTGTACATCCATTTCAAGATTTCTAATATCTTATCTGATGTCCAATATCAAACTAATTTTACCGCCATTAGATGATGTATTTATCTGCTGCATCACTTGAAATCAAACCAAATCACTTCTGAAATATAATGTTACGCTAATACGTGTAGATGCAATTATAAGTGTGATCTACTGTGTGTTTGTCGTATGTCTCAAGGGCACAAGTCAGAGGAACGGCATTACAGGACAAGCAGCATGGGTTCCATAGATTGACTAGAGTTGTCCTCGGTGAGATATTGAGTATAAATCGGGCGAGAAGAGTTAAATGCAAAGAGGGAGAAAATGAGGAGCTTTCGGCATTCACTGTTGTAACATTTCATATGTCATAAATGCCTTAAAACACACTCTGTGTAGGTCGTATAATATGATGCAGTGTAACGAACCCCACGAGTTTGCCCGAGGGAGGGAGGGAGGGGAATATCAACTAAAATGACCCAGAAACAGCTTTCTTTAAAGGTATATATTTCAAACTATTTGTCGCGTGATGAGAACATTATGGAGCAGTAACCAACTTTCCGTCTGAGATTCTTGATTATTTTCTGACTTGGTTGTTTCTTTGGACTGCTATAAATCAACGATTCGTTTGAAGAGTTCATGGCTCTTACATGCTTTCGTGAAGTGTCAGTAAAATAAGAATGTCGGATATCTCGCGAAATCTCAGTATGATTTTTGGTAAGGTAACGAAAATTGACAAGTTATTCGGGTTGTTGATAACCAACACGATTTTAACCCTATCAGGTGTATTTCATGCTATCGTAGCCATTTAAAATTCCTCACCTTGTAAATGTACATTTTATAAACACTGCCAGGTTGTCTTGTGGCCCTTCCAACGTGCAAAATTTGTACTTCGATTTCAATTAGTCACGCGAATTAATCTTCTTTCAATAATGGAAACATCTTGAGAGATAGTAGACGAAATGATAATTGGCTTAAATGACAGTTTGAGTGTCGTTCTGTTTAGAACCGCCGCTGGCAGTTCTAACAAAGAAGTGTGACGATGTAATTCATTGCCACTGTTAAGATGTCCGTGCCATCATCAATTAGTGATGCATGGTTTCAACCTTCTAAATGCAATTGCATTTGCGAACTGAATTTACTTATAAACGGGGATGTGAAGTGTGTAACTGTGGATGTCCGCACGAGTTCTCTTAATTTGCAATTAAATGTTTATAACAAGTTATCATTAGAGCTTATCAATCAGTTTAGTCCACGAGCTTGAAAACTGTGTGACGTCACACTCTTCGCATCCCTCTTTATCTGGGAGGCGCCAGGCCGGGATATTGAAAAACATTGTCAAACGGATTTTTCTTTTAAATGTTAAGCGTCACTGATGGAATCCACCAATGACTGATGACCATTTTCAACTCCAGAGTCTTGCGCTATAATGAAATCAACGCACGTACCGTCGATTTTGTTGCAAATTTTGTCAGGACCTTGATACACAACAGCCAACATTTACCATAAGCTTAATTAAGTAATTCCAGCCCTGTGCATGGTAAACATGTATGACTATAGCGAGACCGAATGTTGTCCAAAAATACAACGCTGCGAGGGCGTTTCAAGATCGTACTTTGCGTCGGGGGAGACGTTACCGGTAATTTTTTTGCAGGGGGGTTTTGCCTTTATATCGACGCCATTCATAACACTGTATACTCAGTGTTTGAAAGACATTTGAAAGACCAAACCTTTAACGCACTATTTTCAATCATCGTATGACTTCCGTGTCAAAAGAACAATTGGCTCAGCAATATAATCACGCTGGCGTTACACCTTCTGTAACCTATCCTTCTAGGAATGACCGGGTACGTTGTTTTGGACAATGCTGGTGACAGGATCGCCAATTTTTCAGTCCTGGACTTGAAGGTATGGCGTACACTTCCAATTTTTAAACAAGCTATGATTTGTGCTTAACACAGTCGGGGGACAGCACTCATTTGATTAGAACATGCAGTCTGCCGACAACTAGAGAGAACATTGATAGAATGTTAAATGGAAATACTGTTTGCTCCATCTTAATGAAAGCCGCTCTAACTCCTCGTTGATATAACTTTTTTTTCAAACTGGCAAACAGGTCCTGTTACACTGAAACTTTGCATCGACTATACTTTAAAGTTGTAGAGATTCACCGTTTAGCAATTCATGCATTTGACATTTTTTTGATGTAGCTTGGAAATCCGATGCCAACAAAAAGTAAACTATGTTTCAGGACACTGTATTGGGTCTTTAAATAAGCTGGGGGCGTAATGACTTGCGGTGAACTATTTCAGACATTCCAGAAGGTTAACTGAAGTTATAAACAAAGTCCTTTTCTACATGCTTTTATCTTCAACTTTCAAAAATATCTGGATCATCTTGTTTGCAGGAGGGGCAGCGCTTTGAAGCCGTGGGTCACGTGAGCGGTATAGTGCCAGTGTTTGAGGAGGTCCCCGGCGCGGACGTGTGGTGGCCCGGGACTGTAATACCAACGGAACCCAAGTGCGGCTACCAGGGGCAGAAGTGCCTAGGTGTGTCCAACGTTCCTCGCACCTTTTCATTGCCTAGGGGACAGGGGAAAAGAAAGGACAAGTTGACAGGGAATCCAGATGAGTGGGACTGGGGTGGGTGCATAGGACTCGTAAGCCAGCATACACAACTTACCAAGCAATAAGCGAGAGCGAGCTAAGAAATGCAGACTAGCCGTAATTCTATAGTTACGGTCGCTCAGGCTGCCGTTACCAGGGTTGACTTTTGTCATTATACATCAAGAGTAAATCAAAATATTTTGGCAAACTCCCGAATATTATTTCAAAACATCTTATACAGCCTTTATTTTTGAGAACTATTAATAGCTGACTAGTCTAGTATCATAAATGACAGTGATTACTGTAAAGTTGCTTTAGACATACACCCTTGAGAGAAAAGATGTGAAAATTGGAAAGTCCAGACAACCACTCTGTTTTACAAGCCATAATTTCTAATTTCCGATCGGTTTCTCAGAATATTCCTCTAATCTCTTGCCCAAATCGCTGAGCACGTGGCTGTACACGCGTGCTGTGGTATTAGTGTATCGAGTTTCCCCGACTACTGTTTGTTGACTTTTTTTATTTTCCAGAAAGCAGTATCATCATAGCAATAGTCGCCGGAGGTCTTATCACAATCATGTTGGCTATCGCTGTTCCGTATCTCAGGTGAGCGCTGGGATTGTGACGTTTCTAAACATGGCAAATTGCTCGGTGGGGTCATAAGTTTGCAATGGTCACATAAATTGTGTCATTGTGGTCATAAACATTGACCAATC
Source organism: Acanthaster planci (assembly GCF_054643075.1). NCBI lineage: Eukaryota > Metazoa > Echinodermata > Asteroidea > Valvatida > Acanthasteridae > Acanthaster > Acanthaster planci. The sequence goes on along the minus strand of NC_141789.1, from coordinate 14,624,177 downwards.
GAAGGTCCTCTCCCCCACCCCCCGTTATAAAGAGAAAAATGCTTTGTGTCGTTTGATACTATGACCATACCATTGAGTTCTCTTTCCACAAAACTGATATCCCACTTGCTCTGATGCTCTAACACCCGTCTCTGGTACGCCACAAACTACATAGCTGCATCCGAATCTGTTTAATATCCATCATTATGGAGCTAAGTCCAGGCCCTACCTTCATTACGTACGCTGAGACGTGTTGATAACAAACGATAACTGTAGCCCTGGAAGCCTTATCGCGTGTCGTCAGTGTCATAGGTCATGGTATAACCTCACCTGCTCCACTCCTTTTAAATAAGATTAATCACTGGCTTTACCTTATCGCCTTGCGCACTGCAAATTTGACACCACCTAGGCCATACGGATGTCTTTATTTGCTTGGCGACTTAACAATAATTGTGCGTGACAGGAAATAAAAGGAGGATTTCTGTAAGCTTATATAGATCATATCAAAATATGTGATACTCCTGCAAACGTCTCCTTTGTTAAATAAATTGTACATACAGTGGAATCAATTATGCTTCCATGTATTGCAGAGAGTATAGCATAGACCAGGAAACAAACACTGATCTATAAAAAGTGAACTAATAATAAGAATATTTGAAACTATTTGAAATTGTGCTAAATCAGAGCAGAGCTTGAGTGTGATCGAAACTGATCACCCTTAATCGAAGTACTGCAACACTTTTTAATGAAAGCTTATTAAGATACATGTCTTTGCTGGTTGTGCTAAAATGTGAGAGCAAAAATTGACCAACTGCCTATATTGACTTATCTCTAATATTACGCACAGCAATAGTTTGGGTCTACACAAATGATTAAATTATTTGGTTCCACCCTGTTGGTGGTAATTGATGGGATGAGCAAACGAAATGGGTCAATACCCCAAGGAGCGACCGTAAGAAAAAAAAACAAAGTTGGTGTCTCAGATTAAAAAAATGGCATGCAGAGATCATCTCGAAGAAATGGAATTCGCTCCCTATGGGAACTATCGTAAAATGGAGGTTAGAAAAACATCCGTTCAGATCATCAAAAGGTCTTAAATATGTACATGAATAGTTACCAGGCTTTAGAATTGCTGACGTTGAAGATCAGCGAGCTTTCCAGAAGGGTCGCTCATCAATTTGATTGCCATAACTATTAAGAAAGACCAAAGAGTGTGTTACTCCTCTGACGCCTTCTGAAGGCCAGAGGTTTTCCCGAGACATCTTGGTGACGTCAAGAAAGGGCCAAACGACACGGATGGATCAGTGAAACTCTAAATACTTTTTAAAAGAGCTTTTCACATCATAATTCATAAAACTGCAATAAAAATATGCAACCGAGAGGCGGAAGGCAAAGGTTACGTGTAAGAAAATGACGCAGTCTCGTACTGTACAAAAGCTGCAATTTAAATTTGTTGGTACATTTTCCATTCAAACTCAGGTTGCCCCCCCCCTGAAACGTCCGCACATAATGAGACAAAAAGGAAATGCACGTAATGCTGCATTAAGTTATCATAAAAAGTTAAAACGTGTATCAAGTTTCTCTATAAGAGGAATGTAATTTTCATCTGCATTGCTGACTGCATTTTTTCTGCAAATGGATGCAAAATTTGTCAGGGGCACTTTCCGAATTCAGTAATTCACTGGCATCTATATGAGCATTCTACAAGCCTTTAACATACATGAGATGCATAGTGCCTTACAAGCCCTGCTTGATTTTAGTTCATCTACTACTTATTTGCGATCATTCATTGCTCCAAGGAATCCTCATCGCCAGGGGCAAATTCGCGGAACTTCATCTCTAACGTGCGTAGACCACTAGTCTACAGAGAGTGCCGAGTTATCCTCTGCCCAGAAATAAGACAATTATCCAACAAATTGCTGCGAGTAGCCGGTGTTTATGCCATGAAGCTGTGATTCATGAGGTTGTCTCTATCAATCTGAGCGTCCCTTGTTGTTATATTGTAAACTATGGACTCGCAAATTACTGAAATGGTTGGATGTTTAAGCATTATAGCAAGTACATGTACATCATTTGTAAGATATGCATCCTAGGGTAAAGATCTACGAGTGTATACGGTTTCTTGTTTTATTCAGCTACATATTTGTTCAGTTAAGGTAAACTTACAATATTAAAACATTTTCTAACAATTTTTCTCCCTTCCAGCCTAAAGATAAGCCTACTCAAGTCTCACATTTCCTCGAATCATTTTATCGTTTACAGTCTTAAATACAGAAAGTACATCCTTCGTAAGGACTGGCTGATAGAAATTGATGAGCTGACATTTCTTCCTCTTCAGAACAGCACATTTGGGGTAAAGACGTTTGGTGATTACATTTCATGTATGGGTTTGATTTTAAACCTTGCTGAGGGTATTTGTAACGGCATCCTTCCAATTACGCGTTCATTTCTTGTAAAAAAATTCAGGTCGGACTCCAGGGGTATCCTTCTACTTACCGTCTGCCAAATATCTCCGAGAGACTCTTGAGTCGCCAGTCACTGGCCTCTGAGACTGTCCAGGAGAACCTCCGCAAGCAGAGCCAGAAGATGGCACCAGACCTCTCCCTGGCTAAATACAAGTCAGAGACAGTGGTGCTGAGAAGGGCAAAGGTCAGCAATGGCCTGACGCTCAACAAGGCCACCAAGAAGGAGCTCAAGGAGGTAAAGCTCAAGCAGGTGACTGCGCCAAAATGATCAAAGTTGTGCGATCTTCATTGGACAAGTGTGTTTAGCCTCCAAAGTCTTTAGGGTTGCGCATGTGCTTTCGAAGGAGCACAGAAGATAGTCTGCACCCTAGCTGCTGTTCTCTTGAATATTCGGTCTCAACTAAGACCAGGGGCAACCTGCAAATAAGTCATCTTGCATTTGATATATAAAGGGTTTTATTTATAACTATTCGACTGGCAATCAGTATAGGAACAGCTTAATGACGTCAGCAATACGGCTACACATCAAGACTCACTGTTTCAAGATGTACTTTACGTCGGGAGGACATTTATTTTTAATTACGTGTTTTATCCGACGTAAACAGTGTATACTCAGTGCATGTCCGAGAGCTTGCGAATCCCACCCGAGTGAGTTTGTGAATTGTTTGCAAGCTCTTGGACACGCACTGGGTGTACAGTGTTTATCAGTAAAGTTGTACGTCGAGTAAGGGCAAAACCCGTAATTAAAATAGAAAAAGACTCATTGTCGTCGAACATCGTTGGAAATTTGTCGCATGGCCATCTGGGTTAGGTACCCTTTAAAATCAGTCTTGGCATACCATCGGTTCATGGGCGCAAGCGAGTGTCTTTGGCACACTTTCTCGTCCTTAACAGTCTGCAGCTTTCGGCCACACCTCTTATAAAAGCGCTAAAGAGGTTGTCTTTTCCCAGAGGGGTTGAAAAGCCTTCATGTCTGCTGCCACCACGAGTTTGAAAGGCTTCCTAGAACGGTCGTACCATGCAACCCTTTCAAATGAATTGTGAAAACAGAATGTAACGTCGAAATCAAATGCACTGTCTGAAGAAAGGCATGCTTAAATATAGTTCCTGGATGGTTTCAATAAACGTGGCGTTGAAGGAGAAAGCTTTGAATTTTCAATATAAATTAATGATTTCGTGTGAAAACACAGGAATAACGGAGGTTCGAAAAAACGAAAACGGCGGTTTTAAGACAGAGCATATCAAATGCTTCTTCAGAAAAATCTACACGTTGCTCAACTTGCCCTTCATATCAAATGCTTCTTTAGAAAAATCTACACGTTGCTCAACATGCCCTATCAAATTCTTAACTTTTGAGTTGTGTTTTATGTCGTAGATGAGATGGCTTGTTCACGACAATCTCAACCGTTTTGTGGGTGTGTGCTTCCCTACCAGGGGCGACAACAACCTGTTCTACTACATTTCTGAGTACTGCTCGAAAGGAAACCTGAAGAATGTCTTAGCCAATGATGATATCAAGCTAGATCTGAGCTTCAAAGTGTCATTTATCAACGATCTAGCAAGGGTATGGATGAAAGCCGCTGCCTGTAGTGCTTACGACAACACACCTTCCCGAGCCAGGAACGTTTCATACGTTCGGAATTTTCCCAAGACTGTTGTTCAGAAAATAAACGTCCCAATCCCTTTCCTTCGGTTTGACCAAACTCCTTATAGATGAGGTTTACCTGAAGAAATCCTCCAGCAGAGGAAGCTACCAAATTTAGTCTCAGTCCGGAGATTCTTTACAGATTACTTGGCCATTTGAGTCTATACGATGTATTACGTGTACACCAAGTTTGTGATTTTCTTGGTAGACCTTCTAATTCAGCTTTCTATTCCATTTCCATTTCTGGATGCGGGGGAAAAATAATGACTAGATCAATATCTTTTTTGTTTGAAGGGTATGCAATTTCTCCACAACTCTGTGGTAAGGTCCCACGGCCTGCTGTGCTCCAATCTCTGTTTTATCGACAGCCGCTGGGCGCTGAAGATCGCAGGGTTCGGTACCGTCTCCTTCCACATGTCTAGAGGGACCGGCGAAAAAATAACCGATCCGGAAGTGAGATTCTCGAGTAAGATCACTCATTTCCCAAAGTGTATCTTTTTTCATCGGTATTGTACTGTAAGTCCAACCTTATGTTCGCAATCTATCTGGACAAGAGTTATGAAAACGGTGACAGGTACCGGGTTGAAATTGGTCTGCGGTCAATGACTTTTCAGACCGACCGTTTAATGACGCGGAAGGCAAGTATTTGTGGACTTTGTAACGTGTTTTCATTCTTATTTTTTTAGCATTTGACATTCATCATTCACCCTGAACCTGCCCAACAGATCCACAATTTTTGCTCGTTTGTGTTGTTTTCAATGTTTTATAAAATACGCTACACTCAAATTAGGGCAGCTCCCTGGAACTACTTGACGCTATTCCATTGGGAAAACAGAATGACCAAGTAGCAATTGCATTACCACCGGCTGATCGAACAAATCATGTCCAGAGTCGTTATTTCCAAAGGTATAACCCACACGACCTTAAGAAGCACGTATTGTGAGATAGACAGTGTGTGAAGAAAATACTGAGTCCTTGCATTTCCCATGAATATCTTATTCATCTATGACCTTTCGAGCTATGGTAATACGTTTCCCCAGTCTAGTTGCCTCTGTCTAGCGTGTCAGTTTCTTTCTTTCCTTTCAAAAAAGAATAAATCAATTTTGTAAAGGATACCACGACGGCAGGTAGTAAACCATGCCTCAAGGACTTCTGGTAACTTTAAAAACTCAAGGAATACAATCATCATAATGTGAAGATGCTAAAACGATAGATCTTAACATCAATACAGAAAGCTTTAAGACAGACGTAACTAAACTCACATCACAAAATCTTTCAATTTGTCTGCATAAACTTAATTTTAAATAAAAAATTGTCATAGCGCCAAAAAGATGGTCCGTTTGACCAACCTGTCTCCATCAAATATGATTCCAACCGCAAAATGGCCCCATCCAAACAGTCTTGCCAATATTTCCAAGTTAGTGGTTTAAAAATAGCTGGTTGCGCCGGAAAGGAATATTGTCATAAATCATGTGGATCAGCCGCTGTGGCACTTGTTTTTCTATGGGGCCTGTTGTTGATGTTGATTGTTGTTGCAGATCGGTAGGATACAGATAGGATGAAATTAGATCACAAGACCACAAAAGTTAATACTGTATTTAGTAGAAAGGTCCCAGCGGTTGCATTTGGATCGGATTTCATTCGATATCAGATTGACATTTTTAAACAGTGCAGAGGATAGAGGCTCCATGGAGGACTGGACTGCCTAACCTTATAAATATGTAGGTCCTTCTGGCTTTGCAAATTACCTTTGTACCAGGAACCTCGTATTATGAGAAATGAAATCAATGAAAAACAAAGGATTATTGGAACCTATTAAGTTCCTTGTTATAGTAAGCAGAATGTGTATTATAAATAATTATGTTAACAGGGTTCGACTGTAACTGAAGTGATGCAATGGATGGAATGGAATCTTGTCTGGGAAGGAAAAACGAGACTGGATAATTATCGGACACGACGGGATAAAAAAATGAGCAAATAAGAATAAGAAATAAATCTCATCGGACCAAATAGAATAGCCAGCGGGTATACTACATCAGTAAATGAAAAGGGTAGTAAGAATTGGACTGAAATCAGATTGGAAAAGGGACACGAAAACTTTCATGGAGTGGACACGGGGGAGGGGTAGGCTATATTCATCCGCATATTTATTCTCCGTCTGTCAAGTCTTTCTTGTCAAGTATTTTCTGTATCAATAATAATGCCTCCTCAACTGCTATCTCAACATCCGGACGAATTAATTCCGTTCATACACGTATGGGAGGTATTTATTGTCACCTGACAAGCTCAGGGTGTTGATACAGACCTTGAATCGTCTCACAGGTTTCATTCACAAATAAATTATTACAATTGATATTGTATGTAATTTACGCAACTATAATTTTTTTCAGTTATAGCAGACTTCTGAGTGGTAAGAGAGCATATCGCCAATGATTCACGTAAAAATACGGGTTTTACCGAAAGTAAATTTTCGTTCCTATTTCTGATTTTAACTTGTTGTGGCTATACCGCTCCACTTTTTCAGCCGTTTCCAATTCTTCTTGTAAAAATAGCTACATGGCTTATCAGTGGAATCACTTGCTAGAAATTGTTTCCACCGTCCGTTATCCTGGGGCGTAGAAGGACGTAGGAACAAGCAATTTTTTCTTACGAAATCTAACTCTCACCGTTGATTTGCCGGCGGCAACAGCGAAATTACATCCACCATGTTGGTATACATTTTCCTCCCTCGTCTTAGTTACCTATTTTTGGTACCTGTACAAACGTCGCTTTCCCCAGACTTGTTAGAGAAGAACTTCCAGTTAAATTTTAGCACAAAAATGTATGACGTAAACGAAAGGCTGATTGTGTGCCCAATATATTCAGAATACAAATTTCAGTGATTACAATCGAAATGCCCGGTAAATGGGTTTCCGTTTACGTAATCTTGCGCACAAAATGCATTTCATTTTGCCAATGACAATAGCATGAACAGTTATTTTCTAGCCTTCGTTTAATGAAAGATTTTAATATTTAATATATCTCTCGATATATCTCTCAACGATCTCTATCCCCATAAAACCATTTCGGCCCGAGGATGTTCGACGGTCGGAGAACATCTCCACATCACATTTTCTAGTATATCTACAGGAGAATTTAGCGTTTCTTCCTGAAGTACATCAACTTTTTTCATTCTCTAGAGCTACTTTGGACATCCCCTGAGCTGCTCCGACACGAACTTCCAACCAAGGGGTCCCAGAAGGGAGATGTTTACTCCTTCGGTATCCTCGTTGAAGAAATTCTCACCAGATCCTTACCGTATCATGATTATGGACTGTCATCCAGAGGTTAGTTGTGGGGGGAAAATATGAGCAAGGTGCCCACACCATGTTTATGTCATTTTTCATCAATTCGCGTTTGTGTATTCAAACATGGTCTGATTTCAACATGTAAATAGACCTATTTGAAGTATTTCCCCACTTTCCTATTCAACCATTCAGATTTTTTTTAAGGTAGAAAGCAAATAACACTGGAATTTGACATTTTCACCGAAGAAATCGTCCGCAAGGTAATGACACGGCAGGAGCCTCCGTTCCGGCCTCGCCAGGCGGCCTCCGAGGACGACCTGACCGGTCTTTCAACTCAGTTCTCGCAGTCTGACGGTGTCCTGACTTGCCTGACAGAGCTCATGATGCAGTGCTGGGCGGAACATCCCGAAGATCGACCCGACTTCAACGTCATCAGACATCGGCTCAGGGCAGTGCAGAAAGGAAGGTAGGGTGCAAGAAGGGCTCATCAACAGGGTTGAGAATGACCTGACAATTCCTGATTGATGTCATAACCTAAGCAAAACACCTCCATACACCTGACATTAATCCTGGCAGTATGACATTATTTTCTTAGCGCCTTTAAAGCTTGAACTTGGTGGAGCTCTAAGCAAAAAACTTCTAGATGTAAACAGGAAATGTCACCAACTGTTGAAAGTAATAAATGATTTCCTTTTTGACTGTGCAGGAAAGAGTTGAACCTGATGGACAACATGGTTTCCAAAATGGAGAAATACACAGAGAACCTTGAGAAAGTGGTAGCTGACAGAACAGGTCAACTGCTTGAAGAGAAAAAGAAGACAGATGCTCTTTTATACAGAATGCTACCTCAGTAAGTCTAAACTTCCATTTTAAAGATTTAGGATTGATATCCTTAGGAATGTGAACCAGAACTTCATCCCAATATATTTGTTGTTCTTTTTTCAGGGCTGTTGCAGATGAGTTGAAGAAAGGCCAGTCATTTCATGGGGAATTTTATGATCAGGTGACCCTCTACTTCAGCGATATCGTCGGGTTCACTGAGCTGTCTGCAATGAGTGCACCTATGGAGGTTGTTGACCTTCTAAATGATCTTTACACCTGTTTTGACGCCATCTTGGAAAGATTTGATGTATACAAGGTGAGCTTAGGCCAAAACGAGTCCGAAACAGAGCTACGGCTAGGTCTATTGTCTGCACACCGCCACGTATTTCCAATGGAGTTAAGACCTACTAGACCTAGTTCTAAACAACACATTCAGATGTAGCCTTAGTTAGCTCAATATTGAGTTGGAAACTCACCATAAGTTTAGGAATTCATGGGGAAGAAAATATACATGGTCCTGAAGCTGCATATTTCGTGATCTTGATGCTCTTAGGTTGAGACTATAGGAGATGCCTACATGGTGGCGAGCGGTCTGCCTAACCGCAATGGTAACCGACATGCCTCCGAGATTGCCAGCATGGCACTGGCTGTCAGGGAAGGGGTGAAGACATTTCGGGTGAGGCACATGCCCGAACATCAAGTACAGATCAGAATCGGAATCAACTCAGGTATTGGTCTAAAAGAGCTGAAATGAATCCTGCTCCAAGAGAGAAAACAGACAAATGAACGTTGAAGATGAATAGTATGATGGCGTTTGCAAAATGACACTATTTTCATATGGAGCATTTCAAGGAACGTGTTGAAACGTATACACGTACAAGACTTTCGTAGAATTTTTAGAATACTGGTATTCAGTTATAAGAATGAAATAAGCATAACCAAAACAAAGACCTGAATGAACTACAAGTTAATTTGATTTCTTAGGCTAGGTATTAGTCTATAATTTGCTTGACCAAAAAATTTTGTTTTTCTTAACTTTTAAAAACTACAATCACGTCTGAAGTAAAAGACGTTAAAGTAATTCTCCCTTTATGTCTCCGTAGGACCCGTAGCTGCTGGTGTAGTGGGACTCACAATGCCTAGGTTTTGTCTCTTCGGAGACACCGTCAACACTGCATCTCGCATGGAATCCCATGGCTTGCCACAGCGCATCCACGTCAGCTGGAGCACAGCTGCCCTGCTTACCAGTATCGGTGGGTACCGGCTGGAGGTCAGGGGTCAGCTAAGAGTCAAGGTATGATGGCCACATCTGAGGTACTTCACTACAGCTGGAAAGGCACGAGTCTATGGCATACTGGTGAACATTCAAAGCAAGATGTGGGACAGAGAGAGCCCCCCCCCTTGTGTATGTCATTGTTTGACCGGAATCTCAGGAATTCTTTTCAGACAACCAAGGAGGATGTGTTAAGTAACAATAGTCTAGAGTGTCTACAGGGTTTGGAGATGTTGGGGGGGTACCCCTCCATCCAATATCTTGCCCGGTATCCCGGTGAAGCTGTTAGATTCAGCACAGTTTCTCCTACAGTTACAACATTAAAGTAGCGCCATGAAATTACTGAATTCTGTCAAAACTTGGCAACCTAGTAGGCAACTTTTCTGAAAACTTTTTCCAAGTTTCCGTAAGCTGAGTGAAAATTTGACCTTTCATGCAGCATTTCCCTTCGTCATACAGGGCAAAGGAGTTATGACAACATTCTGGTTACTGGGAACGGATGAACAGAGTAGCACCCTTCAACTACAGGATGCTTTGCAGAACAGCTCTGTCAAGAAAATGTGAGTCAAATCTAAGTTACTACAATTAAGGCCGATTACAATTGATCATGACCAACCTCTGTGCATTAACAAGTGTATTTCTTCTTTCCTGTATGTGGGGAAAGACTTGTGAAAAAAGAAATTGAAGGGACATTCTGGAATTAAAAAAAAAACATTTAAAACAAACACACACCAACAAACAACCTTACAGAGCAAGCAGTTATATGTTCCACTTTTGAAAATTTCTAATTGAGCAAAGAAAAACATACATATTTTGTCTTAGCAACGACAGTTGTCGAATTTGCCTTATGGTTACAACTAGTAATGTGATGTGGAAATCCTTAAAATAGTTTGGCATTTAATGCGTCAAAGTTGTTGTGAATGTTTTCCATCAGATCTACAGACACAGTCATCAGTGAAGATAGTCTGCTATCACCACCCAACAACACCGACCCCCAAGATTTCATCAATGACTCACTGATAGCCACTAGAGTGCTTCAGGAAATCCCCTCCGGTTTTGGCTCAGAGGGATCATCACCATCCTCATCACCAAGGAGATGCCGGAAAGGAAACAGCAACTCCAGTCGCAGTGTCTCACAACTCAGCAAACATGTCACAATGATAGAGTCACCCCAAACCCCTACCAAAATCAAACATTCCAATGCAGGTAAAACACAGGGTAGCAACAACATCAAAAGTAAAAGTGGTCACATCATGGCCAAAACAGGTGATGCCAAAGCCAAAACCAGAGGCAGCACCAACAGGACTGATCACACCAGCACAAGTGATGGTTTCCCATCAGGAGCGGCTGACCCGAGCACAGAAAGTGGGACTGAGGACCTGAAGCTAGAAGACAACAGAAGCTCCAAAAATGATGTGCTCATCACCAAGCCAAATGACATTGTGTCGACGAGTGCCGACTTGGTCGTGGAAGAGGGCTGTTTCGTCAGGACTGAGAGCGGGGACATCGTGCAGACACCGAATGGGGACATTGTCAGAAAACCCAGCAGGCAGCAACAGCACCACCTTCACCTCGGGAGTCTTCAAGAAGATCCTGACAGCTTGCCAAATGTTCCCAGCATGCCCGACGTCACTGTCCAAAGCAAGGAGCCTGAAACAGAGACAAAGTGCCATGACTCCATTTTCTCATACACCATACCACTCCCGCAATTGATGAATGAAATTTCCTCCACTTTGATAGATTCATCAGTGAATGCCGTCGAGTCAAATCAGCAAAACACTTCTAGCTGATTCTCAGCCATTTTGAACATAACCTCAGTTGAAGCTTTAATACCACAGCACCTCAGAGTGTATTTTGAGCTACCAATCCATCTCCGTGGCTAGGACCAGCCAAATAATGAGTGCATAAACAAAGCTATCAATTTCCTGGCAATGTCTTCAAAGCACAATTTCCTACTAAACCTTTAAACCCGTCAAACCTTGCACTCAGTTCCAAGAAATCCACAACTGACACCTTTGTATCAAATGATCTTTATACTATGAGTGTATCCTTAAATCTTCATGCAGTTGAGAATTGCATGAAATTTAAGGATACGGAATTGAGAATTAGTACAGAACCACTTAAGTGTAAAAAAGAAATCTGGTTAGTGTCAACTGACCTTTGCAGTAGCTCTGTCAGTAATCTGTAATTAATCAATAAAGTTGATAATTGATTATGTAATCATTTGTTTTACCAATTTGTGTCACATGAACCACTGAAGCAAATTATGAAACCAAGCAATTCTTTCTGTAAAGGCATCATTATTAAAGTTCAAGTGTGACGAAATCAGAAAAATTGATCAAAAATATGTAAATTTTCACATTCTTCGTCTGTACTCTTCTGCACTGTAGTTATGAATGCTTTTTTAAGTTCTGCTTGACGTGCATTTAATGGTTTATTGTATATTTTTACATCACGATGTACATATGATTCCATCAGAAAATTAATATAAGCCAAATAAATTATTATCAAAGAGAAAAATATTATACGTGCATTTATGACCAGGTTGTCACAAGTCTCCTTTTTGGTAATAAATTTTATTTTATTTGAAATTTAAAAGAATTAACAACACAAAAGTAAAGCAATGAAATGCGAAATTCCCTCTTACAACTTCATTAAATTTGATGATTCAATTCTAAGACTTGAGCTTGCCTGATTGGTTCCCAATGCACAGGTTTGTCTTTTGTCAATTGTTGTCTATAAATACTTTTAAATATAAAATAGAGCTCTTGAAATGTATTGAACTGTGTTTCAAAGGTGTCCAAATAGGATATCAACGATGAGTATTCCACAGCTAGCTATCCAGTGTTTTGTGAAGATGTCTCGAGCAGAGTCTAAGGGAATTCCATTGTTGAAAAAAAAATCAATGAGATGAATACTTGCTACGTAAACTGGATGTCAACAAAACCTCGCGATAAAGCAAATATTTACAATTACTAGGAAACACAGCTGACCCTCACGACACACAAACTGACCGAAGGGCACTCAACCAGGAAATTAATGTTGACATTCTTGATTGGATGCAAAGCCTATGACATCATTGATGCAGTACAATAGCTCTCAGTGTTTACATTAAACGGGTTGTCATACATGTATCTGCCAATGTACAATATCTTCCCTCTTCAGCGCTCTTTTTTCAGAGCACTGTAGAAAGTATATAATGTACCTGTAAGCCGTACAATTTCAGAAAAGATGACCAATTATCTGATCTGGTGCCCACTCTCAATCAACTTACAATCAAAAAAGTGGCAAATGTTACCCAACAGGAAGAAGGTAATCTGAGAAGAATTAGACCTGTACATCTCATGGGCCCATGCTCTGATAGTTGTGGCATGTAAGATCATTTGTTAAAGTCTGTGCGCTTGGCCTAATGTTATCCGAATATCAATTAGTTCTAATTGTAAAGTTATTCATTTTTAATTACACGTATATACAAACTCTAAAAATTGGTCACTCCAATCAGACACAGATAGAGTTGGAGAGGGTTTTCTTGTCAAGATAAATGCAAAGAAAGATGAAGACATTGGACCTGTATTATTTCCGCTCCTTACATCTCTGTCCCAAATGAACTTACTTCTCAAAATGTATACAAAACAATTTTTTAAAGTTCAAGCATCAGAAGTGAATTTCAGCTACATGTACATGTACCTCTCTAGAACGTGTTCTAAACCCTAAGCCTTGGCTTTTTGGCTAGTTACTAGGAACTTCGTGAATCTGCCACATGCTAAGACTGTGTGGGACCTGAATGACACAGTCTCCATACTAGACAGAAAATCTTGAAGCCATCAGATGGCAACAAACCCTTATGTAACAGATTACCAAATGTAATACAGTGTTTATTAGTGTGCTGTGCTAAGACATTAGAGGAGGGAGATGCAGTTACTCCATGTTTCACTATACAAAACAAATTAGCAATTACTAAGGCACTGGAATTGGGGTATGAAGTAAGAAGTACATCACTGCTTATTGGGATTAAGTTATCAATAGACTTAAAGCATAACGATGTCACGCTTTGTTTACATACTTTCCCATAGGGACACGATGTATCGTGTCCCACCTCACTGCCATAAACAAAGTGCGATGTCATCATGTCACAGGTCCACTCCAGTTCCCCTTTGTAAAGCACCCAAAGAGAGTAAGCAACAGAATTTCATATGTTCCTAGTACCATGTCTAACAGCCACCAGGTTGGCAATCAAGTTAAAGCAGGATGTCTATGGAAATCTTTGAGTTTTCAGTGTCAAGTTGAAAATTGAAAACTTCCATTGACTGATTAACGCTGATGTCTCTTTTGCACGGGGTTGCTTTTGGAGGATTCAAACTTTTGGCACAAAACCATACCAGGCTACACAGAAAAAAAAGAAACTGTCTCTCCCCCCTAAAGAAAAAACAATAAAAAAATGAGAGCTGCCAATGATACATTTTTTTGAGAAGTGTAGCTTATTTATCTTTGCCTACTGAATCAGTAAACCTGTACAGAATTTTTTGACACTATTTAACAATTAATGTTAAGAATTGTTTAAGAGTGCCCATCTGTTCGTTTACATGTAGTCTGGTTACTCCACAATCAAATGAAGTCATACCAGACATTTTGAATCTAAAAGAATATGCTAACCATGTCTTACACTCCACAATGCAGTGCACACAATTAAATGGATTTGAAGTCACTAGATAGGCATTTTCGTGAAGAAGCAATTCCCAATTTGTGTACCTTGCCTAAAAAAAATCAAAATTTTATGAACATCTTTTTACTCATATGCTCAGAATTTTACAAAGCAACTTTAAAAGCGAAATTCATGTATACATCTCCAACACATACCTATTCCTTCCAGCCAGCAGATTTTGGGTCCTAAGTAAGTTTAGAAATGACCAACTTTGCTAAGTACTTGACGTCGAAATCCTAAAGACCAAGGACTCCATCTTGTTATCACACATGCTTTCTTAATTCTACGCATGCTATTGTCTTGTAGAGCAGATAAAAGTAGCAAAACTCCTGACTACTTTTGTCATATTTACACAAGATATGGATGCGTCAAACTGACACAGATTCACCATCCTAGCTCCGCAGTGCTTCCAGTCTGGCCTGCATCTCAGAGATATCCTCTTCTGGTTCTTCATCTGAGATGGCCGTTGCTCCAGCCACTGGAAGGTCATCATTTACGGCTTTGGGGGCATCAACCAGGTGACCTTGATAAACAGACAAATACAGAATGAAGTATGTTGTTTCAGAGTAGATCTGACCGAAGGGCAATATGATTGACCTGGGTGACTAAGTGACAACAAAGGGTAAGCTACGATATGACATATATATACTATCGCATCTAGGTACGACATAAGAAGCTGTGCTACAAGAACTTTACTAGCAGAATCAGCTTGAAATACTAACTCACTAGCTCTGTCAGAATGCACCACAACAAAATTTCATGTGAAAGAGTACAATGGTACAGAGGTTGCAACTGTTTTCAAGCTCAACAGTTGGCAAACGCAGGTTTTCAGGGAGGACTGGTACAGGTGTAAGGGAAGGTTGAGGAGGCAGCAGGGTTGTCACCAGGCCAAATTTAGTGCCAGATAATATTTTGGTGAAGCAAAGAGAGAGAAACTTTTCGTGGGTCACGGCTAGGGGTCGAGGGGCCCATTCAAGGGCCCCTGGTGGGCTCCAGGGGCAATGCCCTGGTGGGGTTTGAGGGGACAGAGCCCCCCTAAAGCTACAGGATTTGGGGTTTTTTCAAGAGGAAAAATCAAATTGTGGCATGTTATAAAATGTAATTTGTGTTCGTTAAATGTGGAGTTATCAATAACTAAAGATGAACACAAGATGAAACAACAATTGTCTCATAGTATTTTTGTAACAGTATACAGTGACTGTCAAAACACTGTGCCGTCAAAAACAAAATGTGTTTATTGACCTTTGACGAGATGAAGGCACACCCATTAATCAAAAACTTTTTGGACAATCGGTGCAAAAGCACAGTATGGCTATTATTGTTTGCCTCGTACACAGACTTCAATGTGAATTGTGTACCACATATACAAGTTCTGGGAAAGAGAAAGTCAGTTGATACTATGAGTAAAATCAACCGTACCTACTCCTCCTGGAATGTGACTGTACGAATATAGACATTTATTTATGCAGCGGGGGTGTCAGTGCTTGAAGTATCGGTACACTTCGAAGCTGAGCTTTTGTGTATGTACACGTCCGACGTGTACACACCCCATGCAACGTGCGTGTGTACTATATGTGTAGAGTTCGGGGAGTACTGCATGCGAAGCCAGCCTCACGTGTTGGGAATATGGGGATCATACGACCGCTGTCGTTCATTTTAAGGCCTGGATTGGTGCGTAATTTTAAGCTTACTTCAGTGTTTTTATGGTTTGAAACAAGGAATTCAACAGAAATATCTTATAATTGCTAAGGATAGGAACATACATCAGAAATTTTTTGATTTTTTAGAATTTTACCAACTCAGGGAATAAAATATGTGCTGGGTGGTAAGGCTGAAAATTATCCCAAGTGCTGAGCGGAGATTGTGAAAGTTGGGCAGACCTACCCACCGCTGCCCGGCATAGCTACAACCCTGGGATGCGGTCTAGTCTCCATCGACTTACCTGCCGTAATTTCAAACAGAATCTTCTCCACCTCCTGCTCAGTGGCCTCCTCCATCTCGTCATCCTCCAGGGACTCAAAGGTGTCCTCCACCATCTCCTCGATGATGCCCGCCTTCATCATCTCCTTGGACATCTCCATCATCGTGGCCTGCACTTCTTGGACCCGGCACAGCTGCGACATGATCTTCATGACGTCGGTGCTCTTCTGTAGGGCACCAGACATTCTGATCAGGGCTACAGAAAGAGTTGACAATCAGTGGGAAATAAAAATGAGGAATGTCACCAGCGCTATTCACCTTGATAAAAGGTCAAACACTTTGGATGGTTTCCTTGAGAAATGATGTCCCCTCAATCATTCATGCACAAAGCTGAGCCCAAGGAAAAAATACTTCTGCTTCAGATTACATGCCTCTCAAAACTAGGGTGGGTAGGCCAGAAATTTTTTTGTTTTGTTTTGTGCTGATTGAATGGCATGAGTGGGAACGAAAGCTTCCACAAATAGCTACAAAAGTGATAAAACTTGCTTTAATCTATGTAAAAATTTCTTCAATCCATAATTTATGAGAATGATGGACAATTCACATCACAATGCACAACGCTAGTCAGGTAATCACGAAGGCTAACTGGTCAACGATGTCTGTGTATAGTGTAGTAGGCATGCATGATGCATCCAGATGGGCGGGGGATAAACCTCGTGCCGCAGCAGGAAATTTTGTGGAAACACATACACATCAAGAATATGTAAGAGCAAAGAAACGTCAAACTAAACTTGTGAACACAGAAAATATATACACCTACAGACAAGAGACCGAGTTCTGTGAATTAACTTGCAAAAATCTTCTTGCAATATCGATGTTTTTTGGGGACCTGCAGGTGTAGCGTTGCGTACATGTATTAAATGTGCCAATGTAACAAATTTATTTCGACTGGGATGAATAGACTGGTTGCCACATTTCAATCAAGCATTCTTTTGCATTCAAAACTTGCAAATTTATGAAGGAAAACATATAAAAACAAGCATTTTAACGTGGAAAAAATAGAGGTGTTTTGTGACGACAGAAAAAACGACAGGATTTATTATTTTTATAGTTTAAAATTTTTTTATTTGTTTTTCTAACTTGCCAGTAAAAATTTTAGGGTCACGCTGAAAAATTAGGGTCAGTCAAGAAACCGGAAGCACAAGTCTTTTAAATTTTTTTTTTGCCTAATACAAGTCCCCCACTCACCCAGCTGGTTCTTCATCTGCATACTGACTGAGTTGATCTGCGCCTTTGAAGTATGGATCCTTTTGACGGCTTTCCTAGAGTTGACGATTTCCTTGGCCAGGATCTTACAAACATCCTTTTCACCCTTCTTCGCAGCATCTTTCAATGACCTTTTCACTTTCATCTCTTCCCTTTCAATGGCTGCAAAAGAAACAAGAAAACCATCAATGTACCTCAATGCACCTGTTTTGAAAGACTGATATGAATTTTTTATAGGCTTCAACAAAATGATAGATATAATATTTCCTGCAATTTATGCCTTGTGCAGACCAAAACAAGTTACTGAAATCTCTAAATGCCAAAAAGAACAAAAAAGCACATAAACAACAGTGTCCTGTCCAGGTTTTCATTTCATGAACAATCTGTGCGTGTGGGTCAGTTGCAATCCTGGTCTCCACTCACATCGGATTTGTCTGTCCAGTTTTCTTGTCTCTCTGTTCAAAGACCTTGTCCATTCTTGAACCTGTTCAGGTAAAGGACAACAACAGATCAAGCATTACAAGCTGCATATGTTGGGTGCGATCATGTTTCATGACCGTGTTGCACTATTAATATGAAATCTCTGACTTTACTTCCTTCTTCAAAACAATCATCCACAGATGTAGAGAAGAAAGAAAGATGAATGGTTAATGGCAGAATTCTCAGCAAATCATGCAATAAGGCTAACACTGATTGCACAAAGATCAAGCAATCCCACTCGTCAACTGTCCCGCTCATCATTAAACTTTAAGTACATGTTTAAAAAAGAATTCAGACATGGAACAGAAATCTCCCTTAAGAACTTAGTGTCTATCTTGTTTTTATAGGTTAACTTCTGCTATGTCTGAAGTCCAACTGGGACCTTATGAATCGCCTCCTCTAACATTTGGACTTGGTCAGGCGATTAGTAGGCCAACCATGTCCAAATGTTAACTTACTTGACTGTCATCAAGTAATACTATTAGGGCCTACTACATGTACTAGTAAAAAGTAACATTTCGGCCTAGGCCTACCTGTTCTTTGGGATCCTTTTGTGGTGTTTTTCCAAAGAGACCCATGATGTTGACAAACGCATACAAATAGGAAGTAAGTTGGTCTGTTTGCCTTCGCAAAGTATGACTAGTCTGCTAGTGTCACAGTAAAATGATAAATACAATCTTCGATGACTCACGAACTAATGATTACACATTAGGTCAAACTCAAAGGTATTCATTCGTTTCATTAAATTTGGCATTAAAATCGACCAAACTAGGCCAACATGGATGCTCTTTTAAGTTTCAGTACAGTGGTTTTTGGTCCATCGCGTACAATCTTATTTTGAAATACATGTAACACATTTGTTACAGAATGTGTAGGCGATCAGGAGAGTGGTACAATAATCAATGCGCGCACTATCCCAAAAAGTACACAGCCGAAAATTCTAATATAGTCTGGTAGACGGCTCAATATGCAGTCTTCACCGCTCTATTTTCCACAAGGTAGACGAACACTAGATCCTTGTCGAAATATAAGGCAGGCGGCTGTTTTGTATATTTTAAAAACCTATTTTGAACAGTCGTATAACGTCATCAACATATAGCGCCGATAGTCAGGGGAAATTCGTTGTTTTCTTGAATGCCCTGGAATCCTGGAGTTTAAAGTTAGGGGAAACGACTGAATCTACATGTATTGCGTTTTCCACACGTTTGTGACATCTTGTTACGTGTGTTATGTGTTGTTCCTAAAAGGTGAGGAAATCAGCATTTAAGTTGCTTTTTTGAGACAGATATCAAGGTAAAGCTGTCGATGTACATGTATCTGATCTGTAGGCAATGGTAGGTCCTGTGAAAATAATGACAGTAACCTCCATGGTAAAGCTTAGCCCCACTACTAGTGTGGCACGGACTCTCACTCCCGATTTAAGGATAAATCGGGAGTGAGAGTCAGTGCCACACTAGTGGGGCTAGGTAAAGCTAAGTCAGTGATATTGGACATGTTGGACCATGGTTTGTCAATGTTTTTACAGACATGGAGGTAGGCCTGTCTGATATATCTCGACACAATTCCCATAGGTTTGTACCTGGAATGTCTAATTATATCCTGAAACATTGTACCTCCAGGAATATGCCGACGTCCGCCCCGCTACCACGAAATGAAAGCTGAGCTATGATTGGTCATTGGAATGGAAGCAAATTGGACCAGTCGTAGTGTGCTTTCATCTTTGTGGGTGACACTGTCATAGGAAAACAAAAGGAAATTTGGAACTAGTATGTTGCGATTGGTCAAGCTGTCAATTGGTCAAACAGTTGACAAGTTATTGAGAGTACATGTACATGCTCAGTGATGCTGCTGATTTTCTGTAGTGTGGATGGGCAAAATGCCCAAGAATTTCACCATTTTAATGGCAATATAGGGTGACATCTAACTTCACCAGGAAGGCATAATGTATGTATGAAATTTTGTCGCACAAATAGCTGTGATGGAAGAGAAAGTTGTCACAATCAAAACAGCCAAAAAGTGTTTACGAGAGTTTGTACATGGCTATCCGTGTGTATGAACCTTACAGTTCTGGAACTTGGAAGTAACATACATGTGGTACCTGAACTCTGCATGAGTGATTTTGTATAATGGTAGAAAGGCATTGTGGGAAGGCAAAAGGTTCAATGTTTGTTCCTTTTTCCTTCCCACAATGCCTTTCTGCCATTGTGCGAAATCACCGATGTGGTATTTGTGATAAGGCTTGTACAAATTATAGGCCTAGGCCTACAACGTGTGCATGCACAAACGTAAAATTAACAACATACCCAGGCATGCCAGGTGATGTATACTGGGCCAACAAAATATGATATCATATGTACAAAATTAACAGGGAAAGAGAGCTCATATGCAGACGCCACTTGACACCCTGTGCACGAACCCTATGAGACTGGTCCAAACATTCTAAGTGTTTTCTAAGTAAAAACGACTTGGTCTTTTCCCTCCTAACATGAACTTTTCTTGACATGTATTTGCTTTTCGATGGCTAATAGGTCCCAGTAGGGAATAATTACTGGTGTCCGTAGATATGGAACTCTTTCCCCAAAATGGTATCTGTATGCAAATGAAAATTATGTAAATGTATGTGCATTATGATATTTTTGTATCCAACACAGGGTTCTATACCCAAAGAGAAGAGAAACAAAAAGACCTGTAATTGTCAAGTTACATTTTGGCCAAATTACCACAATGTCAACATCCATCGTACTGGTCCTAAACCTTTGATCATTGCAAGTAACTTTATGTTTTCCTTTTTTGTCGTATCATTTCTTCCAAGGTGGCACAGGTGCCAGCATCCATCCTTACAGAAAAATAATAAACTGTGGGACCTGGGTCTCTACACATCCACACAGCTCTCAGCTCAGACATGTCCATGCAAGGTCCCGGAGTGCTGCCCTCGGCAGCTGCTACGTCAGTGAGCTCCTCCATGGAACCATCCCAGCAGTCCAAGAGGGAGGATTGGAGGAAAGCCAAGGAGTTAGAAGAGGCTAGAAAAGCTGGAACAGCCCCTGCGCTCACTGACGAAGAGGGAAAGTGAGTATATATATATCCTTTATAAACATTGCAAAGAGTAAAATGAGGTGTCCTTTCAACGTTGCCTGATGTTTCATACACTCAATCAGGCCAAACCGAAAGGCTTATTTTCTCAATTTGTCCGTCTAACATTAAGCCATTAACTACAGAAGGAACTTTTAAATGTTTAACATGAAAATTTGTGTCATTCTTTCAGAGACATCAACCCCCATATTCCCCAGTACATTTCTACTGTGCCTTGGTACGTTGGGTACGGCCAGCCCACTCTCAAGCACCAGAGACCTCAAGCAGAGAAACAGAAGCAGTACTCTGACATTGCCTCATGGTACAAAAAGGGAGTACGTGAGGTATGTTGGGTCCCTAGAGGCAGGACTGAAAGGATTTTGAATATCTCACTAAACTCTGCGTGAAGCAGTTATCCATAAACAACTTATAAGAGTTTGCGTCTGTTGTGATTGTTTTTGTGTTTTATAATTTTGTAAGTGCTGCCACAGAATTCGAAATTGACTTTATGCCACATTTTGGATTTTGTTACAGGGTTCCATTTCAACCAAGTTCCGTAAAGGCGCCTGCGAAAACTGTGGAGCGATGACGCACAAGAAGAAAGACTGCGTTGAGGTAAAGACAGTCATATGAATGAAGAGTGAAAGACAGGTGAATGAAATCATTACTGTTGAAGGTGTACATATCCAGTGTACGTGTAAATGAATTTTGTCTTATTCTCCAGAGACCCCGTAAGGTTGGAGCTAAGTTCACAGGAGACAACTTTGCACCGGATGAACACTTGCAGCCCAAGCTGGATTTTGATTACGATGGAAAGCGAGACAGATGGAATGGTTACAACCCTGAAGAATATGAAGCTGTGTTAGATGAATATGCCAAAATTGAAGAGGCATGTTTTTAATATTGTCTACATGACTCATAAAGCGTCTTCACAAATCTGTAAAGTTCTAATGTTGCAAAAAAAAGTCAACTCATAGTTAGTAACAGGTGCTTATCCACAGAATAGGCCGATCTCATTAATCCTCAATAAAACGTTCCAGGTTTCTTTATTTTTGCAAACAGAAACTGCCAAAAACACTGCTATACCCGAGGGAAGCTTTCATACTCTTAAAAACCTCATAAATAGCTAAATTTACTAATTTTTTTGTTTGTATGTTTATTTTACACCAGGCTAAGAAACAGCTGAAGGGTAAACAGCTTCAAGACCTAGCATCAGGAGAACTGTCCACTGAGAAACTGGTAAGTGGTCATTCATGCTGACTTTACGTGGTTATGTGATTTTGTGCAGCCCAACTCTCCTCTCTGCATAATAGTTCATGTATGTTGAAACCCTTTGGAATTGTTGACCTGAGTTTGCTTGTCACACTAGGAAAGAGATAGTGACAACAGTGACGCAGATGAAGACAAGTACGCTGATGACGTTGACATGCCGGGTACCAACTTTGACAGCAAAAGGTGAGTTTGCTCAGCCCATCATCCCTTGACTGATACCACAAATTTATGTTCATTTCTATATTAAAGAATGCTTCCTTTTTTTTTCAATGAACCCACCCAAATCAATACCTAGGAACGAGTGCGTGTATTTACCTGAATTTGTTTGTTTGTTTTGTTGTTGTTATTTACAGGCGTATCACAGTACGTAACCTGAGAATCAGAGAAGACACTGCCAAGGTATGTGTTGTAGATGCTATGTACATGTACTTACAAACTCATATTTCTTGCCTTCATATCTATGATGTACTCTAGCTTTCTACACAAATTAATGTTTCTATCATCAACTTCTGTAGGTTGGTCTCTTAACCCCAAAAAGTCTCTGCTAATTTTGTTACAGCATGAACATTCTAGTAGTTGTCCAGGTTGGTCAGAATATTTTTATGAGTAGAATATTTTTATGAGTAGAATATTTTTATGAGTAGAATATTTTTATGAGTATGTTTGAGAATAAAAGCAAACTGTCAAAGTAACTGTGATGCCTGGCATTTGGAGGCAGGTTTGTAGTTGAGTAAACTGCAATCGCTACACAAGTTCTTCAACGTTGTTTCTGTCAATCCCTTTGGGAGAACAGTACCTCATAGCAACATGGCAAAAAATTAATAATAGTGAATGAAAGAACGACAGGTTAATGTTTTCTCGGTATTCAGCTTGAACATATTTGTGTATTTTAATTTTCCCTTTGCAGTATCTGTACAACCTCGATCCCAACTCAGCATACTATGATCCCAAGACCCGCTCCATGAGAGAAAACCCTTTCAAAGACCGGAGTGCCGAAGAGTAAGTATACCAGAGGGGAATCGGATTAGAATGGCAGTGATTGGGTCATGAGGATGAATAGATCTTTGATTTATCTTCATGTAGTTTTCTGGTTTCTAACGTTTGCTTAATTAACTTTACAATGTTGTATAAACTTAATTATGGTAACATTCACTGGTGTGCATGTAGACCCTCGTGTTATCAATTCTTTTATTCTATTCATATATTAAATAAATGTTCAAAATTCAATTCTTTGACCAGCAGTTTGTCCAGGATACCCCTGGAAAGTTTTGGCCAAATTACACTTTAACTTTCAGTGTTCTGAAATCAGAAACCAGAAAAAAAGTGCAATGATCATGCGAGATATGCAGATTTGTGCAAATTGTAAAAAAGATTGCTTGTGCAATTGTATCTTTTGCAGTTCCAAAATTGCAGGTGATAATTTTGTCCGAGCAACAGGAGACACAAAAGAGATGGCCAAGGCACAGTGTAAGTGAAAAGAATCAGATTTAGTTCCTTGATTCAAAAACTGGTCTTGAACTTATTCCTGGACTCACCAAGTCCACACAAGGTACCTGTCTGGAAGCCTTGGAGCCGTAGGGAATGGCATGTGTTAGCTTCAGTCTGAGGTAAAATTTAGACTGGAGCCAAGGCTGAAGTCATATCCAGACAGTTTGACGTTTTTTCCAATTTGGCTGATCCTGGATTTCAAGTCAATCATTTCCTTTTTTGGCCTTGTCCTTGTCCAATTCACAGCCTGCGAAAATGGGATACATTATGTGTTATATTAACCAAACTATTTGGCTCAGTCTTATGTTTATGGGGTTTATTTTTGTTCAAAGTATTTGCTTGGGAGGCATCTGATAAAGGAACAGATGTCCATCTTCAGGCAGAACCTACCAAGTTGGAGTTGTTGCACAAGGAATTCAAAGTCAAGAAAGATGACTTCAAGCAAAACCAGAAAGGCAGCATCTTGGAGAGGGTATGTCCCCTAATCATTCAAAAAGGTCGTATCACTGGAACTTATTTCCAAAACCTTTTTTCAGAAGCACCTTTTGGCGCTTAAGTTAAGAACTATGTAAGAAAAAAATTTGTGGAGATGGATGACTAGGCTCATGAATGTACAAGAATGATCCAAGTCCAACTGCTGAGGTAGGTGCCCATTCAGTGTGAATTGAGAGAAGCAGTTGCAGTCAGTTGGATTGCTCAAGGACACAACATTGGGAATAGTGTTTAGGAGATCCTTGCACCATTTTTAATTTTCCACAACTGCATTGAAGCCCCTCTTAAGTGGTGAATAAACAAAGACATTTTACTTGTGCATAACTGGCAATGTCAGATTTATTTTGTTTCAATTTTTCTGCAGTATGGAGGAGCTGAACATCTGGAAGCCCCACCACGTGAGCTCTTGCTGGCCCAGACAGTAAGTTGAGAGCCAGTCTGTCTTTGTTGGTGTTGAATGATTCCAACGTGTATATGTTGTACCTTCAGTTTTCTGTGTCTCATTTCCTCCAACATTTTGTCCGGTCCTTCCTGGACTGCTGTCCTGCCTTTCAGCAACTTGGAGTTGAAAACCCTTAACGTTCATTTTGTCCTTTCACTTGACTAAGGTTTTGACAGAACGTTGGTACTGTTTGTGATGTTTGCAGTAAAGTCATGTCTTCATTTGTAAACACTCGACATTGACTTCTGAGCATACTGTAAAGTTTATTCCATAACCTGCACAATGTCTCCAAATGCCAGTAAATTGACAGTTTCTTGGCAAATTTCTTCCCCAATCAAATTTTCACATTTACGTAAGAAGTGTACGTGCATTTTTCTCTGCAACAGGAAAACTATGTCGAGTACTCCAGGCATGGCAATGTCATCAAAGGTCAAGAGAAGGCAAAGGTCAAATCCAAATACGAAGAGGACATCTTGACCAATAATCACACGGTGAGTATACCAGCTGATGCAGATTACATTGGCTCACATTCTAGCTGTTTCATTCCTGCTAATAAAGTGAAAGCTTGGTAACTTTATAGTATGGTATTTGTTATTAAACTGAGGTAACTGGCTTTTGTGACCTCGTTTTTAATAGACTGTGTGGGGGTCTTACTGGAAGGATTTTCGGTGGGGCTACGCCTGCTGCCATTCTACAGTTAGGGGGTCTTATTGCACTGGCCACGCTGGACGGCAAGCTGCGAACACGGAAATGGCAATACCTGAGCAGGAACCCACAGAAATTGATGAGGAGGAACCCAAGTCCCTGCTGGAGGTGGGTGACACCTTGTGGAATTTGCTAATTGTATTCCCTTTGCGTACACCCATGTGAGGGCGCCATACTCTGTGTCATAGTGTCTGAAACCAGAAGTGGTTTGCCAGTCTGCATGTTGTAATTTAGGGCCTAACTAAAAAGATATTGTCAAATGTGTTGATGGCTCGTTGGCAGGGTAGAAGTTGACTTTGCAAATGCTTTAAGCTGAGATGGCACCATTTGATGTCATACTTATGGAAGAAGGTATGTTTGGACAAGCATGTCGAATGCATCACATTGTTTTTGCTCACATTGGGTGGATTACACGGACGATGACAGAAATCTGATGTTTGGATGAAAATGTGTGAAGGTGTTCTGAGTGAAGTTATGTTGTGCGGAACCTTACGGCTGCCCTAAATCTTTTTGGCCAACGTAACAGCAACACAAAGACCGGTTGGAGAAAGAGCAGAAAAGGAAGGAAAGGAAGAAGAACAAGAAAAAGAAGAAGAAAACGAGACATCATCAGAGCAGCAGCGATGACAGCAACAGCAATAGTGAAGAGGACGGAGCAGCAAGTAAACAGAAGAAGCTCCTTGAGGTAAGGACTTGGGAACGGCATCAAAGGGGAATAGGGTTGACCCAAAATACTTGTCTGAATCTTTACCACGGTAACCCCCTGATCGCCTTTATAATTCTCGTGTGGAGAAAGCAAGTTTATCTACTGCTGTAACAGTTGAGGAAAAAGTCGGGATTGGAAGTTGTTGGATAACGTTGAGGGATTGAACCACATGTATCAAATGTCTTCATATTCTCTGTTCTGTTTCTTAACTTGCAGGCACTGCAGAAGGAGGAGAAGAACCAGAGGGAAGCGGAGCGGATTCTGGCCATGGACGAACGCAAGAGGCCGTACAACTCCCTGCGGGGCATGGATACCAGGGAACCCACAGAAGAAGAGATGGAGGCATTCCGCATGAAGAGGAAACGTTTTGAAGACCCCATGGCTCACTTTTAATTGGGCCTCCGTACAAGAATGACGAGCTTGAAGTGCTGCCCGAAATGATACTCCCACGCCCTGCAAAGAAAAACCCGAAGAATGTCGTAACCATATGCTGCCAGGGAGCCCAGTTTCAGGCACATGGGCTTTGTACATGAAACCGGGAAGCCCAAAACTGGACAAAAGAGCTGGGCTTTGTAAGAAAAGACCATACTCGGAACAAAAGACCGAGCTGCTGGGAATTAGCAAACATTTTTTTCAGTTGTCAAAAGCGGAGGAAATCTGTCCTTATTTTGAGAGATTATATTACTGTTTGTGGGGTTCAAAGCGAGCGGATTACCACCAGGGACAAAAGCGCTCCAGTGATGAGTGATACAATACTGCTGCACACTAATCTGGCCCCTATTAAAAAGACGCCAGCAGCGCACTTTGCCAGTTTCGGGAACAAAAGAAAGTTACATAACACTGCATAATCTTGGCTCTTTTTACAAGGCGGCAGGCTTGGCTGAAATAGTTGGACAAATGAAGAAAACTATGGGACAGAGAGAACCCCCGCCTTTGTGTTGGACTGGCATCTCAGGAATTCTTTTCAGACATCTAGGGGGGATGTGTTAAGTGACAATAGGCTGGAGTGTGTATAAGGATTGGACTTGTTGGTGGGGTGGTTTCGTGCCTGGTATATACTCGGGCGTCAATAGATGTTGTCTGTCAGATTAGAGTAGTCGCTAGACAGTTATTCGTGTGGGATAAAACGTCCAGTAAATGAAGCTATGATTTTTTCGAAGAATTTTGAAAACGAAAAATCTTGAAAGTCTCCCGGTTTTACGTAATGCAACTTCAAATTCCACCCTGCAGCAAGTGGTTAAAGCACAGAGGGTTTGAGTCAATCTGTACAGTTCCTTGTAAAAATAGACTCCACTAGTAAGGCGTCAGCCATATTGAATTTGGATCAATTTGCAGCATTTCAGAGTGGTATATAAACACATTCTGAATTTAATACATGTAAACTTAATTTTTTTAGAGATGATATTCTTTCTTGTGACTCTCTCTCTTTGGAATAAATTCGAGTACAACCCAGTGATTTCCAAGAATGGTGGAGACCATTATCCATTTCATACGCTGACCACCTGTCTTTATCTTCATGTTTTTCCCCCGGAACTTTATTTCACGTTGGGCTTGGTGTCCAAGTCTTGTAAATGCACAGACAGTGTGAATATTGGTTACTGCGCAACGGTTCAATTAAACTTGCATCAAGTCGGACGTGCGTTGCTCTTTCCCATTCAGCCATCCCTTCACTGTACACAGTACATGGTTGTGCTCGGTCACTCGCATAACGTTTTACAAGGTGCCCTCATTTGATAGCCTTTCTCAGATATCAGGCTTTAGTGTCAAAGACTGTACAACGTACAGTCAGTAAGTCCAACTTCACAGGCCAATCAGACCCCCCCCCGTCGGTGAAATGTAGTCATTCATAATAGTGTACAAACGTCATGTTCTTGAATAATGTATACAGAATTTCTGTAGATGGAATCAAAGTACATGTACATGCAGTCAGACTTGGAACCTCCACCAAAGTAGTCAGACTTGTAGACTCGTTCATTATAATAGAGGTATTAACAATGTAAAAACAAGTCTGGCAATTTGATTGGCTGCTACCTTTTTTAGTAGATGAGCTCATTCGCCATGTGCGAACGGTTGGCAGATTCATCAAGTCAGGATTTCTGAACTCAGTAATAGGTGGACACGAGAGGGCGTAAAGCAAAGAAGGACATGCAGCCTCCATATCCAAAGCATAAACGCAGACGTCACTGAGGATCCCGACATGAGTCAAGTCTACTGCTCAGTTGGCCAGGTTCCAGAAAGAAAATTCTTAGAAAACTAGCATTACCTGGTACGTGTGAGATTTTTCATGTGGAGAGTTGCATTGAACATGATTTGTAAAATGATTTGACAAATTTCACTGTCATTGTCACCCACTAGTAATCCTCATCACAGTTTGCGTTTAAGTTTGTGGTATTTGACACAGGTGTTTTTTTTGTCTATCTACCACTGAGCAAAGATTGCTGGATGAAAGTGCCCACCTTATGAAATAGCACATATAATTCTGCTCTTACATATCAATATATCGGGGTATCAAGCTCACAACTAATGGATATCATTCTAATAACACCTTAACACATAAATAACACAGAAAAATGATTTATTGATTTTTCTTCCACAGGTAGAAAAATTGTTTTATTCATTTCTCGTGTTACATGTATCTAACCCGATGTATTGGCATTGTCTTGTAAATACAAAACATAATTTGAAGTTTTGTACATATAATGCGCAGGGTTGGCTTCTGGTGCTTTGCTATTTGTGTGAATTAATTTGACAAACCATTCGTCTTATCCAATCTCAAAATCTCCTCTTGCGATTGTCTTAATAGATGTACAAGTAGTTGTCAAAGTTGTAGATTGTAAGCTGTAAATAAACTGTGTACAGGTTTTCTGAAAAACATGAGCATAAAAAATCTGCAGAATTTAAGTGTGCCTTGAAGAGATTTACAAAGCAGAGCCTTTTAGATTCACACTAGTTGAAATTCCTTCAGGTTACATTCAATCTTCGGTGTGCCTTATGATTCCTACAATACTCTAGGAAATTTTGTGAAATTTAGTACTGACATGGAAGTTGATCTCAGTTCAGGCTTCAGTTCCTAACTTTAAGCCTCAGTCTCTGATAAGCAATTTACCAACATGATGAGAGCTTTGCAGTGTCGCAGTCAAATCCATCACAAGACAAGTCCTTTGACCAGACCATTCTTAACTAACGATGATCTAACAAGGGGAAGGCTTCTGTCACTTCAAGACTTGAAGACTAGTGAAGGACTTGCCTATGCCTCTGATGCTTTGGAGAGAGTTGCATAACAAGAGTTGAACCCCTTGCTGTAGAACATAATGCAAAGACCCTCATTCAGGCCACATGCATAGATGTACTGGTATGTACATCAAACACTCAGAAGACAAGAACGAGGGTAGGATTTCATATTCTACATGATCCTGACACCTGTACTAAATCCACAGTCCATGAAACTGGCACCAGGCAGTTCAGACGAGATGAAAACGGAGAAGAGCAATACAATGTAAAAAATCGTCAGAGTGCCAGAGAGACTTCTACAGTTATAGTACATGTTGACAGGAAAATCCAACAACACATTAAAATAAAATTTTTAAAAAAACTTCCCAGCCCATAGATATTAAATAGATTTGCAGATAAAAGGCAGAAGAAATAATTACATAAATCAGAATGTTTAATTTTTCTTCCTTTATACGAGAGACATATATAAGATTTATATCAAATCAAATATATACAGACATCTTAACAGAACGCGCTGCCCATATAGAATACGCACTCTATTCAGAATGACAAATCGCTCTGCAACACTGCATTATTTCTGTCCAAAACTATCAAAAAAAACATGATCTACTGATTGTGAAGACACATTTGTGCAGCATAGTGACCCAAAGACAGATGCTTGCAAATAAATGGTAAATAGGCTTCCAACCATTTTGATTTAGAACTGCAGCAACTGAAAAATGTACAAGAATGTGGGTACTTTTCCCATCATATTTTGGGAGTGGCTCCCACGTTCACGGATCTGATCTCAACAGCAGTTCATCATCCACCTTTACGGACAGCGCTTTCAAGTACTTTTCCATTAAAAATCATACAGTACATGTAATACTTTTAAACAAAGCAAATCGCTTATCTACATTAGTATATTCCACCTGCAAAGTGCAATATATCATTCAACAACCAAATTATAACGGAATTTTGCAGTTAGAAATTCAAGAATTGACAAAAGAATCCTCTTTCTTTCTCATTCCATTTTACATTTTAAGTATTGGTGTCCTCCATATTAGAGGCACATGAAACGATGTTACAAATTTTATTTGTACCATGGAATTGCAACCAAGGACCAAGTAATTATTGGCCAAGAGTTATTAGGCTGCCATCCTTCCTGAAATATTAGACTCTTTTCAAGTGTGTCTTCAATGGGAGAGGCGGCCCTGGCAGTTTTTTGCCTGAGTCACGGGCAGAAGAATATGAAAACATATCCAATCAGTAACACCAAATACCGGAAGCCAAAAGCATTTCCAGTTTCTTTTGGCTAGTTATAAAACTACAGTTCTCAATATAAAAGACACTCTTGAAAAATATGAGACAGCATAATTATGATCCAAACTCAACTCGCAATAACGTTTGTGCCATGAATCTACTTGAGCGAGTAGCCCACTGAATACACTGCCGTTTTGTCAGTCTGTGATCTTGTAAAGTAAACTGTCATACGATACTACCAAGTAGAACAAACGTATGTCATTACAACACGTATGTCATTACGTCCAATAAGGTGACACAAACGTTGGACTTTTCAAGCTGGGCCTGTAGCATTTCATGTGAATACTAACTTTCCTTTTCTAAAAACACCCAGAAAAAATTCAGATGCTATTAGATGCTAACGTTCACGGGAAAAAATTAATGCGACTGAAGAGAATTATTTTTCTGTGTAAACTACTTGTATATTGATTGTCTTTCATAAAAATTGCTACTCTAGGGAGTGTAAGGTGGCGGTTCAGGTAGATTAGCAGGGTTAATGAGTGGTGGACCATTGGATGAATTGGCAAGCTCCGCCTCCAGGAGCTGGTCCCAATCCTCAATCAGCCTCTCTCGAGGGGTTTCATCGTAGGATGAGTACGGCCGAAGCAGGTTGGTGGCTGCGATGATGACCGAGAGCGCCCCCGAGGCTACAATGAGGTAGTAACCGATGCCAAAGGCTACCACCACCTTGCTGCCCTCTGCCAGCTTGTGTTGGTTCAAGACGTCCTCCATCAATGAGGCCGACCAGTGGCAGAAACCACACATCATTAAACACAACAGTACTGCCACAAAAAAAAGAAGGAAAAATTCAACGTTTTTGATAAGTGTAACTGTTCTTTCAGTGCACAGCACAGGTTCCAGTCACATAAGTCACAAAAATCCAGCTTTGATGATTGAATTTCAAGTATCACTTGAGGTTTGCATTTGGTCTTAGCAAGGTATATGAATAACAATGTATTGGTTTGTTACTGATTATTGGTTAGGACTTCATGTACTATAAGTTCAATTTTGTGCATTATTGTAAACTGTAAGCTTGTTGCCGTATCAGCCTAAGTTTTCATGGTGCAGATTCCAGAGCTCAAAGTGGTTTTGAGAAAACCAATCAAGTCAATGTTTCCAACAGCACTAATTACCTGTCCGAAATAGCTTCCAGAGCAATGGCTACGTCTACTGTCAATATGTCTCACTCATCTCCAGTCGGTGAAGCCCTAGACCTAGCTCTAAGCTACAGATTGGGATGGCGCCTAAGTCAGTCTTAAGCAGGGACCCATCGGCTAAACCCAGATTATTTGTCCAAAAGTCATGACAAATACATCATTGTTGATCTGTACTCTTCTTATTTTTTTTGCTCTGAGCAGGAATATGAAATTGTGTACTGATTTCTCAGTGTGCTCACCTGTCACAATGTTGCCTACAGCATGGCGCCGAATGACTTTCAGAGAGGGCTGCATGGGTCCTAGCGTGTCCAGGAAGAAGGCAAACAGGGAGGCAGTGATCGCGAGGAAGATGAAAGCGATGACTGAGCGCATAATGGACACCACTTGGAAATTGAAGCAGTACTTGTAACCTGTTATTGAAAAAAAGTCACAGCAAAACAGAAAGATTTAAACAACCAAATCTGCATCACAAGTGCCCACACACACTAATGGTTGCATTAGAACTTCTGGAACAATAAAACTTATCATTTATGCAATTACATGTCGATAAATAGACTAAATGTAGCCCCCTGATGTCAGAAAATGCTTCCTAGCTTTCACATTTGAGTTACTAAAACTTTCACTTAAACAGAAAATGCAAATTGAGCCAAAAGTCTGGGATTATATCAAATTCTGATGTCTTGGTCTACGTCTAGTCTCCCCCACTGCAATACATGGCGCAGACAATGGCCCTACGCATGTAGTCATGGCTACAGAACTCCATTTCTTAGTTCAACTTTACATCCCTAGAAAAAGAGTTCAGACTGCTTGTTGTTGAAATATTTACCAGGATCGGTTTCTATGCCAGGGGTGAGGAACTGGTAGGCGCCAAGATCTTCATTTTTCTTATTCAGACTACTGCACTGCCCACCGTGCAGGTAGAACCACTTCTTCTCTGCCAGCGAGGAGATCAGCACAGCGATGACCACCATGCCTAAGATGGCCGCCACCAGGTTACGCTCGGCCCGCTTGGGGTTGTGGCGCCGTCTCCGGCTACGGTGCCGATGGTGGTGACCGTGGGAGCGTGACCGGTGACGGCGGGAGCTGCTGCTGCGGGAGCGGCTGCCACTGCCGCTGCTGTGGCGGTGGCTACTACTGTTAGTGTTACCATTACTGTTACTGCTGCTGCTGGTGACAGTGTTTGTGTTGGTGCTAGAGTTACCTGATGCACTCGGGGTGGAGCTGCTCGATTCGGTAGGCTCAGCACTGCTTAATGGCTGCATCTGTGAAAGACAAGACACACACAACTGTAACCAACTCTGGAATTTTAAAGCACTTTACCATGTAATTTAAGCCCTCATTAACCTTCAACAAACGCAACTCTCTTGAAGGCCTTTAGTTTTGTAAGCAGCCCCTGTCTCCCATCCAACTGAGCATAAATGTTAGGGGAAATCAGTCGATCTACATTGTAAGTCATGTAAGTGATCGCTTGATCCTTGTGTGATCTTATTCCATGATTTGTGAATTAACATTGTTGTTAATGTCACATTTGAAAAAATTGATCTCTACTCAGTTATTACCAAGTTTGTAGATACGAAGTTTAAATGATTTCATGTACGATGTAGGCCCTAACAAGATTAAGATTTACTTTTCCAACTTTTTGAAATGGCAATTTGTGCTAGTAAAATGTAGAAAATCTGCTTTGTTTATTATTTATTATGGAAATAAGCCCAACTTACTGCCTAATTTTTTACTTAAATCTGACACCGTTTGATGTTGAAAGTGTTGAAAAATAAACATGATATTTAATTCTGCACTGTCTGCTTACCACAATCTCCTGTCAGTCAAAATATTCGCAGAAACGTCAGCGTCCACTCCTGGTGTATTCTTGATGGATTACTTCAAAATACTGTTGTCTGGGAACCTTAATTCTTTCCTCGACCTGCAAATTTTTCAATCCGTCGGTTCATTTTTAACGCAACAGTTAGAGTTCCCCGATCGCGTTTCTGTTGTGACGAATCCCACAAAAAGTGACAAAAAGTCAAACGTAAACCACGAAAACAGTGTCACTCAGCTCAGAGGAATAACGATACGAGCGAAACTAAATTCTCTCCCTAGATTCCTTGACACAGCGGCTAAAACGATGTAGGCCTACAGAAAAATGGTACAAGCCGGTGACAGATTCTTCAAGTAACATTTAAACGGCGACCCACGCATAATATCAGAACTTCGTGTCACCAAAAACACTTCGTCACGAAGTTCCCGTACTTCCACCTTCGTCATTCAACTGCGGCCATCTTGAATCTATTTGTTTGGAACCGTGGAACCGGACCCGCGATCACAAGGCCATGGTGTACTATTTGTGACATTATTTTCTCTCTCTGTCTCTCTCTCTACTAGCCTCTCTCAAGGCGATCGACGCAACTACGTGCACGACGCTACGACGGCACGACGCGACATCACGAAGGCTCGATTGGACGGTAAGGCAAGACGGCACGACACAATGGATTAAACATAGCATAAAACTTTTTTAAGTAATGAGAAAAGAGGCGACGCTACGGAGCTGTCGTAGCCACGGTAGCGTTGCGTCGTGGTGTCGGAACGACACGACGCAATTTTGGCGGCTATAGAACACCACACGCCTTGCCGTCGCGTCGTGCCGTCGCGTCGTGCCGTTGGGGCGACGGGACGACGCAACGCAATTTTGGCAGCTATAGAACACCATAAAGAACGCAATTGCACGACGCGAGGGAGCCGCCGTCCTGTCGCGTAGTTGGGTCGCCTTTGACTAGATAGAGGCAGAAATGTGTGTCGTGAATGGTACACCATACGAGACCCCACATTTTGGAGCGCTCGCGGTGCGTGCGCGACATGACAGGGGGCGGCGAGGGGGTACGTACATATACATGTACGTGTACGTACTACATGTACATGTACGTGTTCATGGTAGTTGGTACCGCGCGGTGCATCACAAGCAATGCGGTCGTTCGTACGTTCAAGCATGGAGAAATAAAACAAGTTTGTCACATATCCAACAAAAGGGAAAAAATGGAGAAATCTAGATTTAATGAACACGCATGATATGAACCATCACCCAACCATCACTTAGTCGGATGAGTATCGATGAAACTGTCATGACTGTAGGTGGAACTCGATAAAGTCTAAAAGAACGTGGTGGGATCCGGTTGCACTACAACTACATTGCTGCATTGCTCTTATTAGGATGGGAATGAGATCAACCAAACACGATTGATAAACACAAAAGGGAATCATGCGATGATGGGTTTTGTTGGAGATTTATTTGTTCATTATTTACACAGATTTTTCTATTTATTTTACGCATTTATGTAAAACAGCATTCCTACCTCCACGTACAAGTGAAAAATACGCTGGTCCGTAAAGCACCAGACATGTTATTTTGTCTGGCAAATAAACCCTTCCCGTACATAATTATGGCAAGTGTCCTCAGGCATCACAAAGCTACACGCACATGTATGTTGCTTGTAAACTGTGCATAGCACCCTCGAATTGGCTTTTATTGCGCGCTTAAACCTTCCAGGCTGGATGCAGCCTAATTTTGACCCAGTTTCCAATTAAATCCCCAATACTTCATGCACTGGGCCATGTCCCCAATACCTAACCACTCTCAATTTCACTGGAAAACTGCCACTTGTAGACTGACGATTTCATTGAAGGTTTTGAACGCATTTAGTCAACGAATCCAACACTATTCAATAACACAACACGTTTTAATATGTATGTATTCTTAGAACAGAAACAAATCTGAAGCAGTCCTGATATTGAACACTGACACCTAGGCTCAGTATCACACAAAAATAACATTAGGCAAGATCATATCAAGGAATTTATTATGGCAGCTTTGGACAGGGGACATACAGGAAAGGATTAGTAACGACCGGCAAGTTTAGTCGGCAGCCATTGGTCAACCAATGGTTGGTTTTGCATGGTACCCGGGAAATATTTGTGCATAGGTGACCAGTCAAAATTAGACAATTCCAGACATTGGCAGTGTTACAGGACACAATTTTATATTGTGAAAAAAATTACAGGAAATGCCACTTTGAATATTTGCTTTGGTTTGAAAGTAAACTGTGAAAATAAAACACGCACAAGCCAGTGCTGTGTTTGTATTTTAAATTTCTATAACAAATGCAATTAAAATGACCATACATCAAAACAATACAATTAAAGCAATCCAGGCTTATATTTTAAAAGCAACATTAAATTACATATCTTTGTATATTTAAATCTTTTTCATGGCTTGGTTTATGTTTAGCAATATAAACTCTGTTGCTCATGTCGTTTTTGTATTTGACTAATTTGATCTAATTTATTTTTGAATCATTTACAAAAGATAAAAGTAAACATTTCAAAATACTGGAATAATCTCTATGCACTTGATGACATGAAGACGATTTTAAGACCATTTTTCCTCACACTCCGGCTTCAGAAATTTCTGCTTTACTGACAAAAAAAAAATAACAACACATGCACTTTTCTAAGTGCTGTTGTACATTTTCACAATGATACCCAAAATTGATTTGTTTCTCTTTAGTTAATTTGTTTGGGTACCTGACTACTACATCATCACGCAGAATTCTTGCCATATTAAAGTTACCCAAATGTTCACACCAAAGAGAAACAATGGAACAAATTCTTGGTGGGCCCTGCCAAAATGCAACCCGGGTATTTAGCCACAACTTTGTAAATTTGTAATGT
This sequence comes from Acanthaster planci, assembly GCF_054643075.1. Taxonomy (NCBI): domain Eukaryota; kingdom Metazoa; phylum Echinodermata; class Asteroidea; order Valvatida; family Acanthasteridae; genus Acanthaster; species Acanthaster planci. Next base: position 14,587,773 of record NC_141789.1, on the reverse strand, counting down.
CAAAAGCTGAGTGCTTACATCATATACTAGGAAATCAACCAAACAATTTTTATTCTGTTAAACAATAAGATATGTTTGGTCTTGTTTAAAAGCATTTAACAGTAAGGCAAAACAAAACATTCAACATGACACTTTATTAAGTGACTTTTAAAAGCCATATTTATGTGGTACATAATAAATTTTAGTTGATATTTGCGACATTTTTCATCACTTGGAAATATCATGCATTTCAGAGAAAGCATACATGCATTACATTCAATTCTAATAAACATTCAATCAATATTCAACAGTCATATCATTTTTGAATGATGAAAAGACAAAACACAAAAGATACTTCAAAGACAGCAGGCTTATAAATTAGCTCAGAACTTCTCATGAGAAGTGTTTGCATTTCTGCCATCTATCATAGGGATGTATTACTGGACCAGGGAACTAACTTGGCGGACAAAGCGGCAAGTAAGCGGTCCATCCACATTTTTATCAGTGCATTCTTTTTTCAAGAATTTAGGGCAAATTCATTCATTTCATTTCGAATCTCACATCAAAAGGAAGCATTGTGAAATTTGATACAAATTTCTCAGAAACTTATTTCTTATTTTTAACACATTCAACAAACATGAACGTGATATGAAAATATCTGCCCCAGGACAGGATGGACCAATCCAATGCCATGCTGAGTATCAACACGGAACTCTCTGCGCCATCACATGGAGAAGGGTGCCCAGGTGTTGATCTCAGCTTTTGTGGGTGGCTTTTTCTTCCCTGATTTTGCCTCTGCGCCCATGGCCAGGCCTTCCTTCTTGATCTTGTTCACCAGCGAGCCATCAGTGGAAGTCACTCCTTCCACTACCATTTCTGGAAGGGGGTGGTACAGTGGTCCTATGCCAAACAGGCGGCGAGGCTCTGGATGGACTGAGGTCACCTTGACAGACACTTCTTCACCCACAGATGTTTTCTCCACACTTCAATTAAAACAGGGGAGAAAAAAGTATAGAAATTAAGATATTTCTACAGCATGGCGGTGTTTTCTGAATCATATGTTGCCACACAGGGCTTTTAATTTCTCATATGGCTTGCTGTTTGGAGAACAAATTTTGGAGAACAAGACAGCACAGAGGCCTGGACCTTCCATGGAAGGAAATACAGCAGTCATCATGAGCAGGGCAACAGATATACATGAATGGAAAGATGCCATAAATAATACAGCTGATTAAACAGACAGATGTCTCTTTTTGGCACAGTCTCTCATTCTTTCTGTTGACTAGCCTCCAGAAGACTGCACCAGGGTGTTACTTATAACTTATTACTGACTGCATCAGACTCTGAACGCCTAGTCCTGCCAAAGTGAATACTTACTCTTTGGCCGTCTCAGGCAGGGACATCCGTCTGTCCTGGGCCTCCTTGCTCGGGGCTGGTGAGGCACGTCCTCCTTCTACAGAGATCCGTTGTTCCTTGGTTTTCTCCTCGTCCTTCTTGGGAGAGGTCAGAGTTTCCTTAAATGCTGCCTTCATCATGATATCGGAAAGGTGCCCTTCACCAAATTTTTCAGCTGGTGTGCAACAGGGTAACATTGTATTCAGCACAACCAACATTAATTTGCCTTGCTTTCACTGACAAAGATCAATTCAATCAGTAATGAATTCAACAAAGTACATTCTAATTTGACTAGTGGGTAATTCCAGAAATTTTGGTTCCATTTTTTCGTGTCCCTGTCACATATGTCCCTGACATATGAAACTGTAAGTTCAGCACACATTTTCTCATTTCCAAGAGCGATGAATTAATGCAAATTACCTGCCAAACAAATAGATATAGTTTGAAATCAATTCTGGTGCTATTTCCATGTCAAATAACAAAGGTCAGATGTAACAGACACGAAAATGTCACACTTTTGGACCCTAATTTCTGGAATTACCCTACTTTAAATTCACTTTGAGAACCAACTACTGAAGCCATTACCTGTCTTCTTGTCAATCTTGTAAGTTGCCACGGCAGATTCAACTGTCGTTTTGGTTGATGTTTGCAAGGTACCATGGCTTGTTGGTTCCCAAATTGCCGTGACTGCTGCGTCTGAGGATCGTCGGGAGTAGTAATCTGCCATGTGGTCTAACGAGCAGCGTCGGTACATGTGGTCAGCTAGGTGAGATGCCACTATGTTGCTGTCATCCATCTCGGGCACTTTAGGCTGAGGTTGAGCAACGTCAGTCTGCATGGCAATTACCGTGTCCAGTGAGGTGAGGGAATTGGATCGGTTGCGCAGCCTCATCGGGGCATCACAGGACCTGTACCTGGGCATGTCGATTTCGGTGTCGGAGAACGCCGAATCATCTTTTGAGTAGCCCTCTTCCTGGGCAATGAGCCGATCATATTTGCGAGGGTTCTTACTGAAGATGCGGCTGGCATCAAATGTCTTCAGCGAGGTGTATGTCAGCGGGGAGCCTGAATCATGATCTTCAATTTCGTAGCGTTCTGGCCTCCCACTTCCGAGGGGTTTCGGCTCTGCATCCATCTCAACGGAGTTTCTTCTTCGTCCTCTTCTCTATCCAGAGCTAGAGCTAACAAAGGCAGAAAAAAAGACACGGAACTGTTTATGATGTACAGCTGACGAAATTTACAAAGAATAAATGAAGCAAAGAGGTTGGTTGTAGACTGCAGACATGGCTGATAATTGATATGAAAGTTAAAGTCACGAATACTTCGAGAACTCTAAGTCACTACTCCGTCATAATAGGGTTTACATGGTGTCGTGACGCTATGGGTTTTTGGAATCAAATTTTTGTGGAGAAATGGTTCACAGGTGTAAGAAAGCTATTAAATCAAATTTTCCCGTCAGCTAACCGTTTTTAGTAATTTCAACGCAGCATTTATGGAATTCTGGATATATCATGGGCACTTGCGAAGGACATTTTGAGCTGTCTTCGCCAGGTAAAAATGCGAGGAAAAAACGTTGAAAAAAATTTTGCATTGTAGGAGGACTTTTACACCCTGAACGTTAGTCGCAATGCAATGTAGACGACATCCAACCTGGGCTAGATGGAGGGGACCTCCTTCCTCCATGATTATACTAACAGCTGTGTCAGTTGCTGGTTGCATGCCATTCTTCTAAAATGTTTACGTCTCCGATTTCCTTACCTTTAATTTTCATAACTTCCTTTAAAACAGTTTTCGACTTCATCATCGACCAGCATAAGTGTTAAACCTACTATAATATTTACAGGAAGTCCAAACGATAAAGATATCCATTACGACATTTACTTGACCATGTTGACTTGGTTAGCGCTAGTTTCTTCATTAACATTTGGTTCCATCGACCACGACTTCTACAACGTCATGTCCGGTCCTCCACACGGTACATAGGCACTGCACCGATGCACTGCCGCAATGCCGGACCGGCCCTGTACGAACGTACAAGGGTCGAAGCTTGCTTCGTTCAGTGTACACGATCGTAAACAAGCCGGATACCAGTGACATCAGTCTAGTACTTGCATAATTTTAATCGATAGACTCAGTTCAAGTCATCGTACCATTATCGTATTGTGGCGTACCGTACCACCCCTCCAACGAAGGCGAGGGCGCCCTCCTCCTCGAGGCGCGGCGCGTCGGATCGGATAGGACGGCACGCCGGAGAGTCCATGAGCGGCTAGGGAGAGTCCGTACCGTCCCCCCAAAAAGTTGGTCTTCGTCGAGATGATGGCTAATCTGATTGGTCGAAACTTAATGACGTAACCCGGACAGGCCTGACTTGAAATAAACTTCGCCTGGACACCTGACTTATAAACAACAATACGGGCGATTCAAAATAGTGCACCACCAAGAGTTTGCGACGCGTTGGCCAATTATAACGCGGAAATTTGTCGACCCTTTCCAAACGCGCATTGGGTCGAAAAATTTCGCGCATTGTGATTGGCCAACGCGTTGCAAACTCTTGGTGGCGCACTATTGTGAAACGGCCGTATTAATAAGCGGCTGGTTTATTCATCAACACACTCAACCAATACACCAGTAGAGGGCGCTATTGACGAGGAGACGGTGTTGTTATACGTGACCCAGACTTCGCCCAGAGCAGCGAACACCACAATTTTAATTGTAGGCATCCAGTGCCGAATCAGGGATTTTGGCAAGTTTACGGGGCTTATTGTCAGGGCCAAGGGCTCAGTGCGCTAGCGCTACACGCAACTCACGTCACGAGATAGCAATCCACCCTTGCATCGACCGCAAGCTCCTATCAGGAACTATACCACACCACCAATTAGCCCCTCAACCTATCGAGCCCCTCAACAACACACGCACCACTCAGACTTAGGCACGTCACACTAGGCTAGGTGACTTTAACCCTTGCACAGGATTCTCGATCCTTACCTCAAGATCAGCCCTCGATCAGGACGACTGGGGGGTAGACCTAGCCTAGCTAGCCTATCCTAGATCCTGCGCGCGCCTTTTATAGCCTTCGCGCTGCTGTGACCACGCCCGCGCCCACGTGATGAAGCAGTGACTTTTGCTGCCCTATCGCACAACGTACAAGGCGGAGCCTATGCGCCGTGCTCGCTTAACACACAGCTAGCTATGCGCGCCTAACGTCTGCCTCTGTTACTATACTGGGCAGAGCGCCATCTGTAACTTTGCACCGTGCCTAGTGACTAGCGCCCTCTGTCGAGTCACGTCACAATATTATCGATCGTATTTATGTCTCGTGAAAACGATTTTCCCCCAAAATAGAAACAAAATTTCTAAAGAAATAGATCTTATGAAAAGAAACTTAAAAAAAATTGTAGAACGAAATTTCTCATAAAAACCCACTTGAAAAAATATATTCTTCACGTCTTCAAAATGTTTACATTTGAAAATGTACTAATTCAAAGTTCATAGAACTCAGTGGTGGGCTTTTCGTATACAGTGTAACACTACAAATTGTCCTTGGGACTTCACAAATTATCTTGTTGTGTTATCAGTTATGGACAACAAAGAAGAACAAAGACTGTACATGTACATACTGGGTGATTCATTCCGTCTGTATAATGATCTCTTATGGGTTCCGTAGGAATAATAAGAAAATAAAACAATATTTTAAAAAGCTTGGAAAATGAAAAAAATAACAAAAATCTGAGTTTAAATAATTCTTTCTAATCTCCTTGACAGTATAAAATGGCAGAACATAAAAAGTTTGATTAAGCTTTCATCCAAAAACATAAAAATTGACCAACGATAATCATTATTTTAACATTAAAACTCATTTAATTTACTCACTAGTGCTCCACAAATGACAAATCATTCAGTCCTTTCCATGGAGGAATTCAAACACCATTATTATATGCGTAATGATCACTGATTGAGGAATCTTTCAAACAAAATCAAAATCATGTGAAAGTACAATTAGTTAAGCAGTGAGATAGTCAATAATAATCAAGAATGGTTAATTAACAAAATGAATTTTAAAAACGGACTTCTGGCAGCACTTCAAATTTGCCTGCTTTCATTAATTTTTTCACCAACTGAATATTGTTCAAGCATCGGATCTGAGGCTATGTATTTGAAGGTTGTTTGAATTTAAACCTGCTTTTTGTCATCCCTGCCAAAAAAAGTCAATTTTCCTGGCTTTACACTTTTGCAAAAATTGGGTGCCTTCCAAGCCTCCGTATTAGTTGTCCACGAATTCAATAATAGTCTGGTTCGCAGCAGCGTCGGTAGCTTTGAAAAATAATGTTCTGGAGAAAGGAAACAAGACTCAATAGACATAACATGGCGGATAGACTGAATTGGTTGAATGACTTGAGTTTGGGGAAAAGGGCTCTACTTTTCATTGGGTCTGGGGCTGTGGTCGCAGGTGTGGTGTACGCTGTCCTCAGACACAGAAGAAAGTCAATAGAAGGCCAAAGCCGTGATATGGCCATTCAGGAGGAAGCGCAAACGGTAGGTTTTCTTACCCGCATCCTATGCAGCTGGAGGATGAAGAGGGCGCCATCACGCGGCGAAGTAATCATGCATTGTCAATCATCATTGTATTTGTAAAATAAAATGAACATGACGTTATATAAAGTTAAACATGAATGCAGTGACATTGCATGCTGGGTTTGAAAATAAATAATGTGTTACCTACCCCAGTTGCATTTTTTAAAATTTACATTCATTGTTACCATGGTAACTAAGGCACATTTGACAGAGAGTATATCTGTGTCTGGCATGATAGCACAGCACTAGCTCCACCAAGTGGAGCGTTAGTATTCCCCTTGTTTGATTTTGGATGGGATCGTCATTCTAACACTCCACAATATTAATTACGTATAGTAAGGTGAAAATGGTTCTCAAAAATTCCAAAGACTCACAAAAAAACCTTTATCACCACCTACTGGTTTCCCTAAATGCCAACGTCAAAGGGTTGGGGCTTCAATGATATTTCAAAATATTTTTGACCAAGACAACTTGGGAAAACAATGTCCCCATTTAAGGAAACATTCTCTCTTTTAGGGGACTAGTGTTTATCTCCAAATAAAGGGACTTCTCCAAATTTAGGGACAGTTTCTGAGTTGTGTTGTGTGCGTCTACTGACAGATCAACTAATCGACCAAATTTTCAAGGAAAAACCAAAGAATCCATGCAACAGAAGTTTGACAAGAGTTTCCTCCTTTGATTTCATGCTCTGTAGCCTCAGGATCTGCCTGAGAAGCGCATTCTGGTCCTGGGTCTTGATAACTCTGGTAAGAGTAGCCTGCTACGCTGTCTGACACATTCTGAACACACCGGGCCTCCAGATCCCACAGAAGGCTTCAACGTGATGTGTGTACAGACGCAGAATGTGACACTCAACATATGGGAAGGTAGGCATGAACAGCATGAACTTGGGGCTTAAATTTCTTCTTGAGAATCTTTGATTACATGACTTGTGAAAGAACGTTTTTATCACAAATAAAACTAGAGATGACATAGTTCTGGATTTTTGCCCTGCCTGACATGTATATTTTAACACTGTATGCTCAGTGTATGCCCCCGAAGGCTTATAAAAAAACCACATGGGTACTCAGGTGGGACTCGAACCCACGACCTCCTGCTTACTAGAGATGACGTACATGTTTTTGTGTTGCGTTTTGCCCTACCTTTCCTCTAAACTGCTCCCTTTTCTTTTACAGTCGGTGGCCAACAGAGTGTGCGTTCCTACTGGGAAAACTTTGTCAAGGGCACAGACGTCTTGGTGTTTGTTGTGGATGCAGTGGACCAGGCACGCTTCCCAGAGGCCAAGGAGGAACTCCACAAGCTGCTAGCGGATGAAAGGCTGAAAAATGTACCCCTGGTGCTCATTGCCAATAAACAGGTAAGGTCTGGTCAATTGTGCATCCAGGAGTATCCCACTTCTGACACCACAATAATTTCACCTTATGTTGTACAGACATTGACAGTGGAGACCACACTATCAAAATGACTGCCCCATTCACAAAACCAACACAGCATTTAAGTGACTCAAAATTTGCTGTTCTTTTCATCAGGATCAAGCAGCAGCCAAGAGAGGAGCTGATTTCATCTCAGCACTCACTCCGTCCGTCCCATCTCAGGAGCGCGAAGTTCACGTGGTGGAGACGCAAACAGTACTAAATGCAGGTAGTGACAACATTCAGCAGATCATGGATCTAATGGTTTCGCTGAGCAGAGACTGATCCCCGAGCATTCTAACTCTGTGTTCTCTAAGAGGGTTGTGAGAGTGCTGTTTTTCCTGCTAAAACAATACACAGCCCTAATAATGTTTTGTCACCATGCCAAGAAATGTTAAACTCTTCTGCATATTTTGGTTTACATAACGTGTGTCACATTTTAATTTCCATAAAAGAAGTGATGACCTTATCGACCTCTGATCGTTAAATCTATGTAGAAATGGGAAGATTTAAGATTTGGAGTTTGTGTTCTTGAGAGAGTATCCCTCGGGTTTTGCAAAACATGCCCTTCTCTGCCTGCTCTGCTGCTCAGCTAAATTTTCATCCTGTGGTGAAGAGTGGCATCCACGTTTAATCCTACTTGCTTGACTGGTATGAAGTCATGCAGACTTAGAATTCACCATAGAACTGAAGACTTTGATGGTAGGTGTGAGTTAGAGCAGGTGTCTTAATTCTTGAATAGATGCTTGCAATAGGTAAAATATTCACAAGTGCTGTCAACATCTTAGCATCTTTCTGTGTACATTTTGTTCTTCCGTGAAGTTCAGTTAGTGCATTTTTGTATATTTTGAGGTTTTTGTATTTAAATTTTTGTTCCATTGGCACTCAGATGCGGATTTCTGTTTCAGAGTTTCAACGTCAAATGTGAACATAACTTAAGCCGTGCATCGTTGCTAGCTGTACCTTTTAGATAAAAGCTAAATACCGCAGATAAAATGTTGAAAGACTATGGTCCTTGCTCAATGGTTTAAGTCCAGGTGGACGTTGCATGTACCTCAAATTACCCACCATTAGCCAAGCCTTAGTACATGGTTACATGTGCATGTACATCTATTGCATTTTTATTCTTCCAGAAAACAACAACTGGCAGAAAACAATCAAACCAACCTAATTGAAAACATACAGTTCAAACAACAACTGGCAGAAAACAATCAAACCAACCTAATTGAAAACATACAGTTCAAACAACAACTGGCAGAAAACAATCAAACCAACCTAATTGAAAACATACAGTTCAAACAACAACTGGCAGAAAACAATCAAACCAACCTAATTGAAAACATGCAGTTCAAACAACAACTGGCAGAAAACAATCAAACCAACCTAATTGAAAACATACAGTTCAAACAACAACTGGCAGAAAACAATCAAACAAACCTAATTGAAAACATACAGTTCACACTTCCCAGGTTCAAACTGCACGGGCAGGTGTGTCAGTCAGTTGGGGAGTCCAAGCCCTGCCACTAATACTTTACTTGGGTATTGATGTCCAGATTTGTTGAACGTACTCTAAAGCCAGTAAAAGTGACAGTATAAGTTCTATTCCATTATCAATTTTATTGATAGTACTTCTGAAGTTCAGATCTGAATTTTAGTTTACAATTACCAATGTTTTAGTTGGCCGTAAAGAGTGGTGGGCTTTGTCTAGAGGGCAGTTCTGATCTTGAAGTCACGTGCAAAAGACTCAAGTTGTTTAAGTGTGATTTTTTAAAATTTGTATTGATGTTTAAAAAATGTTAAGAGTCGAAAACATGATAGAATGCTGTAAATGAATGTGATGGTAGGAACACACTAGACTTGAACAGAGGTGCTGCTGATGAGTCATTTGTTTTTGGTCACACAGAATTGTGACTTTTTCTGTCAACTTTCGCGGCTCAAAGAAAGTCGTCAATATTATTATTATTATTAAACTAGATACATTAGGTGAAAAGGAAAAGTGGAAAGACCAGAAGTTGCTACAATCAACCCCTAAACACCTAAAGCGTCGACAAGGACAAGACAACAACAAAAAAAGAACAGGAAACAAGTGAATAAGTCAAATGGATCTAAGATACATGTTGGCCTTAGACTTAAAGGTATGCATGCTATCAGCTGCACAAGTATCACCATCTAAGGAATTCCACAGGCGAACAAGAAACAAGGCAAGAAACAGCGTTGAAATTGGCTAATGTGACACTTCAATACAGATGAAAGTGTTAACTATGAAGATTTCAGTTTCTACTTGTGGAATTTTTTTTCTTTTTTATGACCAAATATATTGGAAATGTAGCTGTCTCCCAATATTTTGTCGACATGCTACACATTGAAGCTCATGTGGTGGTTTATCTTTCAACCACTGTCTCATATACACCATACATCCTCCCAAACTGGTCTTTCCAGTGTTTCAAAACTTCACATTTTTATTGTCAACATAGCAGGTGCAGTGAATCAAATGAAATGTGCCAACATGGTGGTAAGAGGTGCTAATCTTATGTCGTTGGTCAAATGAAAGAACTAATTTCATTTACATATGTACGTTCTCTATGGTTGGCCGTTCACGATTTTTGTGATGTACCAAACAGAGAAGCAATGTTTTGTAACATCTAAGTCTTACCATAGAGTAGCTCTATGGTCTTACAGACCCAGTCTTGTACATGTATACAGGGTTATCCAATTCATACCCCCTTAACTATTCTAGAGCATTTTTTATCAATTGCAAAAGTATTAGGAAAGATTTTAAGTGTGTCATAGCTGCTTTTTCCTACAGTTCCTACTTTTTAGGGGTTTTCCCGAATAATGTGTGAACATTTATTCAGAATTTCATGAGAGATTGATTTATTTGTAAATACCCGTAGGTGTTTTGGAATTGAGATATATATGTCAGTTTTAAATGCACTTATTCGTCTTTCCTCTGAGAGTTTCAGGAATAGCAGTGCATTGTGCACACACTTATATGCAGTCACATTTCAATGCACTTTACCCCTTAAGCTGTACAAGCCTTATTCTAAGAGATCCCTGCAGACACTGTCAACCGGACCCATACTCTCCTCTTTAGTCTTACTCCAAGTCTATGAAATAATGTGAGACTACTTTTACATGTGTTTGTATTATGTGAGCAAAAGCACTATGTCATGTAAACAAATTTTATACATGTGGTACAAATCAGAACATGTAAAAATGTATTGCTTTGACACCTTAAGGCCAAGTATACTGTGTGACTGTAGGCCAAGCCACCAAAATATACGTTAATGGATACAGTAAAAAGGAATAAACTGTCCAGCACTTTAAAATATGCCTCAAGACTCGTTTGTTGTAGATGGATGATTCACAGGCTTTTTACTTCTTAAAAAATTCAATTTTGTGTTTGGGTTGGGGAGGGAGTGAGCAGTGGATGTGTATAGGTTATTGAGTTGATTAAAACCTTACAGGGTCCATGATTTAAAAGTTAGTGAAAACGGTCTTGTGTTCAGGTGATTCTTTGATAAAAATGGGATAGGGCTTTACCTGTTTTGAGTGCAGGTTTGCTGTTGCTAATTCACTATAGTTGCTCATCCCAACAGGCAAAATCCAGTGCCCTAAAGTACCCAGGGTCCAGGTCATGAGGTTAGTACCACAATGTCCGCTTTCATGATTCAAACCAATAAGCCTTTTGCGATTTAAATTAGAATAAAATCTGGTGCACTGAGTTAAAAAAATTCTTCTGAACATAATTTTAATTCTCCACGCTAAAGACACCATTGCCATATCTTGTGATTCAGAGCAAGTTTTGCTTAGCTATATCAGAGACACCTTGCACCAATACACTGTTTTCAATGGATGAGATGATGATCGCTATGCAAAAGTTTGCCCTAAATCACAAGGTATAGCAATGGTGTCTTTAGTCTGGGCAATTCAAATTGTTAAGTTTATGTGCAATCAGATAGTGTACTAGATTTTATTCAAATTCAACTCACACAGGGCTTATTCCTACTTAAGTTTTCAAAACCATACAACAAAAATAAGATATGCATATATTCAATTCACAACATTTGAAAGAAAGTATGGGGAAACCTTTAAATGCAGACTTGTTCACTTGATACCTTATTTTTATTCTTACAGTCTGTTTTATGTTTAAACAATTCAGTCATTTTGAGAAAATGTACACTAGTTCCAACTATTGGCAAGTTCAATCAGTGACAAATAGTTGACAAATGGTCAATTTAGACTGAACCTCGGCATTAAATGATTGAGTGATTCTGTAAAGTACAATGCAACTGAATCACAAAGGAGACTCAATTTCATGTTCAATAATGTTATTATTATCACATGGATGCACACTTATAAATATTTTAAAATAAAACACAACAAGACTCCATAACATCAGGTCTTAACACGGTCAAGAATTTCACTCCCTTGTCTTTACATTCTACAGCCTGCTGCAGGCACCACCAATTCTCACTGCATCATGTTTTTCAGGATTTGAAAAATGCACACAGTGCATATTAAAAGAAATTTGAGAAACTATGTTCATGTCCATTTGGTTAAACTGCAGCTGAAGATACTGCATGTAATACCACTCAAAATTAAGAACAACGAAAGCTGGTCTTATTTATGAATGTTATCTGTGTAAAGCTGCCTTTACTTTCTAGAAATCAGGGCACTTTCAAACAAGCAGCTGCCAGTAACTTGGGTCTTTACCCTGATAATTCAGAATCTGAAGCATATTCACGGCTTCTTGGACTTGGTGCTTTTTCTCGTCTGCAGGGCTACTCCAACAAGCACCGCTCCAATGGTGAATGCCTGAGCTGCAACTCGGGCGCGCATCATCATCTGTGACCTATGCACCTGACCTCTGCGGAAGCTGACCAATCCAATGGTCAGTGCACATGTTGTAGCAAATATACCTGATGAAAGAAACACAACACAGTTGAGCATCTTCAGGGTGCACTATGAAAAGAATGGTGGAAAGATTAAAGTAGTCAGAAACCACTTTCCCCCTTTAATACCATTTGATGATAATGGTAGTATTTGGTACTGTATTTAAATTATTTAATTTTAATTTCGTTTCACACAACTAAGTCTAACAACATGTCCAAGTTCGACTGCATTGTATTTTGAAATATTTAGCCAAGACTCATTAATACGTATTGAGTTTATCTGACACAAACACGTGGTACTGGTAACAATCTGTTTTGTTGTAATATTATTGCAAATGTAAGAGCACTCTCTATCATGTCTGTCGAACATGTCGAACGTTACCGATTGGGACAAACGGATTCTCAAGAGCTTTCTTCTTGAATTTCTCCTTGAATCCAAGTGGCGTTACCGGTTCCCAGTCAGCGAGCTCGACGGGCATTTGTCCGATATTCGCCGTTGGTGAAGAGCTTGGATATCGATGAAAACTTGGGTCAGTAACTGTTTTTTCGGCCGGTTTCATAACTTCTGTTGTGGAGGGCGCCATCTTGAAAGTTGAATAAGTGTCTAATTCGGGGTCAAGGGTCACATTTAGCAGATTTAGCTTAGTCGGGTGCTACTAAATAAAATACACTGCTAATGCTGCCATATTGTCGACGTGCAAGTATCGTACAGGCCTTGAAATAACGCAAATTTTGTTAGCGCAGCGCACGTGTATCGATGAGTTAGTACTAGTGAGTGGTATAGGCACTGTGCCATTTCATTCTAAGAATGCCTAAAGGAAATAGGTATTGTTACGGAGTTAATCGACGTCGGCTATGGAAGAAGTCCAAAAAGATGCCCACAATTACTTGGTAACTATCTATCTGATCATGTCATCTGGTCATGAATGGGTTTTAATCATGATATTCCAGCATGTCAAGCACGTGACCTACACATGACATGCATGACCTAGCTAGCAATGTTGTTGCCTAGGCCCAGTTTATACCAGCATGACCAGTGCTACTGGCACTGCCAGTGTTGGCCATGCATGTCATGTCGTACCCTGTGCATGTGGGTTTATGTTAGTCCGAGTAACTTGGACCCTACAATTTGAAGTTCAAATCGCCTTTTTTAACATTTGGACATGGTCGGGCGAAGTACCTCCAATAGTGCCGTTCTGTCTAACAGACTTACTCCCCCGTAACTTTTAACCAAACTCTGTCTTTTCATGCAAAAAAGGTATTATCCAATCAGCAAAATTCATCCAAAAAGGAACTGGCAAAACTTTACGTTGGAGCTTTGGCTGTTTTTTTAATACTCCTACACCCAAAATGGATCATCTTGACAAATCAGAGATTGGCTTTCTTAATTCTTTTTTCAGTAACCAATCACAGACACTCTATCTAGCATGTTGACATAATGGCCACTGGTATGCCACTGGCTCTTTGTAACTCATTACACAATCCAGTGTTGTGAACTTCTGTGCTATTTTTGTTTTTGTCAAATGTATTTAAATTACACCTCCCTTGTGATTAGTAAACCTGTGAAGGAAGCCTGGGACAAGAGGAAGAGTATGGCCAGGAATTTGGCTGACATGGGATTGTCTGTCAACCCCAACAAGACGATACCGATACCCAAAATGAAGGTGAATAATCCTGTGGGAAAAAAATTATTGTCCTTTTATTTACTACTCTGTCAGGAGAATAGGTACACATGGCTTTAAAACTGAAATGTCTGTCCATATAGTTTCCTGTATGTTTCTCACTCACTGATAAAATAGAACTGTTTTTATTTACAAGCTTAGTTTTTTTCATTGGAGCTTATAATACTAAATGACAAATAATATTTGGAAATGAGCCAACTTTTCGTACGTTGTTCTTGGTGGCTGCATGTACATTTTAAAGATGTTTATTTTACCTCACTGGCTGCATTTGTTTCTCTACAAAGGACAAGCTCAAACCAATAGCAGGTGAAGACACTGAGACAGAAACACCTGAGCCAAGCCAACCGTCCAAGATTTTTGTTTTGCAAGGTCAGTTGCGGATGTCTCGACATGAACTTTGCCTGCATTTACTGCAGCTTAAGTGCCTAATTGTGGCTGACAATGACATAATTATATGTGAATCTACTTCTTGTAGACACCAATGTTGCTGTAAGCCGTAGTCAAGTTTTTTGTTAGTGTATCCGCTCTGAGCGGAATGAAAGAAGGCATAATGTGTCAGGCAACAAAATGCCATGGAGATGTGTGAAATTTTGCTTTGTGTCTGTTCATTTAGCTCTTGAGGACATGGCTAATGTTCCACCGGGAAGGTCTGTCCGCATATCACAGCCTCTGATGAATTACTGCATACGTTTAATGGAGAAATATGGCGAAGACTATAAGGTAATTGCCCTGCATGTATGTACAGCGTGGGTGTAAAGTATACACATATAACATGGTTTATTTCGGTTGGACAGTCGGTGTTAGCTCCCCGAGGTATTGGGAGTCGACAAACTAGTTCCCGAGACTTCGCTTTGCCTCGGGAACTAACATCGACTGTCCAACCGAAAGAAACCATGTTATATTTGTTTTATTTTACCTCATACATATTTCATTGAATTACCTCTGAAAATAAAAACATCATCATTAATTTGTTTCCACAAACTTTTTATTTTGTTCCTAAGGTCGAAACACAAACATTGAATCTTTTCTAATTTACATTTATTTTACACACAAGAATGCATGCATACCGTTGCTAGGCTGGCGGCACCACAAGTGCACAGTACACCCGGGTGACAGTTCCTGAATTTTCTGCTACTTCGCATGTATTTTTAACTGTCGCTCGGATGAGCAGTATTCACTCCTTGCGTGAACGATCGCGTGTGCGCTTGGCAGACAGCAAAACAAAAATAGCAGCTGGCACGTGACCATGAATGCACCCATGAGAGTTTGGAGATCCGTCTGGAATGGTAAAGTAATAGGTAATAGTCATTGAGGAGGGGGCTATGACTGTGTTTTGACACCTTACTAGACCCTCTTCATACCTACAGTGACCATCATTATGAGGCTTGGTGCCTCAGTTTGTTGGGTACTAAGAACAAAAATTATAAGCTGTGTCTGAATCAACTTGCTGCGGCTGGTATTTACACACGCATCAACGGGAAGTAGCCACAGCCACTAGCCATTGGCTTCCATTGGTACGTGTCTTCTTTCAGGCTAGAGCAGACAAGGCCTCAGACTTTGGTAGATTCAGTAGTGTTCTTTGTAAACTGATAGTCCTAACATTTTGTGGACAGGCCATGGCGAGAGATCCCAAGAACTACTACCAGGACACTCCCAAACAGATCCGAAGGAAGATCAACTTGTTCAAGAGCATACCAGAGCAGTATAACCCGTACATCCAGGGCAAGATGACAGATGAAGACAGCACAAACAGATGTACGGATACCAGGTGATTTGCAGCTTCATTTTGGATGATATTCACAGTTTAGTCCTCAAAAATGGTTCTACATTGATGGGTATTTGGAAAATGCATGGACTGGATATTTCTAGATTTTCAGGTTTTTTCATTCTATTTATAAAACCGAAATCTGAAAATTATTTTTGACACAACGTCCACTACAATATTCCCATGTTGAATTTAAATTTCTAATTCTGCATTATCATATCTGTGCATCAACCCACATTTTCTTTTCGAGTGCAAGGTTTCACATTGTGTTTAGGCACATATGTCTGCATGTAAAATGGATTAGCAATTTTTAAGAACAGTATGCAATGCATAGTATGCACTGTAGATCACTACACCACAAATCAACAACGTGATTCTACAACATGGAATGTAAATCACGATGAAGATTCTCTGTAAAAGGAAGACAGCTACATGTAGCGTTCATATCATTGGACCAGTTTACAGAAATATTTATTGCAGTGAGTTCAAAACATACAATGGCTAATACAATGTCATTGGATTATAACAAGGAGTAATAGTATTAATGTGGCAATGCAAAGTATGTACAAAAGTGCTGAGAATATTTGTGCATGGAACACATTGCTGAGTCTGTAACTACAGTGTAGATTGGCCACTCTTACTTTACTTCTGGCCATTCTCTGCAGAGGATCACTTGTGATTGGTTAACGCCAATCAGACTTCAACCAATCACAATGAGCGGGATGAATATTAAGCTGTTTAAGTGTTAATTCATACAGTGAGGTAAAAAAAAAACTTTCATTCAAAAGTATTGGTAATTGTCAGTGTTATTTTACACCTACAAAGTGATAGCAAATATTCCTTACAAGGCAGATAATAATAAAATGTAGAAATAATCACGATTAATAAATGTAGTGGACATTAAAGTATAATGTTCAATGTGTGTTCAGATATTTTTTAATGGCTCACACCACAAAAATATAATTTTTAATTTTTGTTTTGTTCTGGACTGTGGACGGTAGTGTTTAAAATGCGAAGGTTGCTATTGTAGGACAGCATTATTTCATTTTGTTTAAGAGAAAACAATTTTTGCTAAACTTGCGTAAAAAGTAAACCAACTTAACAGTGCACGGACAACTAGTTTTGTTGCACAGAACGGTGCACAGCACACATGTCCACCAAACCATTAATTTTACAAGCAGAAAATAGTTGTTTTACATGCAATTATTTCAAAAAAGTTCATGTAAATGCACAGTTTCAAAAAATGTATGTTGGAGAACATGGCATTTTTATAAGCAACAAATATAAAAACGGTCATTGTGGGACGGATACATGTAATTTGATGCAAATGATATTCAACAGTTCTCAGTTTTTTTGGTGCTGACAACTAAACTGAGATTTCCTATCTTCAATACATTGGAGTAAAAAGAGAAAAAGGTATAATGACTAAGTTTGGGGAATACATGTATAATCTTTGGCATAATTGTGCTCTCAGATAGAATTTTGTAAAGAGATGGAGACTCCGTTCAGTTTTGATGCACAAGATAAAAACAGAAATGCTGGTAAAATAAGCCTTTGTTGACCCCCCCCGCAAAACTCAATTAATTTTTTTTCTTCATTTTAAAAATGAGGTTTGAAAGCACACCACTTTGAATCCTGAGAATTTTGTTCCTTTCTGGATTATTGACATTCTTTTGTCATGTAGGAAAATATTTGACATTATTTTTTATTCCATATTAAGTGTTCAACACTTTTACAGTATCATCCAGGAACTACTTTGTTGATCATACAACAGATTTGAACCGACATTTTCTGCAGGTTCACACATGATTCTTATTCCTGATTTTGAGAGAGCAAATTTGCAAACTACATTCCATTTGGTAATGCTGCTGGCAGCAGTGACATCCATTGAATTAAGGTATTGCATAAATATGTTATGCCACGCCTTTAGCTTCTGGTGATGGGTTGGGCCAGTTCCTCGATGCGGGGCGGACAGCGGCCCTTCTTGGCCGCCTCACTCACAATGAACGCGTCGGGGTTGAATTGCACGTGGTCCATGGTGGCGCGCATGATGGGCCGGGAGAGATCAACCGTACGGGCGGTGGCCACAGTGCGGCGCGCCGCCCGAGTGACCTCCCACTGGACGGTGCGTTCGGGCTGATAGCCATCCACCAGCCCCTTAGGCTTGGCCAGCTCAAGCTGGCGTGGTGTAGCCGTTGCGTTGCGAGCCAAATCAGACACCTGTGAAAAGTTGACAGAAGTCAAAGAGACAAACACATACACTTGTCAAACTGCATCCAAAAGATTTTCTTAACAGACACAATATTTGAACCACCTCAAAACCACAGCTAAACTGGAAAATTTACCCTGGAAATTCCTTCATTTCTGAAAACAATTCTCCAAAGATTGCACAACAATTAGTACATATATTCATCTTGAACTTGGAACACCTCTTGGAGCACCCAAGTTGTTTGTTGTAAATTACAAGCTTGTTATGCCTGCAAAGGAATACTTACTGGCCACTTGGCATCCCTGAAAGGTCCATCTGGTCTGCTCTTGGGTCTGGCTAAACTTTCAAGTCTTGGTGAGGCAACGGCCTTCTTTGCATTGTCACTGACAACAGTTTCAACCTGTCAGCAATAAGAATAGAATGCTAGTATTGATACCCATTTCGCTCCTTGAGAGAATTCCTGAAAAGCATCCAAGTCTAGGTGTCTGATTTTTAGGACTTTAGATTTATGTTGAAAAATCTGAATACAGTGTACATTACTGAACTACCCACAGCTGATCTAAGTTTACCTTTGACCTGTCCTACTTTGATTTTTGTTTCAAATGGTAATACTCAAAAACCAATAAACAGTTTCCGTGAGATCATCCTTGCCCATCTGAAGATCGAGACAGTTGATGACAATTTGCCTGAGATTGCTTTTTTTTTACCTCTCTGGGTGGTTGGTAGTCTCTGTGAGGTGTCTTTGGCCTGGCCAATGCTTCTAGGCTGTGCTTATCTCTAGCCCGTTTGGCCGCCGCGCTCACTTGCCAGATGGGAGACTCTCGGCCACAGCTTAGTGCATGATTTATCCTGTTGAGAGATAGTAGGTCAGGTATGAATGCTTAAAAGGATCGCACAATGCATATTCACTGCACTGACTGAAATGTTTGCTATAAATGACGCAGAACCATTGAGATCTCTCCTGATGGTTATCAAGAGATGTAATTAACGCTAAAATTTCAGCTCCCATGTTACCTGTCCTCTCGGTATGCTGGTGGGGGCATCTTGAATCTAGACAGCTCCATGACTCTTGGGGTGGCTTCAGCCTGCATTGCCAAGGGGCTGACGTCCCATATCACTGAGTTACGACCGCAGCTGTAAACATGGATCCGTCTGGGGGAAATCACAGTGAAATCAAAGTAAGGTACCAAACTGATGGTCAAACAAGACAATTGTCGGCAGGACAGCAACTCCACGTGCACTTCAAGCGCTCCTGAATTTCTTTACCTCCTCCCACAAAAAACAAGATGAAAGTGCTAAAAGTAAGCAAATTTGACGTGATGTCAGTTTCCAGTAGTCAAGAGCTGACACTGTCAAACTGACTGGAAAATTTACGAGGTGTTACTGAAGGCTGAAAAAATGCCAAGTCACAATTCATCATTCATTGATGTTTTGGAAAGCAAAAGTGTGACATGCTGACTTACACACTGACCCTGTCACCCAGAGCTACAAATGCTGGGCACAACTTTTATCATGCAGCGGTACAGGTGTTTATTGTTTTGAAGCTCAGGTGGTGGATGTTGAACAAGTGTACAGCTGTGAACAGATAAATTAACCCACCAACCAAGCCCAACCAGTATCCTAACCCAATACCTTGTGTCCAGTAACAGGTTGTGGTGATAGGCATTACTCACTTGATTCCATCACTGAGACTGCGGAAGTTTTTCTTTGGTACCGCGAGCTGATGGACTCGTGGTGAAGGCTCAGCTTGCATTGCGGCCTTGCTGATGGGCAGAATAGTTTCCTGATTCCCCCAGACCAACTTTGGCCTGATTGGCAAAAAGATGTTGTAGTTGTAAAGTATGTTGCTGAGTGCAACTAAAATTTTCTTAGTGCAAAATAAATGAAAAGCCGAAGGAATCTTCTCAAGATGTCTTTCATAACATGAAAACTTCTTTATGTATCTATGTAGATATTGTCCAAAAATTTTCATGTCTTGATTTGAATGTCCCTTCATGGGAAGAAATTATCTTTAGGTAATACAAGTTGTCTTTAACAATTTTGTGGGGTGTTTTGCTTCAATGTTTAGTGTGATTTACTGCAAGTTGAACATTTGGCGTTCGTAAGTTTTCTCTGTGTGCCATACTTACCCTAAACTTGTCAGCCATACTGCCTTGGATGTTTTGGGAGTTGCTAAGTAGACACACCGCTCTCTGAAATGAAAAACCAAAATCAACACTACTTTTTTGATATGCACTTTTTGTTCTTATCTCCAAGATTTTCCATCAATCATGTTACCCCATTTAATGTCTACTGTGCCCAGAACTCTGATTAAACTCAAGTAAAGGTATTGACAGGAAAGTCTTGTTAACTTACCTTCCTCTTAGGTCTTGATATGGGTTCCCTGATGTGTCTTTAAAAACAAAGAAAAAGACAAAGAATATTAGTGTGTCACAGTTCAGGCTGACTGGCCATGTCTGATTGTGATGGACCCCACGCAAAACTGTCCAACAATTCGCCCCAGCAGTCACGGCTATGTCTGATCAAAATTTTACTCGGGAAGCCTTTCCATCAAACCCTTCGTTCACACTTGAAAGCCATCCTGTGGAACTCTAACCTAACTCTATGTCCAGAAAGTTTCAAAACATCCTGTTCAAAAGAGACCTGGAACAAAATAAACATCTCGGAAAGGGCTATCCTCAACTGAAAATCTATTCAGAGCCAAGGCAATTCCAAAACAAAAACTCTTGCAAGAGGAACCTCCGACACAAAGTGCACTAAAATACAAAAACCTTTGGCTTGTTTGGTTGAAGCCGGAGTTGCACCCTTAATCTTTGGCAGCTTGAGACGAGTCGGAGATGTCGGAGATGAAGATGATGTCGATGATGGCGATTTGTTCTTCCTCTTTCTCCGCTTGGGCTTGTAATGTTCACTGGCCATTGCAAGGGCCACAGCACCACCAGAACGCAGCGTCATCTTACACCAAAAGCTGCATTCACTTTACTTATGCGGCGTCTAATCTTCTTGTAGTGATATAACAATCAATACACATCCAGGACCATTTTTCCCCCATTTGCTGAGACGAAGAGCCACGTTAACTTCAATCACCAGGATGTCTGCAATAAACCACCTCTACACATGCTCCTCCTTCCAATTTCAAGAAGGAAGAGCATCAATCCATATGTATTCCAGAACTGCAAGTGTTGAGGGCCAATTTTTTACTCTGCTGTGTCGTGCAGGAAAAAATGTCCTGTTGCCTAGTGCTGGCCAAAGAGTCAATAATGCAGAGCCCGGGGGCGTAATGGCACAATGTACCATTTCTATTCTCCACTGTATTGTTTCATCAATGTTACATAGGCTCCATGAAAGGAAATTATTGATTGGAGGGAAGGCAGTGTTGTGAAGACCGTGCCTGTCATTAATAATGGGTTATTGAAACGCTTGGCTCTACAAACATCCAGGAGGATATTGAGCAAACTCTGCAAACTTTTCAATCTTTATCCAAGATCTGCTGTCAGTCGGTGTAAATATATGTGAATTATTCTCCTTAATTGATCCACTTCTGTCTGGTCAAAGCATTACTTTGAAAAACAAAATATGTGACACTTTGGGGTTGCAACTCAAACATCAAGACTTTAATGGATAAACAGCATATACACTACATGAATACATAAAGGAAGCTAGTGAATTCAACGAGCCTGGTCCTTAAATAATAGATCTACATGTACCTTGTGTTAATTATTCACTGTACAAACAGTCCTCTTAGCAACAAAATGGTACTAGTACGGAACATGTGACAGAAAGTCTTAGGTTACTCAGGACATAAGTTACATTGCAAGATTATCATCCACTGTTGATACTGGGGTTGATTGCTGTGCATATGTCACGGAAAAAAATCACTTAAATTTAGAAACTCAGGTTTAGTTTCCTAAATCTTTCGTTTATTTAGTTACTTTTTCTTTATGAGGTGGTGCTCGCATCTTTTTTTCTCTCTCTGACAGAAAGTTGCCTTTATTACAGTTCAATGCTTTGCTCCTGAATTATTGTGGCTTGTTTTTTTTTATTCTCAATGAATTTTTAGCAGAAGGGATCCCTATTTCTCAAAAGTAGTAAGAGCAGTTAATTCATTGCATAACTGGTGGAATCTGTACAAACCATGAAAATTTCCCCTACAATGAAGGAACTAACAAAGCCGAGCAGCAAAGCTTTTGCCCATCTGAAGCCCGCCCTCTATTAAATAATAGAAGCATCAAGTGGATTGGTCCCTTTTACAACCTTGTTAGCGACCAGTTATTTGCAAATGGCCATGTCAGTTCTATGTAATCTAACTTTCAATATTTGCCCTCTATAAAGAGAGATAGTTTGTTGACTTAAATTCTCTGGCTCTCTACACAAATAATCTTCTCCAGTGATCATGGGCAGCTGCTGGTTGGTCTCAGCCAATATGCAAACACCTTAATCTACTCCACTGTATCTCTTTTACATCTGCAGCACCTCAAAAAAGTTAAACTCTATATCAGGAAAAGGTGAAGGGGCTTATTAGTAAGACCAGGGAAAGGGAGTTGTTCAATCCCTCAGATAGAAATGAATATGCCAGTAACTCAACACTAAATTAGTCCCGAGTTCATTTAGCTGTAGCTTATCTTAATTTCAGTTCCCAGTCAGCATGTGCGAAAAGGTTCTATCAATCATCAACTCCAATACATTTCAAAAGGATCTTTTCTCATCCCATCCAAACTGTTTTTATTCACATTTACTGCATTATTTCTCTGCAAACTTCAAATTTTGCAGCCCAAATGTGATTTGAGTGTCTTTAGCGTACATGTACACAATAATGCTGTGGGCATGGCTTATGTTTCGTTGTGTTTAGTCAAGATTGTCTTAGTAAACAATTTAGACTGGATTGATGTAAATTTCTATTTGGTACATTAAACTTGCAGGTTTGTCTGTTAATCTTGCTTGCTATTATGTACAAAGGTGAACCAACATTGTACTAAGCCATCATTGGTTGCTAGGCATGACATAAAAGATCATTTTGACAACACAGCCAATGACGACGATGCCGTCACTGTCATGTGTTCTACATCCAACTAAGGGACAAAGAAAGAAATATTGTGTAATCAAGATATAGAGAACACAATCAATTCAGGGTGTTGAACAAAGGCCGTGCAGGCCCCCACTGCTCAGCCTTAGGGCACGATACGTAAAACCTGAAACAGTTTGATGCCCAATTTTATCTCCCTTTGAAGTGATCCCCGCAAATGTGTACGAATTTGGAGAGTCCATCAAAGCTCAAGTTGAGTAGATAAGTAATGAGCAAAATATAGAACTGAAATTAAAATGATTATCAGTTGCTCAGTTAAACAAAGAGATATACTGACTTCAGTTCAAAAAACTTCACATCTGTAAAAGAATGCTTTTCTTAGTCTTCAAACACTGAAATTTTGAAATCAATATAATAAAATTGAATAATTTTGTATGGCCAGAAATTTTCTTTTCACACTGCAGATGATGTATTTGCGTACACTCTGAGTTCCACGTCTGCCTGTCAATACGGTGCACTTGTCTTTTGACAATGACAGATTAGGTTACTTCTTAGATTAACACATCATTAAGGGTAACACTAGTTCAGTGGTTAATATGAGATCAAGCTGACATAAATCTCTTCTCTAAAAGCCATTAATTCAGTAAAATGTGAACAAGGTTCGCTTGGAATGATTGCTTGGTATTTTCTTCTTTTTTTCTTAAGTTTTTATTGATAAATCACTGTACATAACAAGTAAGCAAGCAGTTGCTTATTGTACAAAGTTTTCTTTTGCATTGGGGGAATATGGGGATACAGGCAAATAAATGAAAAGTTCTTAAAACATAAATTTCAAGAAATTTACAAAGACTAATTCATCACTTTTAATTTACTGAAGTCATTATAAAGTATGCATGATCTCTATTTTCATTGCACAAGGATGCAAATCACTTCTAGTTCGCTCATCATTTCATGGAAAGGCAAATAACATTGATGACGTATCTCTCATTAGAAGCATTTGTGTGCAGGAACCACCAACAACCAATCTGCATAGATTTTGGTGCCGCATTATTCCGCACCTGTGTGTGAGGTGGAGTCGTCATTCTCAGCTCTCCCTATTCAGCGATGTTTTGTCAATAACAGCTCACAAAGCCCTCTCAGAAATCTGTAACAAAACCCCCCCTCAACACAGGTGATGCGCTCACCAACATAACCAATAATCACCGAAGCGAAGCCGCTAGTCTGCCAACAGACCATTGTCAATCTTATACGGTTATGATCTACGGTCCAAGCAGGATAGCGTCATGAATACAGAGCAGGAATTGTTGAATAGATGGGGGATCAGGACAGATCATCAGGAAGAGGAGGTTTTTAATCCAAAGAGTGAAAATAATCTCCTCTAAGCAGCTTAACGAGCTGATACTTATTCCAGACCCAAATAGAGGGAAGAAAAAAGAAGAAATTGAAGCAGTATGGATAGTATTTTCCCGTACATGTATGTATGAAGTACTTCAGTGAACATATGAGGCTTTTGGAATTTCTGCTGGAGGCCAGCATCAATGTGACACTATTCAAGGACTGTCTGATTGGTTCCCTTGGTACTGTGTAGCCAGTTGTTTTGTTAACTCAAAATCCCTCCTGCATTTGCCTGGCCCACTTGTAAGACTGAATCAAAATACACCTTGCATAGTGAAGTAATGGCACCTTGGAAATGTGATATTTGGAATGGAAATCGGTCCAATTTCACTGAAGGGGATGACTAAAGAAATGGTTTTCCGAACTCTTCAAATATGGCACAGTCATGCGGAGCAAAGCCCCAAAAATCCCATTTGCAGTAGATCAAAGGCTTGAGCCCTGCAAAGGCAGCCCTGCAAAGGCTCACTTAAGCTTTTCCAAAATAGCGTTTTCTAGCCCTCCTGTATATTCCTTGTGAAAAAAACATACTCGTTAGCTTCAACCTCAGATAACTAAGTATCAAGTTTACTTTTCAACAGTTTAATCAGCCAAACCTGATATCATGTTGGCAGAAACAAGACAGAAAAGGGGTGAAAAGGCCTAGCCAACTGAGTGTGGAAAAAGTTATAGGGGCCTATCCAGACAATTTCAAATGGCAGAGTTTTTTTCTCTTAAACTTCATTTCCAAATAATACAGATATCCCCCCATACAAATACTGCCAGCAACATTGCTTTTATATTAAGTAATAGGCCTAGTATTAGACCTACCGTAAGTAGGCCTAGTAGTATTAGCGGCCTACAAAATACAAAGCTAAATTTCATTTTCTTTAATTTAATGTCAATTAGTAATGCTATAGTGACATGGTTGAACTAATTGTAAAAATCAAAATAGGCCGAGGCCTATTATGTATCCATTATTTGTGAGGTTTTTTATAAGTTAAACTGCAAGTAGGCCTAAGGGAAATTGAATTTTGATAATGGGGTCAACAACATTTTACAGTTAGGGCCTAGGCCTAGTTAAGGTTTCGATCCATCTTGCCTCATGTTAATTCATCAATTTTAGACCTTTCTATCTTGTTGAAAAGTTGATATCTGGAGAACATGTGCTGTACAAAAAATAGAAAGTTGTGGTGACACTCACCTTCTATCAGCTGAACTTCTGCCATTGTCGCCATCCTAAAGTGTTCAACTTGATTTAGGTTAGGCTTGTTAGTCTAACGAGTAACGTTCTCTGAGTTGCTCTCGGCGTCAGTGGCCTAAGTTCGATAAGTTTACATTGTGACCCCCAAAACTATTTCTAAACTTCTGAAAACTACCACTGTTTTGGGCATAAAACGGGCAGGTTTGTGGACATTGCTGTGTGACAACTGCCCGTCGGAATAATCACAACAGTGACTTTGATATGTGGGGAAACTGGGCCACCAATGGGACACACAAATGCGGCATACCTCGTGCATTGAGCGGGTGCACAATGGGTCAGCGTCCCATGGTTACGGCCCTGGTAACCATTGGTGTCAACGAACGGGCGCGGTTTTGTGTGCAAACCTCCCGCGGCGCCGCGCCGGCCGTGCGTGGAGCGCTCTTGCTGCGCTCGAGTGTTCATACATAGGGGGCGTCCTTGCAGTTTATTGCGGGGAGGATTTTTCTTTCGACGTATGAAACGTTGAAAGTTTTAATAAAAAAGGTGAGTTGTCTTATAAGACTTAACAACAGTTGTTCAGTTTTTTCTACAAAATACAATCTGAGTTTCTGCCTTAGAACTATTCACAATGCCGCTGAAATATTAGTAACAGCTAAAATCCCCCCGCGTACCTAGCGGGCGGGGGAGCGGGGAGGGGGCATCTGAGATTACTTCATACGGGAGTAGGAAAGAAACTAATAAGTTAATTTATTTATTGAAAAAAATGGGCTATATTTTTCTCCATATTATTATGTTGAATGAGCCAAAAGGTGCAATTGCTTTTGATCCCCCCACACCAAAGGCTGGATGCACCACTGGCTGAATTTCCCCTCTTCTGTGCATGCATAAATTTATTTGGAAGTGCTACTTTTGCTGAACAAAATGACTTAGTTTTTCGGCATTTCAAGAAGTTTTAGGCGGCGTAGGCGCCGGCGCGGCATTTGTCCTAATAAAGGCCTCCGTAGAAAATTAATGGCACCTGCGGAATGCAATGGTTCCTCGATTATTCCTACTACGTTTAAGTAAGCTGTGCCGGGTACCCATTATAGCAGTCTGGTGTCATAAAAAAAAATTCGCTTCTATGTAAAACAGATATCGAAGACGGCAAAATCCCAGACCTATGCTATAGTGCAGTGCAGTGAGAGGAGACTTGGTACTAACGACTCGAGGTCCCAGAGATTTTAGGTAAGAAAACCTGCCTTTTAACGATCTGGAAAGTATCGGTTGGATTGAATCCTTTATACCTCGACCTTCATTATTCCTTGTACTGTCTAAAATTAACTTCAGTAACGTATCGCCTTAGTAATTCATGATTAGTAAGTAGGGCCTGTGCCGGCAATTGACTCAGCCGATCATGGCGATACGCTAGCGCTGTTCACCATGTTCACTTAGGCTATTACTTAACACCGATCGTCTACCCTCAGCCATTCCAGTTGCTGCACCGTGCACTACTCAAGCCTGTCAAAGGTGCAGTTAAAAAATGGTCATGTCTCTCATGTTTCATCTGTTCTTTGCATTTTTCTGTTTTCAGTTAATGTTCTTTACAAGTTTGGGATATCAAACCACTGAAAGTGATAGAATATTTTGGGTCTGTAAGTGTAAGGTCAATTTCTACTTTTGTCAGTTTTCCTTACGTACTCAAAAAAGGAGGAATGCTAATTTTGTTTGTTTTAAATGGTTCATTAGTTTTTTTTTCTTCCTTGTAACACAGCATCATGGCAGGTGGATTTGTTGACGAATCCCAGTTTGCCCACTATACGGGCTTTAAGAAATACTTCAATTCAGACACAGTCTTTGGAAAAAGAAATGTAAGTTGTCTTCCTGTCAAACAAGCAAAGCCAAACTTTGGTTATCACTTATGTTACACAAAGACCATTCTTTTTCAAAACACACTGTTTCACAGAGATGACCCATGCAACCTTTTGATGTCCATGAGTTAAACTTAAAAGTCTGCAAACACTAACACGTAGTGTTAATGTTGTTGTTGTTGTTGTTTTGACAGTGTGTTGTTGCTGTATATGGCATTACATTCTTCTCCATCTGGTATGTCCGGCGAAGGATGAAGGCCAAGAAGGCGCTAGCAGCAGCTGCCACCAAGGAGACCTCTGCGCCTGCTTCGTAATCTCTCCCCCGTGCTTCAATCTTTAGTCGCCTAGCCATGGACATCACCTCATCATCCCTGAACCTAACGTTATTTCCATCAGCAGAGCTTGGGAGATTTGCATAGGGTCTGCATACACTTAATACTTGCTCTGTCAAAGATGTCGGGGTAGACAAACTCCAGAGTGACTCTGTAAACCCAATACAAGTAGAATGAGTGCATGAACTGTGACAAGATTGAATGTGCTGACTTAAACACAAAGAAACCACAGGAACTTCCTTCATTTGGAATTAATAAATTTGTCAATAAATGTAGTATTCTGTTGGTTCATTAAACTAATGTTTTAGAGAGACTGTTTTTGGCCCCATGAAAGCATAGTTTTAGAAATCTGTTGAATGCCAGAAATGAATACTTATTTTTCAGTCTAAAAAATATACTTTATTATTACTTGAACAAAATGTGTACACATATCTGAACATGGTAGACACAGCTATGCTTATACACAAAGTAGGTGAAAATGAATACATTTGTACCTCATTGCTGAATTCACATTGGAAAATTTACGTTTGCCATTTCTAGTAGTATTTTGGTTTTGAATTCTTGGTGTTGCAGTTTTCATTTGATGATTTTTAAATATGTGTTCATATGAGTTGAGAAAGATAACAGAATTTGTTTGAAATTTGATTTCAGCTTTTGTTTCATTTGTGAGAGAATTTTCTTGTGTGGTTTTTCTCTCCCGATGCCCGAATCCTTAAATGCAGGGGAGGGGATGTTTTTGTACTCGTCTGTGGACGGAAAATAGTTTGGCAAGGGTTCACACAAACTATTAGGGTGATTTTTATCAACCCATTAAGCTCAGGAACTTCCAAACAATATTCCAAATGTGTGATTTTTCCTATATCTTTTCTCTTGAGTAACGAGGCTTTACACATGTTGGAATAGTTCCGTGCATTTTCAAGATGCCTTCTGAAAACTTGATAGCGTTAAAAAACTGAAGCAGCAAATATGGCCACTATAATATTAGATAACCAGGTGCTACACAGAATATATTTTGGGGGACTTACATTTTACAGAAAAGAGAAATGGCTAAAACGATTCTGTAAAAATGAAGACTGAATTGTGTGAACCTGATCACAAAGAGAAAATTCCTCGCTCCCTATATTGTCGCGTTGCGAAGTGTAAAAGGCGCCCTCTACAGCTGAGTAGCGCTTGGCCGGCCGGTATCGTGTACGGTATAGCCTTCGGGAGTTGGAGTTGTGGTATGGTGTGTTGGATTGATATGTGGAGGGACGGAGATTATTTTCGCTCATTTTGTTTCACAAAAAATGTTACTGACCAACAGGGTATCCTTGATAAGTCGACAATGTTCTTAGTAGCACCAGAGCAAAAAGGGCGCGTAATTCCGTGTTCGCTATGCGCTTTATAAAGAGAGTAATTGTGTCGGTTCTTGTGCTGCTGTTTTTCACGACACTGTCAGTCATCCACTTGCTGCGTCAATTTGAGGCACCCGAAGATGGAGATGACCACCAGGTCAGAATTGGTCCAGACCACCGCGTCAAACCTCGGAATAAACAGACTCAGAGAGTCCCCAAACCCGGGCATTACCAGGATGATTCGGGAGGCAGTCAAGGCAGTGAGTCCCAAATTCACAAACCTCCTCTGCCTCGACCTGGAAACCGAGACGGGAAGGGGAGTAAACAGAAGCGGCCCGCATGGGAGCGGGGGTCCGAGATCAAGAGTGCATGGGACGACCAAGAAGTTGTTGGGTTAGTGCTGGCATGTTCAGACATTTTTGGCACTGTCGCTGAGTGGGGAGCTGAGTGTATGGTGTAATTGTACTCACATCATTCGCATGTATTGACTTGTTTACTTCAGTAAAAAAAAATGAAGTAAATACATGAACAGTAGGTCAATGTTTTAACTTGAAATCTTCTAAGTTCTACATCAACAATGTATTGTAAACAAACCTTTTCTATATTTCTATATTACATTGGCATCTTCATGAATTCATATGAAGGTGTATGTAGGTATTGTTAACTAAGCCACTATAATAATTTAGCTAAGGGTTAGAAATTGTTCCAAGTAAAGCATTTTGAATAAGCCATTTTCAATTTTTAATTTTCTTCAGTTAAATTCTTTTTTAATGATTAAAAAAGTTCAATGAACTTGACTCTTGCTTTGTGTAACCTATTCATACATTTACAAAATGTTCGTAATAATTGCATTGAAATGTGAAATTAATAAATGAAGCCCAGCAGATTTTGGCAAAATTCTATGACATTTCAATTTGTTATGAATGAAGATTTAGAGAGACTTTTTAGATACCTTCAAAGTTAAATGGTTAACACCATAATGGTGTCCATTTTTCCATTTAGGGAGTAGGGATTGTCCAAAACTATACAACTTTTATTGGAATTGGTTGTAGTACCTAAATTCTCCAGGATTTACAAACTTAATACATCAATCAATCTGACAGGTCATTAGAAGGCAGAATACCATTAACAAAACATTTGGCATTTTTTAGCAATCCAAATAGTGGGCATTTTTCTCAGCGTGTACGTGGCTGCATGTGTGTGCGGACAAAGTCCACCCTTGAAGATTGTATTTTGTTAAAATGACATTGTTTGATAACCCATTCTGTGGGATTCAGAGGACACCTGTGCGTGTACGTGTGTACACAATCCCTGAAAAGTTTCAGCTGTGGAGATTGTCATGTTTGTCATACGTGGCAGAGTGTTTAAAAAGTTGTAGACTGCATTGCAAAGTCACATGTGCACGCTTAGTGAATTGGGCACGCTCTAGACAGAGGAGAGGGCTAGAACGTGGAACGTCACAGCCACATGTGTTCATACCTTGTTGGCACATGCAGGATTGATTATTTGGTTTTTTATGTTTTTAAAAACTAACCCCACATATCTGCAAGAAATGGGCATGAGTAGCACCGTTCCTTAGTGTTCATTGCATTCTACATGTATAACCCAATTTGTGCGCAATGTATTCTTGCAAATACAGCATAACAGATAGTTGTTTGATAAATTAATAACTTCACCGGCTAGGTGTAGACCTGAACAGGTATTATGCACGCACATACAATTACAGGGATTGAGAGACAGGCTTTACCCACAAATTTGCTGTCAAAATTGTTATTAAAGTAGACAACGTTTTTAACAATGCTGCCAATTAAGTTACCTGCGAATCATTTAATTGTGGAATTATGTTTATGAAACTCCACTTCTCCCTGAAAATGATTCAGGAATGTAACATTGAAGAACGTCATAGCATTGAATGGGTATTATATTGTGTACGCGGGGAGGGGCAGATTAGCGTCGCGGTTCTTTCCTCACTTTTCACCAATAATACCCGGGTTCGACTCCCGGCTTGGCCCAGGCTTTAAGTGCATTTGGTTTCCGGTCCATACTCACTTTGGTACTCGTAACTTTTTTCCGGTACTCCAGTTTCCTCCTGCCCCAACTTCTGGACCTTCTTCCTAACCTCCGTAATGTGATGCTGATTAATAGAGGTTATGAATAAACATATAGTTATCGGCGCAAATAGCCTGAGTTGCTGAAAGCACCATTAAAAAAAGAAAACAAACAAAAAGTATTGTGTACAGTGTAATACAGAACTGGCCAGGCAAGCATAATGTAAGCATGAAGTTTTGGTGACTACACAGGTGCTTCACAAAGAGAAATATTCAAGTCAGACATCAGTGTAGCCAGACAAAAGAACTTTCACGCATTAGGTTGAGCATACTGTAAGGTATGTTTGCATTCACCTAGGAAGTTCAGTCTGCTATCACTGTGTGTACATGTACTGTATGCATGATTCATCCCGCAGTGCTATTTTTAGCTTCCCTAGATGTGATCGGTTCACACTATCACGATGTGGACGTGGCAATGGCAGTGTCACTGATGAACACTAATCCCCACTTCTGTCAGAAATCTCTGTGAATCTGCCAACATTTCCCCTATCCAAGAAATCAGTGCCTCATGCTTTGTGCATATATACAATCATCAAAGGGCATCAAATCCCGCATAAAAGTAGAAGACCTTCAGTCCTAGAAAGTCCACCCAGACTTCCTGGTCGATTACGTTGGAGCCTTTACATTTTGATTTTTTTAGAGAGTAGTGAATTTGTAGTTCTGAAAGCAGAACACAGAAGAAGGCAGAAGTTTGATTAATTAATGTATCGTGGATAATACTGTTTTGGCATGGTACTTCTGTAGCCACTATATCATTGAAAGAAGAAGGTTTGGATTAAATGTCAATTGAATTTTTGAAAACAATTTTTATTAAAAGCTGGTGCAAAAATTCTGTGCTAAATATTTGTGCATCCAGCAAATCAATGAAAGACAGATTAAGACTGCCCTTTTGCCAATTATTTGTGACTGCCTTAGTTTCCTTATATCTTTTCCTTTCGGAAATGACAGGAAGGGCCATCCATGGCAGCAGTTTCACCGTGACATCAGCCAGGATGCCTTGTACAGCAAGGACACGCCCTACATGGATGAACTGCTGCACAACCTTGCTACAGTCAAAATCGTCAACACCTCCATGTTTAAGGGAGGCAGCCAGGTCAAGCTGGACTTCAGACTGGCCGACGGTAACCGGGCCATTGTGAAGCCCATGAGGTGAGCAACAGCTATTTTCTCTTGCTGCCAGCATCTAAACGTGTTTGCTTCCATGACTTCTCTATCCAAGTTCGGAAATTCAATAGTTAATGGTTTTTAAATTCCTCTAATAGTTTTATTCCTACTCCACAGTGAAAAAAAAAGATATTTTATGCACCAAATGGTCAGGCCCATTTGCTGGGATAGTGCATAACATAAACATTTGAGACATTCTCATTTTATTGTATCAGTTTCCTGGAATGTCATTTCTTCGGAATATAAAGTGTTGCTGACCTCCCTTACAGTGTAATTATATCAAAGTGGAATCAGAATTGTTGAAAATATTTTTCAGGCGAAGCAAAATAAATTGGAGCTTGCATCTTTGATACTCGTTAATCTCTCCATTTACTTATTTCCACCCTAACAGAGATGACACTGCTTTTTGGGGGGGGATTGCAATTTTAGATCAGCAGTCATTTCAAATACATATGCACTGTTTAAATAACTCTCACCTGAAATCGTTGTCACTATTGATGCAACCTGTGTGGCGTCAGCTGGCAAAGATTGAATGCTAAATGCATCCTTTACTGTAATTTTGATTTGCATTTCACATCTGTTCAAGGAAAAGAGTTGTTTCCACCGGTCAATAACACTAAAGCAAAAGGTTGGACTGGCAGTTATTGGGAAGAATGTGCTGATGTGTATATATAGCCCAGATGTCTATCATTGATCCACTCTATCATGTCCTGATTGCAGATTTCAGTTTCAGCGACAGTATGCATAAATCCATGGAATTCATGTTGCTTAAAATACATCGACAGTTGAGAGGAATAAATGTAAAAAATTACACAAATAACAACTACATTACATGAAGGTTAAAATATATCGCTATCCGCTTAACATTATGAAAAAAAAAATATATACACATATTTCTATACCGGTACATATTAGAAAGATATGTAAAAATTAAAACTATAAAACTTGATTTGGTCGACGAGCAACTCATAAATAAAACACATGCAACTAGTAATTGAGAACCGTCGTTTGTGTATGCTAGAGAGGTGAATAAGCATCATAAGAGTATCAGCTAATGAATGATTTTAGCCGGAAAGTGAAAAAACTAAAGGAAAACCAGTTTAATTATGCAATTATATTACACCACTGGCGACTATTCCAAAACAGTGTGAGAGCTGTAGGGCTACTGTGAATCCCATAAAATGCAGTCCACCTAAAAACTAGACTATAGTCAAAGTAGAAAGAATCCTTGAATGATATTTGTTAAATGTTCTTATTGAGAAAGACACAAAGGAATTTGTGGACCCGTTAGTCCTATTTCTTAGAGATCTCAGCCGTCTACCTGATCTCAGCCGTCTACCTGATCTTACCCTCACACACTGACTGTTTAGGGATGGCTGGCATTTTCTATTGTACACATTGTTTGACTGACGGCATTCAGTGCATGCATCCAGCTAAGATATTCTTTCAGACATGTTCATAAATGCTTCTATCCCTCAGGCTCCTTAATGATGAACCCGAAGGATGCTTATTTTATTCATGTGTTCCGCAGCTGTAGTTTTTGCCACTTGATTAACAAGCAGCACGTGGCTATCATGTTAACAACAAAATTTTAAAAATTCAAAGAAAAATTCATAGAATTCCCAACTGGCAGATGGGGTTTCACACATTCCCAAATTATTGCCAAGAATAAACCAATCCATCCCGACTTAAAAATTCTTGATGGCTTTGGGAGAAATTAGCCCTGAATCACTGTCTGTAAGAATGATTTTGGAATGGAAACAAGAACAGTCAAGAACTATGCATAAACTAGAAGCTGAGTCTGCTTTGTACAGAGCTCTCATCTGACTCTTACAGGCCTCTAAAATTGTGCACCTGTCTGGATACTGACCTGTGCAGTATATACATGTATACATGTAGCATAATCACCTTAGGCTGAATCTGTCAGAAATCATGGTTGAAATTTACGTAGACCAGTGACTATCAGGGTGTATTCATAAAAGAAAGGTCTTTATCTGTATTGTACTTGTTACACCTGTCACATGAGGATGGAGTTAAAAGTAATATTACTGCACTTTGCAGTGATAGAATGGGAAAGCCGTTTAGATCTTAGACATTTTTTGCATGTCTGTTTAATACTTTTATTTGAATTTGGGTTTCAAGAGGAAAATGTTACTGTTTTAATTAACCTCCTAGATCACCACGGGATTTTGTTTATAAGTATGACAACGAGGAGCCGTTCTGGCTGGACCAAGAGAGACACAATGCTGAGATAGCAGCCTTTCACCTTGACAGGTATTTTTTGGATATCACAATCATTTTTCTCTGTCCCCTTATTTGTTATACAGTTTATCATACCTTGATCAGCTTCTTGATGTAATGTTAGTCCTTGTCCAGATGTGGCTAGCAATTATATGTGCTCATATGGAAGCCACTAACTAGCAGCTGTGGTCACTTCTCATAGACGTGTGTGTTGCTCTCAGCCACAGCCAGTTGATTTGAATGAGGCTTTGCTTTCACCTGGGTTAACTCTAACCACCCCAAATCTATCCAAATCAATTTCCATTCTTTGGTGGATTTTGGTGGACTTCGGTCCAGAAGGCTTGAGGTGTCCAAATGTTGATGGATGATGGTGGACTTGGTCCAGGATACCTGAAACACTGCTGGGGCTTTTAGTGCACATTGTCACGGCAACAATACTGATGATATCGTGTAAGCCGTACGTCTTTGGTCCATCATCAAAGACCATCACGCCAGTGGTGGGCTTTTCAGCAAGAAATGTGGATGGTACGGGAAGTGTTGGATTTGGTCCAATGCCTAGTAAAAGACACTAGGTACAGTAGTTAAAGTTAACTGTTTTGTTTCTTCCTTGTTCTGAAGAATTCTTGGTTTCAGGCGAGTGCCACCATGTGTTGGTAGACAAATCAACCTGACTCAGGAAGTTCTGCTCAAATCAGAGGACCAAGAATTACTCAACACCTTCTTCTGGAAAGGTAATTGCGGAATGAATGTTGGTGACAGTGTGCACTTAGTCAACATCACACCGCAGTTTGGTTAAGTTGCTAGGCAGAAAGCTTGATTAGTATATTCTCTTGCTAAGCAATTTCAGCCGGAACTGGTCACAAGCAGTTTGTCTTGTGATATTTGGGTTGGTACCCTGTCATTTGTAAACTAAGCCTTTCCGTGCTAAGCATGTTACTTGTCTTGAAGTTCTGTGAAAGTGACCCATGGAATAAGCTGCTAAAAATCTTAGTCAATATCGAGGGTAATTCTCGATCTGGACACTTTGGTGGATGCTTTGGGTAATCATTTGTACAACCAGACTTGTTTTAGTGAAAAAAATGTGTGGAATTAAAGGTTTGTGTTGTGTTGGTTTTGGTCATGCTTGATTTGTTGACAGATGGGAACTTGTGCTTTATCGGGAAGTGTGCCCCATGGTTCTGCAATCAGGACCATCCTATTTGTGGCAAGGGGGATGTGATGGAGATGTCCCTCTGTCAGTTCCTGCCTTCCTTTGAGGGGAGCGTCCCAGTATTTGAACTGGAATACCCCTGGAGTCAGGGAGTGAAAGAATCCCTTGTGTAAGTTCTGGCACAGTTCCTTGTTTGTGTTTTCTTATTTTTTTTTGGAGGGGGAGAGGAGGAGTTCAGAAGATATTTCACAAAAACTTACAGCTTCCGTTTCAAACCTCATTTTGTATATTTTGCATGTAAAGTATCTGTGAAGAACTTAATCATTTTTGGTCACACATTTTAGGTTGCAAGTGAAGCCACTGAAAGTTGTTGTATTACTTGGCTCTTATCAAACTTTATAATTCTTTGTACACTTAATAATTGCATCGTTAACGTTTTTGTAAAAAGTCTCTGTTTTGTGTTCCTCTTGGCAATTATGCAGGTGGAAGGGTAAAAATATCTGCTTAGACTATCTAAAGGTACGTATGTGTGATTCCCCTACCTTATAAGGCAAATTTACTTGGAGTTCGCAGTCACATTATTTTTTTGTACCATGCTACCAGTACAAGCAGGTCAAGTTAAGCCTGAAATCTGACTGCTATCTCTAAATTGTTCTTTAAACGGTTTAAACCTTAAACTTTGGCATGTGCGGGGCATTGTTACCGAGAACAAGATAGGATAGGTAAGTTTTATGCACTGACTAGATAAAGAAATGATAGACATGTATTGACCAGGGCCTCTCAGACAACAAAGGAGTGCTTCCACATTTAAGATAAAAACCCAGCCTAGTGTAAATTGAGAAGAAGACATTTCAGACTTGAGTAAACTTTGTCCTTCTAATAAATGTGTTTGACAACTGTTGTCTATTCATTAAAAAAAGGAATAGGCACACCAAAAAGATTAAAGCTGAATTTTTGTTCAATTTCTGTTTGAGTTGAACAGTCCAAATGGCATCTGTAGCTTCCATTCAGTTTTCTCAGCTTGATATCTTCTCTTTGCAGGATCCTGTCTGGACCAGAGGAAGATTTCTCTTAGATCTAATAGAGCAAGGCATTTTTGACTTCTTTATTCGTAAGACATTTTTCTGTGGTATTTTAAGCACTGACAAGAACACACAAGTTGATAAGTAAGCACATTATAATGACTCTGGCAGGTTCATTTCCATTAAGTGATGCAGATTCATTAGTATCTTGGTGGACTTCATGTGCTCAGTGTTCCTCTGACATTAGCCATTAAAAGTTGCCAGTTGGTGTATCTCTGAAGTTGGAAATTTCAAATGTTGCTAAAAAAGAGCCTGAACGAAATCAAGAGAGAAATAGGATGAAGGTTTTAAGCTTGGACTGCAATTTTTGTTTCTTTTGGCTTAAAGCCATGGATGTTGAATAAGTTAAATCTTAATTTTCAACGGAATTTCTTTTATACAACAGGAAATTACGATCGACATCACTTTGACATGATGCGGAGATATAAGAGACGAGGTTGTGTCCTGTTTCTTGACAACGGCAAAGGTTTTGGCAACCCACACGTAGATGATGCCACATTCCTTGCACCAGTTTACCAATGCTGCAAGTAAGCATTGAAAATGGGTCTCAAAAATTAAACATATAAACAATGCAAATTGCAAAAAAATACAACATTGGTGACAGTCGATACGTGTTAGATTTGGTGGGAAAACATGGAGAATCAACAATATCGTTTAACTGTGCACAGGCTGGTGTTTATTCACTGCTCAGCACAACGCATCAAGAGTCACTGTTGCATATTGTTGCATTTGGCAGTAAGGGAGAACCTTGCAGGGGCTGAGTTCAGTTTAAAGGTCAAGGCAATCTCACCAGTCATTGTTTTTTTTCTTTCACAGTCCTTTACTGAATCACTGTGTTTGTCCTTTACTCAGTCCGTCCTTTGGTCTATCCATCTTTCCTGTCAGCTTTTTCACCCATCTTCATGCGAACACATGTTTCAATATTGACTATGGTAATCGTGCGCTGTGCGGTCTTTGTCCCATCTGTAGAGTACGGAGGTCAACATACTTTCATTTGAAAGAACTAACCCAGGCACAGTCTCGGTTGAGTGACCTGCTTCGCTCCGCCATGTCACATGACCCCATCGCACCTGTCATCACCGAGGACCACCTGCAGGCAATGGACAGGCGACTAGAAACCGTCCTTCAGACTATCAACAAGTGCATTCATGACCATGGAGAAAGTCGAGTGCTAGTTGACCATTTGGACAATGAGAGACTTTGATATGCTGGTGGCAGCAGACAAACTATGCCTTTTCTTCAAGGTATTGTGCGTGCTCAGAAGTATGCGCGCGTTGTTATGCATGCGTACTCAGAACAACGCGTGCATGCTCAGAACTAGTTAAAAGGACCGGTATGTTTGTCGCCACCAACCGTCTCAAAGTCTCCCACTGACGATCAGTTGGCCCGCTAGGGACAGAAAAGAGACCATAATGCCAACACCGACAAACATTCCACTCACCCCTTTAGCTTTTTCTTTCTGTTAAGTCTTCATAACAGTGAGTGCAGAGGGTAGGCCTTTCTGTGTGAGAGAGAAATCATCTTATGATCAGCTTGAGTATTAA
This sequence comes from Acanthaster planci, assembly GCF_054643075.1. NCBI lineage: Eukaryota > Metazoa > Echinodermata > Asteroidea > Valvatida > Acanthasteridae > Acanthaster > Acanthaster planci. The sequence goes on along the minus strand of NC_141789.1, from coordinate 14,549,464 downwards.
GCTCAAAATGATGTCATAAGAAAGGCACAGTTGATATTGCAATTGATAATTATTTAAATATCATTATTTTAGTGGGCTGAGTTACTAAAATTCAGTGTTGTTTGGCATCAAGTGAATGTAGAGGGTTTACATGGCTGCCATCTTGCAGGCCAGTGCATTTGCTCCACAGGGTATTCACAAAGGAGGTTTCCCTGTGGAACAAAAGGGCTGCCCCTGCAAGATGGCTACCATGCAAAGCGTCTATTAGACATATGTTCATTCTCAAGTTGTCATCATCACTTCTCCAGCAAGATGTGTAAGTCATCTGGCTGTTTCCCTTTGTGTAAAAATTTATTATTCCATTAGCCAGCCATACCCATGCCATTAAATGTACAATAACGTTCATGTTTTTTTTACAATAGTGCCTTAAACTTCCTGGCTTTTCTATTTTTTTTGTTTTGTATTTTCACCCCTTCAATTATGTTCAAGGACAGGTCTTTGATATGTTGTAATATACAGGAGTAGACACTTTGCACTGTCTCATTGTTATGAATTTCAAGCACCTAACAAAAATCTTTTGTGACATTGCCCTAGTTGTCTATGGAGTTAATGGTCCCCAGCCATTTTCCCTCCTGCAAAAAGTTTCACTGTTAAATCAAATTTAACACTGCTCAGGAGTAGGTTATTCATTTAAAAATCTTTGAAAAGATTTATGAAAGAGTAGGACTTATTGAATCAGCTCGACTTTTTTTTTCTGATGTGGCTGTTTGTCCACATTTCATTCATGGTGTTTTCATTGTTCACATCTTTTCTAAAAACATGACTCACAGATTTGCATCAGGTTCATCATGTTCCCAACTGGAGATGAAAAGTTTGTCAAGCTTTCATGAGTCATGAACTTTGTGTTAAATTTATTGTGGCATAAACAAATTAGTGATTATTAGAGGAAGGGGAATTCATGAAGACTGGATTGTAAAATTGTCATCTACTTCAAAGGCATTTTATTTTGTCTTCTGTAACTTATATTTACACTAAAGATTTATCTTCATCTAACGGGTATACTTTGTGTGGCACAAAAAGTCCTATTTTTGTATATGCAGATATTTTTGAAGTATGTTGGTGGCTTGTCCACGTTTCTTCCCCTAAACTACATGTAGATTTGGTTCAAGTCAGACCTATGTCATTTCCTGTGTGTTCCTCTTGGTAGAAGTCATCAGCTTTATGTATTCATGGCTTCATTTCCTCACGGCACACCCTTCTCATGAAGCCCAGGCCCTCCACAAAACAGCTGATGGATGTTGATGCAAATTACTCCATGACAGGTGTGGCAGGGAATTAATCAATTTAGGATGACAACCACAGAAAAAGCACAATTTTTATTCCAGTGGAGTCTTCATCCAAATAAGAAACAAATTCTTTTCTTTCTAAATCGCTCACTTTATTGACAACTGTTCAATAAAACTACAGGCTTTTCTGCTTCAGTTGTAAGAGGGAATTTTCACTGTCACTATGGCAAACATTGACAGAGTTATGTCCTGTCACTGTTAGCATATTTATTCACTTTCAAAACGGACTCCATGTTGATTAATAAGCCAGTTTCTTGATTTCATTATTATTTATGAAGGTGTTAATAATTGATCATGGATTTATATTACCGGAGAAATCTGTGCTTTTATACTAGACCTGATATTTTTGGTGGTATGTGTGTTACTTATTTTTACATCCTTTCTGTGCTTCCAAATGAACTGATTATAAAATGAATTAATAAAAAACCTCTTTAATTTGCACAGATTGAAATTCACGTCGGTAATACAGTGTAATGCTTCATTTTTTAATTCACCAATTAACTTCCGTGTCCATAAGATGTAAACCAGTGCCCTTCCGATTTGGTTCCACTGCAGTTGCTAGTTTAACCACCCTTAAAATGTGTGAATTCGAAGTAACAGTAAATGTGGGATTGGTGCCAGTCTGCCGTCTCCAATTGTTTGCTGAATGTAACTGAACGTACCGCAATATTTGATCACCTTGCTTTCTTTTAAGTTTTGTTTTTACTTAGCCTTGCCGTTAATATCATTGAAGGACTTTGGGATAAAAATCGTAACCCTTTCCCAACGATACGTTGTAATTTTCTTGCAAAGAAATGCAATTTGTTTTACATTGTCAGCAGAAAGGCTGCATTTTAAATTGGTATTCGTATTTATTTCTGATTGCGACACTGAAATTGGGTCTATTTGAGTGTGTGTAATTGTTTAGTTTAATTTTGTGCTTTTTGTTTCACCTGTTGTATCTGACCATTACAACTACTTTGGCTTAAAATGTGAACAAAATAAACAGTCGGATGTGATTCGTTCCATATTGCAAGTGTCTGATCTGCTTGAAACTGAAAGTGTCAACAGAAGTGTCTCAACGGAACATTACCCCTCGGCCTCGGAATAATCCAAAATGTGAAAGCCTGGAATTCAGAATTCATGAAAAAGTACGTCCAATAATTGACAACTGCAACTGTGATATCTTTTTATCACCATACTGAATCTTTCCGTCGTGTATGTGCCGCCAGAAGTAGGCCTATGTATGTAATATGAAAGGGCAGGTACGAGTGCCATGAAGTATACATTTTCAAAAGTTAACTTTTTTACGAAATGAATTCCTTTCCCAAAGTTCAATTTTACAAGGTGTATTTTCCAAAATATTTGCGAAATCTATTCTTAGAAATACCATTTTTGAAGAAAAAAGATTTCCTAAAATAAATCTCGTTAAAAGAAATTGAAAAACATATCTTGCAAAAACTAGACTTCGTCAAAACGGACTTAAAGATGTATATCTCAGAAATATGAACATGTACGAACACACACGTATCTTACAAAAATTAACTTAGACAAAATTGCATGTCAGTTTTTTAAATGTATACTTCATGGCACTCGTTGGCTTTCGCATATCACACATTTTTCACACCCATAAAGAAATCCAGTCCTCGGGTGGAGCCAATTCCTGTCTGTTATAGTAATTAACCATCTAGCCTGACTGTGCCCAAACGAAAGGGGGTGAAAGATTCAATTAAATTCCACGAATGAACTCTCCCCAAATCGTCGGCGTCCTCTTCATAAAAAACTGTGGCTTTAATAACGAAACTACCAGTGCCACCTTGGCATGTGCAACCATACCAATGAAACAGGCTGTGACTTTTCGAACGGTGATCGACTGAAACTTTGAAACTTTTCTTAATCTAAGCGTTCCACAAGCACGTTCCTCTCTCCGTGATCATGTATGCATTTATTGATGGTATTAAGGACGGTTTGAAGTCGTCTGTCCATCGCCCGCATGTGGTCCTCCGTGACGACAGGTGCGATCGGGTCACGTGACATCGAGGACTTGAGCAGGTTACCCAGTCGCGACTTGGGACGAGCTAGCTCCTTCAAACGAAGGTATGTTGAGCGTCGAAGCCTGCGGGATAAGAAGTATGTATATTCATTAAATCAATTCATCGTAAAATTGCATGCAAAATACGTACAAAGTTGATATAGGCCTATATACCACAGTATGCTTACTTGCAGCATTGGTAGACAGGGGCCAGAAAAGTGTCATCATCTACAAGCGGATTACCAAAACCTTTGCCATTGTCTACGTGTATTACACAACTACTTTTCCGGTATTGGCGTAGTTGCGTGTAGTGATGCCTGTCATAATTTCCTGTAGTTAGATGTAGATCAAAGAAACAGACAAAATTCCCTGACAGTTTATTGATTTATTTGGTTTTGTTTGCAGTAGTTCTTCGTGCAAGCGTTTGTTAAATTTATAAAATATGGGTCTTTTTGACCGAGTGATCGACGCCATAGTCGCCTTATTTACCTCAATTTGCTTGCTTCTTTCAGTCTTTACCGTGAGAGGAGCAAATGCACAGTAGGATACGCTACACTAGATTTTTAAAGATGATTTGGTTGACTTTTCCCTGCATTTAGTTAACACCAGTACAATGAATCGTGTGGGCAAAATACAGAGAAGATCGTGGAAGTAAGATGTCTCAAAAAGGGAACAAAGTTTTTAAAAAAGCGCACACAATTTGGAAATCACTTATAGAAAATTAAAGAAATATCCACAAAGTTCCTTACGGAGAAAGAAGTCAAATATCCCTTGCTCTATGAGGTCTAACAAATATCGCCCTTCCAGCCAGACGGGATCCTGAATCAAAGCAACAGAGAAATATAAAGGCCTATATAACAGAAGACAGTAAAATCCAATGGACTGACATTTTTTATTCTTCAAGCCTTTAAGTACTTGTACACAAAATTTCCTCCTTTAAATCCACAGTCCCTCCCAACCTAACTCTCCAAGTAACAATGAGAAATTTGGACTCCTCTTAATGGACTCTATAGTGAGCTTTATGACGTCACGGCAGCAGGTATCATTTAATTGCTCCTAGGACTATTTGGGGACATCATAATTGGATGGATTCTTTTAAAGGATGTTCGGTAAATGAGTTATGTCGCATAACCTTTCACCACGGTTCTTTCCTCGCAGAAGCTATATTAATGTACACACCTTCAGTAAATCCAAGCATATATTTTCCTCTTTCCACCTGGGATAAGAGTAGGGAAAGAATATTCATTTTCATAAATGTAAAGATCATTATGAAATAAATCATAATAGGACAAATTCTGATCAAACTGAAGACAGGTATAGAGCTGGACAAAGGCCACAGTTGTGATTCTTGATTTTGTGTTGAAGGTTTTCCCGTTTTGTGTTTATTTCGTTTCACTGCATAGGCCTGGGCAGGGGCGGATCTGGGGGCGTGGGGAAGAAGAAAAAGAGGGGTCCTACTGCCTGAGATTGCACCACAGAGCCACGGACGTATATAAAAAAACCTGGACTTGCAACGCCTTTGTATGAAAAAGAAGCCAACCAGCGGCCATTTTACCGAGCCGAATACAAAGGCGTGGGTTGGCTCCCTACTATTGACGTCAGGAAGAACAAAGGCGGGCATTACCAGGAAAGCTTTGTATTCGGCTCGGTAAAATGGCTGCGAGTGGATTCAATGACTCTATAAGCTGATTAAGGGCATTGCGAGTCCAGATTTTATTACACACGTCCGTGCACAGAGCGCCTAGAATACAAAATGGCTTCGGACCCCAGGCCGTAAGGGCATTTTACCACTTTAATTTCCCTCACCCCCTTTTGGAAAATCCGGGATCCCCCCCCCCGCCTTTGCGAAAATCCCAGATCCGCCCCTCATAGGTATACATGAACGACAGGGATATTCTTATCACTGCGAACCTAGAATAATGGTGGGGAGCTTATAGCTCTCTGCGCTTTCCAAAATGAATGACATTCTGAGACTGAAGACATGAAAGGAAAAAAAAGAATATGACCAAAACAAGGTACTCTTGCTTTCGGCAAACATGCCCTACAAGGATTTGGGGAGGTCTTAAAAAAAGACCTCTTGGGGGTTCAAATGTTCGCTTTAGCATTACGTTTAGCATTTGCTTACGCTTTAGACTCCGCTTTTCCCTGGCTCCAGGGGTATTTGGCTTCCCTTACTGGGAAGGTGCCCTGATAGGTTGGCAGAAACTGGCACATAGACACCTCCATCAGATCCCCCTTGGTGCAGCTGGGGTGATCCTGATTACAAAACCAGGGTAAGCACTTCCCGATCACGCAGATATTGCCATCTGTAGGAATTGGCGTTTGGAAAAATAGGGGGATAGTTCCAACTGAATTTGAATTTGAAGCTAACAGTAAAAAAAAAAAAGCTTTTTGGTTCTTCTGACTTACCGGTGCAGCCTTCACTGAAAGTTGGTGCATGAAACGACACAGTTTGACTCAGGCTTGCGCCAGTATGACACTTCCTCCCTCCAGCTAACATGAAACTACATGGCCAGTCGAATGGTTTAAAGTAAAGAAGGATCCCGTTACATGTATTGTCTTTTTTTTTTAAATGACCTCCGACTAAACCGAGACAACTTCCAATGCTTACTGTTTTTGAAGACAGTGCTCAATAAATTTGTGTCATCAGTCATCTTCAAAATTTCTTCCTTCAAGTTGACGTGTCGTCCGCTACAGGGAGGAACTCGCCTGAAGCCAAGAAGTCTTCAAAGCGAGAAAGAAATCCAATAATTAATAGTTATTACATCATAGAAAGAGCGAGGTGATTGAAATGCCTTGACAAAATCAAGGGAATTATATAGTTTACGATTCTCCTGTCTGACATTCACAAAAAAATACTAAATTAAATCAAGGAACCATCCAAAAACAATGTGCACTCCAACTTCGGTTTCGAAAACAATGCGGTCTCCAAGTTGGCATAAAGTAAGATACCTTCTCATGTTCAACAATATACATACCCTCTAAACATTTCAGTAATTTACAGCAATGACGGAAAGGGCTTACCTGTCAAGGTGAAATGATGCTATCTCCGCGTTATGCCTCTCTGGGTCCAACCAGAACGGCTCTTCGTGATCGTATTTGTACACATAATCTCTCGGTAACCTATTAAAAGCAATTCTCTGTCTTGAAAGACGGCAAATTTCCCAGTGAATGCGGCACATTCAGGTTAATCTCTCATCCTTGTTTTTGTAAAGTACAAGTCAATAACACCGAGAGTGTAACCAGATGTTGTCTGTGACACCAACTGTTTGTCGTTCATTTTAAAATGTGCACTAAACAAAGCTTCAAATTTTTCAAATGAACATTAACCAAATCGATGCTGAGAAACAGACATGGTCATCAGCATTCACACAAACTACTTATGTTTATGTTAACCCTTTTCATGAAATCTTTACTGCATGCAACAAGAAATCTCTGATAACACTGCATGGTAACGCTGACATAAAGTTTACCTCATAGGCTTGGCAATGACCCTATTTCCGTCAGCAAGTCTCAAGTCTAGCTTGAGCTGGGTCCCACCAGAAAACTGCGACGCATTGACGATCTTGACGGTAGCAAGGTCGCGGAGGAGGTCATCCATGTACTGCGCGTCTTCGCTGTACAAGGCATCCTGGTTGATATCACGGCAAAACTGTTGCCATGGGTGACCAGCACTTAGCGCAACGCGGATGATAAAGAGAGGCAAATTTTATAACTCATGTGAGTTCTGTGGTTAACAGAATACCGCACTTTAGCCTGATTGCATCTGATCATGATCCACCCCACCAGCCAAACATCTCCCGATGTTAATCATATAAACTGCTCCCCCACACTTGACCACACTCAAGGCCACACCCCGACGCAAGACCAGGGGCAACTACCAAAACGATTTGTCTCCTGTGGGTTAACCGAAGGCCGAACTGTTCTTAGAACAGTGTGTAACAAGGTGTTCACTTGAATAGGACAAGCAGTTTAGACAACCGCACGGAAGAGAAGGACACAGCAGAAAGGGAGGTAAAGGGGGAAGTTTTGAAACTGAGTCACTAGGACCTGATTTAATATAGGTTTTCCCGCCCAACTTTTTAAAATTGGCGCTCCAATTAACGTCAGGCTCATTCAATTTAGCGCGAAATTGGTTGACTATCCAGATCAACATTCAATCAGCCAAAATAATCATTCAATTTAACTCCATGAGCACGCGATTGTAAATTCCTGTGAAACAGCAAAGTTGGAGTCGCTATTCAGTTTAGAAAACCCCCAGAACAGAAGTCACATTCGCAAAGTCACTCTCTGGTACTCGTAATAGGCATGCGATTTCGTGAATAGGCAAGCATTTCTGACATCCGTGCAATGTTTTTCATCGAAGTCTAATTTACAAATTTGAAATGTTTTATGCTTGACTAATTTATTCAAATTCCATCATGAAGAAGAGGGGTTTAACTCGCAGAAGAATATACACTAACACTAGAATCACGCAAAGTTTCGAAAATTAACCATGGGAGTAACGGGCTTCGAGAAATCGTTCGAATGTAAATGCATTTTCATGAATTTGGATGCTGTTTTAACTAATTCGACCGGGAATACCTATACTAAGCAGGATTTTCCAAACCGCGGCTATACCTCCTCGGTTGGCTTTAGTAAATCCGGTCCCTTAGCTGAGACCCTTGGGTTTAATGCAGCTGCGTTTTCAATTCAAGGAACGTCAGATATACCGGGCATAGTTGGAGAACATGTAATTTTAGTCTTTTACTCTGCCCTGAAAATCACTGTTGCAGGTATACAGGTGTGAAAAGTCGATGCCATACCCACAATACACACATGCAGTTTTTCGTGTACTTACGAACAACCACAAACACCATCGACCACCTGTTTTGTTTTGCTCTAGACTTTTCATTTACAATGACGTGCACTTGCTCAAATGACATCCAAACAAAATCCAATCAATATACTCTCAGTTTCAGTCCTCTTTTATCTGGATTGGATCAATATGCCATCACATTGGCGTTCACTTCAGGGAATGCTGTGCACAATATTGGCTGTTCTTCCCATCTGCAGAACATGAACCGTTGAACGGGGAGAACATGCGTCGTGTAAAAAAACATGGAGGAAGGACACAGCGATGGCGTAATGTTTCATCTTATTGCGGTACACTTGTCTTTTGTTATCTATACAAATTCAGACAAGTGAAAGTGTTTAATTTCATCACAGCCTAGTTAAAAACATGAACGATCTCAGTTGGACTAAATGTGTAATTCTGAATAAGGGCAACTTGAAAAGATAATTATTTTCTCCTAGAAACATACAGAAAGGGAAAAGCCAGGAATGCATCTTTCCTGGCTTCAAGGGCTAAATGTGTTCTAAACACAACGTGCATGAATACATACCTGAAGATACCACAAATTAAAGTTAATCAACTTGTCTTTTACATAAATTGTTTTCATTCTCTTTGAATAGCAAGCTTGAGTGGTTTGAACGCAAACAAACAAACAAACAAATATCAATAAATTTGCATACTGACCCGATAACTTCTTGGTCATCCCATCCTTTCTGTTGTTTGGATTTCTTCTCAGTTTCCTTCTTCGAGTTTTTAGGCCTATCTTTTGTTTCGTTGAATACATGTTTCATCCCATCGGCAAGCAAACAAGGGCCGTGAGCGTTGGTTGACTTTCCTCCATCTGACCCTGCTGGTCTGATACGGTTACCCTGGGACACTCCCCTACGGTTGTCATTACCCAACGCCCATCGACTGAGTTCCTCAGACCGTCGAAACAAGCGGAAAGCAGAGAGAAAACTCACAGCAGTCAGCACGGAAGACAAGAGAATTACTCTGCTCTTGAAGCGCATGACGAATTCTCCTGACTGCGTCAGAAAAAGCACAGGCAAAGCACCGGGGCCATGCAACGCTCGGTAAATAATGGACGATCCGAAATGCTGGCACTGTTTTAAACCATTCGATGTACCTCATGTAATGGTGCTAAATCATTTGAACGAAGTAATCTAAGAAATGTTGTCGATGAAGCTGAAGATATGCAGGGAGGACTAACGTCGAATATCTTCTAAAGTGATTCTGCCTGCGGGCTCTGGGCTGCGGAAAGACGCGCGGTCGGTTGATCTGGGCGTCTGTTTTTGAGTGTTTGTTAATCAGCAGCAGAAACAGCTCGTTGAAGTCTTTTTTAATGACAGACTTCACTCACCTCGATGACTATGCTGGGGCGAGTCCAGGTTTGGCTCTGGATCGGAGGTATTTACCCACCTTTTGATCTTTTATTTCTCAACAGCCTTAATAAGTAACCACCCACATTGGCAAATGGAATGGTATTGCACAACAGACGTCTTCAGCGTGCGCCGTCTCCAAAATTCTGACCTCTTCCAAGGATAAACCCCATAACCCCCCCCCCGTAGATCTGCCCATGAGATGATATAAATTCTCAAGTTCACAACCATTACAGCCTTGCACGAGGCGAGGCTGACTTCATCAGACATACGTTTCGCACATTGCATCGTGAAAATTTCCTAAAACTATACTTTTTAGTTTATCGATTGTAACTGCAAGGTTGTAGGCCTGTATAATACGAAAACACCATCAGCTACTGGTACTAGAGAACCCAACAGCATTAGAGAAACAAGAAAGCGAAAGGGAGCCGGTGGGCAATATGAAAAGGAAACAAGAATCATATTTCAACAATGTAAAAAGGTTGGTCAACTTTTGGGTTGATATTTTGTCCAATGTTGGTGTAAATACCAACTTTCTAACCTTGGGTAAATTCGTCCTAATCGTTGGTCAACGTTTGACCAACAGTGATGGAAATTTAACCAACAATGTGGTAACTTTAAGGTTTGGAAAATAACAAATGCCCAACACTGTTTAACTAATTTTTTACATGCAGTGAACGACTGAAAATCCACTATGGTTGATTGCGTGTTTCTGAAAGGATAACTATCCGCACGATTCAACTAAAACACTGGCAAATAACCCGTTATGTATGTTGCATTCCGCTGAAATATCCGTGTCTTTCTGATATCTACCATCACATTATCTGCCTTGAGCTGAAGTGCACCCTCAACTACTAAGTTCTGTGTTTTGTGCTAGGATGGTGTAGACAAAGTGCCGGGCATGGCAGAGGCCGGTTCACGGTATACCTTGTGATTGGTTTTAAAAAGTTGCCTAAATTATATAGCGCCCTCTTTGACATGATCTAACGGTTAGTGGGAAAAGATGGCGTTCGCTGGGCGGCAATTTCAATCTTTGCGGCGTTCTTTCCGTCGGAGTATTAGAAAGAGAACGTATAACTTCGATGACCCTATTACTAATATCTCAAAGAAAAGAAGGAGCGAAGGGGATGAAAATGTAGAGCTTCAGTGCTACAGTTGTGAGGTTAGTTTCACTCAGGTGGGCAAACCTACATAACTTCATGTACATATACCATAGGACTACATGGATACGGCTCTATTTCCGACATCGGCCTATTTGTTCCCATCGTATCCATACATGGCAAGTTTATTGGTGTCGGTCTAGCTCTACTGAGTGGAGCGTTAGTATTCCCCTTTTTCGATTTTGGACGGGATCGTCATACTAACACTCCACGCCATTACATATAGTAAGGTTGAAATGGTTCTCAAAAATTCCAAAGACTCACCAAAAATACCTCTATCTAAAAAAAAAGGCGGCGAAAAGTTCAAGTGTCATGCGTGTGTCGAATGAAAACTGTCAGATTTTGGCAGATTTTGAAGTCGGAAATATCATTTAAGCCCCCAAAATATTCCTTTGGCATTTATGAAAGCCAGTAGGTGGTGAAAAAGGTATTTTTAGTGAACAATGCAGCTCATATGTTTTTTATATATGCCTCTTAGTCTTACATCCATCAGTTGACCAAAGTTGAAGTAGATGAAAAAGACAGTTAAAAACTGCAATCACTATATAACCGCTTCATTGACTCCCATTTACTCTAAAGTTGGTTTCGGAGGATGCAGACTAAGAAACATGCCGTCTGTTTAGTAATGAGCCGCTGAACTGTTCGTTACTGTTACCATGCAAAGAAAGTTTGGGTCAGACTGGAGTTGATGCGGTGCCGCAGCTTTTTTTTTTCCTCCAGAGTTGGATTGTACAGACAATTGCAAACCCCATGTTATCGAGTCAGGGGACTAGACTAGCTTTATTACAGTTATAAGCTGACAACAAAACAACTTTGTTTCCATAGTCTGCTATCATTATTCAAAATCGATCTCGTTGGGATTAATCGCCCTGAGTAAAAGATCGAGCTGTGCGCAAAATTGTTAAGGCTGTGCGGCAGTAGAGGGTGCTATTGCCGCACTCACAGAGATAAAAAATGCATGCTTGAAATCGACGCGAGCACTAACCAGAGACGAAAGACTTTTTTTGGCCTTAATTCACCATGGACTACGTACAGTAGTCAACAGATAGTGAATGCTATAGAGTTTTCTATGTATAACTCTGTGCTGTTCTGGGAACGTCTTTCTCCGCATTTAGAGAGGCTTGTAACACACTCGAGCATGGATGAGGCAAAGTGGTGGTGGGGTGAAGTGGTGGCGAGGTGAAGTGGGGATGGGACGACGTTAGGAATGACGTGGTTGGGGCGAAGTGACTGTAAAGCATTTATTAGGGGCCTACCACTACCTAACTACAACATGTTTGAAAACAGGTTGATTGTTGTAAATAATCTGGAGATTGGAACTAGGTATTAATTGCAACTCGGTGAGCAACACTATGAACACGTGTAGGCCCTTGTACCTTCATCATTACAGGTACCCCTAGAACTCTGAGTCTCCTCGTCTGTTGGGCTTGTGAGAGGAGCATGGCAGACAACGAACCCCAGAATTCTAGGGGTACATCATGGGGTCTTAATCAAAGCTGTCAAGTGTCAATATGCCATCAAAATGTAGAGTGCCATTACTTTGGTCCCTTAAATGCACCACATATGTATAAACATTCGTTGATGTTAATGTAGACCCTTATATTATCAGTTTTCTGATTCTTAATCTTGTATTGAGGTGATTGAAAAGTACATGATGTTGGAATAAATGTTCAGAATGTATAATTGACAGATGTATGTACTAATAATAGCCAAAAAAGAATTTTAATCAGTTTGAAATAAATTATTAGGAATATTTTTCACGTGGAAAATGACCTCTTGCTGCCCTGCCATTGGCCAGCATTGTGCTATAATCCTTTCAGTGCCTGAACTTCTCTTGCATATGTTTGTTAAAATGTTCCAAGATATTTTTCAAAACCTAAGTTATAATGTGGAAATGTTCAAACTCAACCCAAGGTCCATGTAAACCGTAACCAAATACTTTTTTCAGCACTTAATATTTTTCTGTGGACTTTTTAATAAACCACTTTCTTGTGGTGGTGGGTGTGCAGTTCAACAGCACCCTCTAGTGTTGGGAAATAGTAATGTTATGCAGCACACAAAGAATTGCTGAAGTCACATAACCAGTTAAAGTTCTAGACTTCCAATGAATGTCTTAGAGTGTTCATGTAAACCCTGCAGAACTGAGCTGAATCCAGCAAAATGATCACTATCCACCTCTTCATGTTTAGCATTCACTCACAGTCTGGCTTTTACTGTTAATTGCACAGTAATGTGGACTTCAAATAAGAATTTGTTTTTGCAAATTTCTTTCATACGAGTTGAGCCATTGCTAACAAAAAAGCCATTATGCATGCACTCAAAGTCTAAATTACATTTAATGTACATGTGTCAACAAGGAGTTATTTGCACTTCATTTTCTCTCATTCCACATTAGATTAGTGTAAAGCCCCTTGCCGTGTACTATTTACGAACATGGAATAATCATGCAGGAAGGAATTGGAATAATGTACCGGTGCTTCTTCATACCAGAATAGATAAATTCATTAGCTACATGTATTTAGGGCTAGAAATTATGCATATTTTGCTCAAAGCTCGTTTTGATTGTAAACACCCTGTACAAACACTTCATTAAAAAATACTTCGAGTCCCAGACCCAATTTATGAGGGGAAAAAAATGCCAAGCAAGGAACAAAATCCTCCCCCAGCCAATTGGCTCCAGCCTTTTCTCTTCAGGGGGTTGATTCTATCAAAGCTTCATAGGCCACCACCAGTTACCTCCAATCAGGTTGGTCCTGTCCAATCAAATTTGCAGTCTGTCTAGGGCCAGGAAACCAAGAAATCCTCAGAGTCTAGGTCCTCATCTTGTCTTTTGGCCCTGCTGGCTTGGTTGGCTGGGCTTGATGGGCCCCCTGCCAAGCCGGACTGGCTTGGAGCATTAGAGCAAGGGGCTTTAGCATGTATCAGGTTTTGTCTGCTCGTATTTGGTACCTAGGGGTTTTACTCTCTTTTTTTGTGATGGCACTGCCATTCTACGCTGAACTTCGGTCTCTGTACGCAGCTCCTTACAGCATGGCTCCTTCATCACAAGCTGCAGTTGTGAATCTTTGAAAATGTAAGTACATTAACTGGGACCTGCAGATATCTGGAAACTTGTGAAATTAATTCAGTTCCATGAAATACCTTTTTGTGTTTCTGTTGAAAGCATCAGTCTTTAAATGCTTGTGAGTCTCCAAAGTCCAAACAAAGACTCTTAGATTAAGGACTTAAACACAAATAGAACTCTGAAATATTAGGCTGCAGAGGGAGTAACTGTAGAGATAGGATTCTGGATCCTTGATGGATGCTGTGGTATTAGTAATCCTCGTAAAATGTAAGAAAATACAATCTTCTTACTGTTGAGAAGAAGCTGACTTTCATGTAAATGCCCTTTTGTTAGCTAGTACATGTTCTTTGTTGCACCTGTTGTAAAAGTAGAAAGCTTGATTGTAACACTAGACTTGACACTTGTGTGCATAGGGTACAACCTACTCTCATGACTGTTATCGATGGTGTAGTTATTCTGACATTCTGGTGTTAACTTGTGTATCCAATGGCAATGAATTGGAAGTCTACATTTCCTGTCCACACATACTGTGCATGTATGTCATTGGACTCCTCCTTGATTGAATCCATCCTGGAGATTTGCAGTTCCTGTAAGCGACACAGATCACGATGTAAACACTCATCATTTTGTGTCGTATGTAAGCTTTCAAGTTTCAGGGGACATGCCAATAGTGTTCTATCGGTCAAGTCTTTGAGACAACGTTCCACCTATAAATTTACACTACACACCGCGCACCCAGGCAGACCTGCAATCTATACCTGATTTCGTAGACTCAAAACTTGCAGTTCTGAGATTACCAAAGAGAAGCAGTTGATTTTCAGTGAAATTAATATCAGAATGCTTGATTTATTCTTTCTTGTGTAAATGAAAAAAAAATTAATAAATAAACTACAAATCCTCATGACCAATAGTCCTATAATTTGGGTTTGATACTGCCATAAAATTAAAAAGATCATATCATAACTTGGAACAAGCCGCTCATTTTTTTTTTTTTTTGCTTCCTCATTACAGTTCCAAATAAATAACGTGAATATTATCCAACATAATTCATCAGGATGCATTTGAGCTCTTTGTTTCTTGCACACATTGATTCTGCAGAAAGCATACAAATCTTGCCAACGTGCCTGTTATTGAGGTTATCTTGGTGTGAGATTTTTTATCCTTCAAAGGAGTTGAAGATGTGTACCATTTTTTTAAGCAATTGCATGGTTTGTCTGTTGTATTGACATCTGGTATAGAAACCATATGTATCTGCACATTATGCTGACTGCACGCTTGTTTGCTTGTTACATGTAGGTTTCTCAAGCCCATTAGACTATCCACTTTGAGAAACCTTGCATTTAACCCTCATTACTTTTTCTCGTACGTGGACGTACATGTACACGGACATGACTGGAGCCACTCTGTACCCCTCTCAGAGGTAATCAACAAGGAAGACCTCTGAGAGGAAAGGGCCACCCCAGGACTTTTAATCTATATCCCCTCATGATATGTTATGAGGGAGCAAGGTCAAAGCCTGGCCTGTGTCTTGGCTTATGACCTGTGCATATAGGATAAGTTCACGTAAACCAGCAGGTGCACTGTCCCAGCACACACATGTACATGTCCATGTACTAGGCCAGTACATGTACCAAGTGCGTGCTAATGGTCAACATGTTCTTGTTGAATCAACCTTTCTCAGAACCCTAAATATTTTCCTAAATTAAAATGCGGAGTCATTTTTTTAAGTCTGTGATTGAAACCTTTGGCCATATGTTCTTCCTTCACCAATTTTTCTCTTAACCATTTACATGTAAGCTTGGGTTAGTAAAAGTTAAAGGACAGTAACAGTTAATGTAGGCCTGTATTGACTGGGTTGTAAAAAGTCATTTCCTTGGTACAGTTGACCTAAAGAAATACATGTACAGTGTCTCCATTTTGTCAGTGAGAAAAACAAATGGGTAAATCAAGATCTTAATAATTATTTACCAAAAATTGTAATACTTGTGTGTAGTTCCAATGTTGTTCTTACTTTCTATGACTTATTTCCATTCACTTTACGTTTTAATTACCTGTAGTGTGGAGAAATGTCTTTCTTCAGAAGTAACAATTTAACCTGAACCCAGAAATTGGCATCATGTTACTATTTTTTTTTTGTTTTATATTTTGTGTGGTCACCAAAATACACTGTAGGACAAAGATTGTAAGCATCACAGGTAACAAACAAGTGCAGGAAGCAAGCTTCTTTCCCACTGGAGTAACCAAAATCCAACTGTTCATATCATTTTCACTCTTTTGCGGTCAATACTCTGGATATAAAATGAAGATCCAGTGCCTTACCATGAAAAATAGAGCTAGAATTTCCTGACTGGAAATGAATGCTCAGCTTCGTGGTTTTAAGTTACAGGGCGCTTCCCTTGCCCATCAACCTGACTAGATTTTTTCTTTTCCTCAACTGTGCTGGATTTAATTCTAAGTATACCAAGGGGAAGTTGCAAATCAACTGTTTCTTTACAGCACAAATCAGCGAGCAGTCTTGGAATTTTTCTTGTTGAGGGTTCTGCTGACCAACCCCTTTTCTAAGTAGTTAGTGGCATCAGTTGACTCACTGTATTATTTTTAGACCAAGCAGAGATCAGTGTATACACCCAAGTTGAGTTGGGTTTATGAAAATCTTTCTTGCCGCCTTTGTGCCCTTTGTAAAATATTGGATAAACCAGATTTTGAACGAAAATACCGGTAAGATTGGGGTTTAACCAAAAGCAATTGTAAGTGGCTAGTCAATCACCATGTTTTTCCCAGAAAATCCAGTGCCCTTTTTATTTGGAAGCAGCAGCCCCATAATTCTCCCTGAAAATGATAAACAGTCCTGTTAGTTACACTAGACCAAATTTGGCAGTTTCCCCTGAAAACCAAGTTGTTCAACTTCTGTCTAATTCTTTCCCCACGAGACTGTGTCATTGCACTGCAGATGTGATGTCCAGACGAGTGTTCAGCCGAGAAGTGTTCTCAGCTGTGCTTGAGATACAATTTCGGGAACTTAAATTTGGCAATGTGCCACTTGCTGTCCAGTCATAAAAACATTTGTTGACACACCCAGACAATTTGCCAGTAGAAATGCAGTGACCAGATGTAGACAATTAAACATGTTACTCACTCCACCCCTTGGCACAGTGCGGTCATGTTGTGGCAATTGCAACAAAAGCCTTCTCAATTACTATGTGCTGAGTGTGCACTGACGTACATGTACATGTAAACCTCTGAAGATCCACTAAAATTGAGAAATTATCCCTGATGAAGTTATTCCTTCCTGTAGCCCATCGATCTATCAACCAAGCTCTGCAGGCCGATTAAACAGTAATTTCCTGCCCATGAAGGAATATGACTCTTCATCTGTAAGGAAAAGACATTTTCAGGCTTGGGTAGGCAGGGTTAGAATTAGACTTGGCCTAGTCCTCACCCAGCCTGTGTTTCTCTCCCCTTGCTGGATATATTTTGTACCAGTCCTTCTTAGTTTTGGCGTACCCAGTACGTAATAAAATGTATTGAGTTAATGCAGTGTGTCTACAGTTAACACAAAATTTTAGCCAGAATAGTGGTGTAGTTTTGTGTAGCTGAAACATACAGGTGGATTTCCATTATTTAGCCAGTGTAAGTAAAACGTTTGGGCATCAATTAGCAAGTCTAAGAGTTGTTCACTGTCAGGCCAGTGCACGCAGGAAGGACAAATTCACCGTTCCAGAAGCCAGCAGCTTATCTGGGTCCTACTACTTGGGATGTTTGTACATGAGAACGCTCATTTCCAGCCAGCCTTTCGTTTGTAGTCACCCGAGCCCTCACAAGCCATGCGCACTCTCAGTACCTTGCCATAAGGTTCAGTGATTCACAAGTGTTTCGTGACTTCAAAAGTTTTGCTTTTGTTGCGGTTTGACATTTCTGTCGAGTTTTTGTTTGAAAGAACTGAACTAGGCCTACTGTCTTCACAGAAAATTTCAATAACGTTTAGAAGGTTAGGGATGTTTGTGAATTGAAGAGTGGAACCTTTTGGCAGTTTCTAGAGGATGTACTGCTTCAACGCTGTGGTTGTAGAATCACCCATCCATGTGGCCATCGCATTGAAATCCGCTTTCATGAAATGTATGCTTCACAGTTGAGTGGGTTTCCTTCAACTGAGTTCTCCACATCACCGAATGAGATGAATTGTGTCAGATGAAAACCTCTCGTTGTGTGACGCTTAAACCTTCACCATAACTGAACTTTCTTGGGAATTTATTTTTTCAGCTGCACATTCAAACTACCAATCAAGCTGCAAAGTGCAGAGTATTCTGTCGATCAGTGGCATCTGCTTTTCTCATCCATCAATTGCATCATCATTTTGTCTCCCCCCTTTTCCTCTCTTTTTCTCTCTGCGTTTGCTCACGCTTGGCTTTTGCCAGGAGCCTCCATCTTCACCAATGCGTCTGTGGTCGGGAAGCAAGAATATGGACAATACCACGGATATAGTGGAGGACCTGGATATCTTCTATGTCCGACAGCTTGCCATCAGCTTGCAGGTAGGGGAAAAAACCAAAGCCTACATGTAGCTTGCAGTGCAAATGCCTTATCTGTCCCATCTTTCCTTGCTTGCTTTGCTTGAAGACTTCTCAGAAAGGAAGAGTTCACTGGCAAAACTCTTTTTCATCTTAAGACTAATCCTTTATTCAAATTTTCCAAAAAGTGACATTTTATGTGTCCACAGTCACTTTTTACATTTCAAAAGGGCAGGTAGAAATGACCTTTGTTTCAGATGGAGTTTCTATCCCTCATATTCAAAAAGTGGGTTTTCTCCTATAAAGTAAAAGAATGAAAATCTGGTCTTTTTTTTTCGTTACATGTACTTCATAAGAACCAAGAGCATTGTTTGCGACCATTGCCTCCATCTTGTCACTGGTGTGATCTTGATCAAGTTGATGCTTCTGTTCTGATGCTGTATTAGAAACTCCCTTCTCTTTCTTCTGCATAACCTCACACGAGCTAAACCTGATAGTTGAATTCGCAGGAACTACAAACGTAGGGCTATCCTTCATCAGCTTTGGCCATAGCATAGTTGCTAATAAACGCAGCCTGCCAATTTGCAGCCTGGCCAATAATTAAGTTTCCAAACTACTGCTGGACCAGTTTTTGAAAATTCTGTGTATTAGCCTAATTAATCCTCAAGATTGAAATGTTTCCAAGGGGATGTGGTTTTGAAGTTGTCCAAACAAACAGTCTCTTTGTTTAGTGTTGTGTGACATCATGAAGGTTTATTCCTGTGCGCCCACCATTTGCAGTCAACCAAATCTCGTGACTAATGTACCCGTAGTCCAAGGCCATCATTGTAATGTACATGTGTATTTAGTATGAGTCTATGACCGCCAACACTGCAATTCATTACAATGTTACTCAGAATTTAGGGTAGGGAAAAACTTCCATGAAAACTACTAGTTCCACATGTACTCATACTTCATATTGTTTCTGTACTTCCGTGATAGCTTTAGGACTACTTGTTAGAAGTGCAACCCCCACACTTTGTTCCCCAAATGCACCCAACTTAGATGTTATGTTTTTACTTCCAAAACGTAGATCAGCACGCTTAATGCTGAAGCCAGCTATAGTGTCTGTAGTCTACCTTTTTAAAGTAGGAGATTTCCACTGTGTTCCATCATTTTAACACCAACATGCTAGAGGAAGTACTTTTCCAGTCTTTGAAAAAAAGAAGGTTTTCCGTGTAGTTAATTCACACACAAAAATCCCACATGCATATTATTATGGCTATTAATAGCCACCCCCACAACTTCAATGTGGCAATTACTTGTGGTTTTTTTTTTTAACGCACCGAAGGTCATGGAATAAAGTGTTAATTGTTCTCAGCTTTATTACTGTGTGTTATTATGCAGGGGTACGCATACTCTGGGTTACAGTGAGCTCACTTGATTCAGAGAAGGGCTGTTTAAACGCATCGCGTGCATGGATGCACCTGGGTGCACTCAATTGAAATTCCAACTAGAGTTCCTTTTTTTGCACATCTGGAAAAGGCAGTAACCGGAAAAACCATCATAATTTTCCTTGAGCTCTGTCAGTGTCAGTGCATTTCCATTTTTTTGTGAACTCCAAGAAAATATAGTCTCAGAAGTCCTTTGATTGGATGTTACTCTTTTCCCTGCTGTTTCCATCTTGGATATTGATATATAGATACACCCAGCTTACATGATTGGCCAGTGATGAATTTGATTTGGGTCTAGAGTACCTCAGCGCTATTCTTTTGGGGGCAATTAAGGTACCGTTAGTCTGCACCAATTTGTCAGGTGAAATAGAGTTGGCTCCTTGGTCTTACCTCACTGGCTGACTGGACAGATTTACTGGCAATAAAAGTTGATCCACTAGGAAAGGTTTTCCATTTTGTAGGATGTGTTCAATAGCTAACTTTCGGCCGGCTGATATGGAATCTTTAGATAACCAGGTGAGGCTTTCCTTGGTGTTTATTTGTTTGAGCTTATTAAATAACTTGCCTTGTGTTCCCTACCGTACATTGTTTCCTGTGTTCACATACTTATAAGTTACATCTCCTTTTTCACAGCTTCATGGTTACATTGCTTCTCAGCAATTGGCAACCATTGCAAACCATTAATGACACAGTGTAATGAATGATCTTGTAACATGTCTGTCCCTGTAGAAGAGGACGTCGACATGGAGTCTTGCCCATTGGAAAGTTTTGCTAGTTTGAAAGTTGAACATGAGGCAGCCACTTAAACTAACCACTTTTGTGAATAATAGCAGGAGATAGTGGCTCCTTCAAATATGGAGTAGTAGCAGATTTGATAATTCAGGTCCTTGTTGTCCACTCACCGTAATCCAGTAATCTTTCCATATCCTTTAGAATCCACTTGCTAGTTTGGGGGGATTTTGGATTTGGCAGGATTAGGGAAGGTACACCCAAGCCACTGTCATTTTTTATGGAGTTTGATGGTTGTTGCCCCCTTGTACTCCCTGTACAGAGAAATACATTGGTTTCCTGCACGGTAGGGGATTTTCCAAGATCAAGGAAGACCTAGACACTATTTGACTCAAAAACGTAACTAGTGTTGGCAGACACAAACCCACCCACTTGAGATTTTTGTTCCTGCAAAGTACATGCACCTTTCAGTCTGAACGAAGCGGTGAAAAGACACTACCCAAAGTCCACTGCCAAGATAGATCTTGACTATCATCACTATTGCCTGGTTAGCATCACCACAGGGGAGCAGGCAGGATATGAAATCTGTCATGACCCTCTGCACTCCTCCATCTTGTCATTTGACCACAGAATACCTTACAGCCTGACCTCTGAAGTGACCACCGAATGGACGATCTCTTCCATTCTCTCTCTTAATTCCTTTCAATCCTTCCACCCTCCCTGGAGTGAAACCCACAGTCCTCAGACCCTAACTTGCTTGCCCTGACCTCTGTCCTGACGTCAAGCTTATTAGTGAAACCCCCTAGTTAACCCACAGACTCCAGTGTTACTTCCTTATCTTGTCCACCAAACAATTCCTGGATAAACCACATCACAACCTTTCTCCCCACCATCCCTTCCCAGAATCGCTACCTTTAAGTTCAACTCCAGTACCTCCGCCACCTTCCCCCCTTCTTTTAATGCCAGTGGCTACTTGCAGTTTTTGAGATCTGACATCAAGCAAGTTTTTCAACAGTCTTGGGTCTCTTACCTCATGGTGCACTTACTCAAAACTCGGACCGATTCCCGTAAAACATCATTTACCCCGAGGGAACATGGAGCAACCGATAGCCCCTTGCTGTTGAATGGGATAATCCCCTGGACTAACCCCTGTGCGATCTCACTTTGTGGCCCTTGCTGATAGGCCAGCATAATGCAGCTCAACTCCCTGCAAAGTTGAAACTCTCTCCAAATACTGTCTAATTTTCATATTACTGTCATGAGTTTATGCTTGCCCTGTTCTTAAAGATTTGGTTGCTCAATGTATTTTTCAAAAGCAGACTTACACGCTTCCAAACCTGAAAAACAGTTCACCAGTGCTCACGAAAAAGTAGTACGTCACTTTAAAAAAAATCAAAAGTAATAATTTATATGTACTTTTTCAAGAATTGTATTCTCAAATGATTATAGTAACTTCCGTCTTGCTTTAATTCAGTCTTCGTCTGTAAATGAAACAAAATACATAGATGTGAATTTTCATCTTGTACCTTGATGAACTTTATTTCTGTGGATTTAGCCAGGAGTTGAAAGGGAATTCAATGATGTCTAAATTTTGTTTTCTCTTTTTGCATGGCTCGTCAATTTAATGCCCTTCTATTATCAGTGGCATTAAATCTACTGTTGGAATATCTCAAAAGTCTCTTTGATTTACAGTGGAGACCTTCTCTGTGTTTGTTTCACTAAACAGTCACTGATGCCGAGTCTGTGTGGAGTGGCTCAGTGAAACCATTCAAATATTGTCAATTTCATGAATGTATGCTCAGGTTTTTCAAGTAGAAAGTATCATTTCCAAGATGAACATTAAATTTGGATATCCCTGCATCCTCCAAATTTGCAGAGGTAGGGTTGGAGCTCATCCATTTCAGATAACTTTGTCACAGAATGAAATTCAATATGAATCCTAATGTGTACTGTATGCACTGTTCGTGTTATTCTTTGGACCCTCTGTGGAACAAATGCCTAAACCTATCTGGTCCATCCCTGACTTCTACGTTTCTCTTAAAACCTACTTGTTTCAGAATAGATATACTATATCTGGTAAATCATTCTTTGGTTTTTGCATGCACTGCACCCACGAGCATCACTCTTCAGCGGACATCTGCTCATTATAAATCTACGGTATTATTATTTGTTTGCTTTTGACTAAAATGTCAAGCTTTTTGTTCTTAACTCCTTGTCCCAGGATTATGAGCTCCAAAGGAAGATCGACCTGGAGATTAAGATGAGGGAAGGGACCAGGAAGCTGCTAGCAGCCTGCAACCGGGAGCTGCACCTGCTGGAGGCTGCCAAGGCCCTCCTGGTCTCCAACACCCGCGTCCTAGCCTACATGTCGGAGCTGCAGAGGCGCAAGACGGCCCAGTACGTGCAGGAGAAGAACAAAAAGAAAGGGTCATCACGAGGGGTCTCGGCAAGCAGCGGTAGCTCAGAAGGGAGCGGGAGTGAGTGTGGGAGCAGGCCAGCATGTAAAGGAAAGATTGCCGTTTCAGGTACACTGAGGAGAAAAGGGGTTAGGGTCAGGGGAGGGCGTGGATGGATTATTAGTATCAAGAAAAATATATCTGAAATAATTCCATGAATCTTTCAAGCTTTGACACAGATTTGAATAAAAACTTCCAAATGCTTTTCCTTGTTTTTCTAGACATCAGGATTCCACTCTTCTGGAAGGATGTTGACCACATAAAGAATCGTGGAGGTAACATACATTAATTCACTGAAGAAGATTATTTTACTTTTTCATTTTTGTTTTGCGTTGTATGTGGTTATAAGATATTCTGGTAGAGGTAATTGTGTTGCATTATTGTGTTGCATGTATTTTATGCGGAGTATCTTTCATTCATGAAGTTTTTGAATGTATTCCTTACAATCTTAAAGATTTGTTCACAGTATTATTATGAGCTTGAGTGCAAATCTTCCCGGGGAAATGATTATAGTTGCGTGACCTTTGCTATTTTCACTCCCTGTCTTGGAAGCTGCCTGTGACGAATTTAAACCCACTTGGCAAATTGGCATTTTGACGTTGGCAAGAGCAGGAACTCACATTGCCAGCACTTGCTATGTAGGATTTGGCCACATATGGCCACAGAAGTTTCTTTGAAAAAACATCCTCCTTTTTTGGTCCAATCTAAAAAATAAAATCCTTGAACCTGACTGACCTCAAACCCTGAGAGGACTATATTAATAATAAAAATGACAGACCCCTACTGAATAGTCTTGCTTCCTCTCCATGGGGCACACTTCCACCTTCTGATTTGAACCTTCCTGAAGAAAGTTGTCTTGAGGCACAAAGAAAACGATACCTTTCCATGCATGGATGAGACCAGTCTGTGTGGATCTACCCTGAGCACGTACGTGTACATGTACACATACGTGTACATGCACACATACATGTATATAACAAGATTAATGGAAGTAAAAGATGATCCTGATGCTAGTTTTTGAGTGATATTTCGTTTAAAGAATTACAGATACTTCATATTATATATTATTATATTCATGTTATATATTATTCACTGCATAACTTTTTAAGTTGTTTTCATTTGATAAAAAAACATCGTTGAAAGTTCACATTTCTAGCCAGTGGATAACAATTTCTTAAAATATCGCTGCACATAAAGTTGACTTGATGTTACTTGAGTGTGTGATATGTTGGGGATATTTCATGTCAGTTTAGAACAAACCTGTAATTCCTGACACAAAACTCTCAAGTTTTAACCCCACCCCCCAAAATAGTTCCTCAAGATTTCTCAACAGTTTCAATAGTGTCTGTCAAACTGAATTTCTTCAAACAAAAATTGATGAAGATACCCACCTCCTGCTTATTTTATTTATTTTTTTCTAGATTTAGTGTTATATTTTAAGACTCACCAGGTTCACAGCTATGCACAGACTTTCATTCAGATCTGAAATTAATGCAAGAATATGCTGGATGTAATTTCCTGACCGTGCGTACCAGCAAAACTTGGCACCTTCTAAGCCAGGAAATTAGTGTTTGACGTAAGCACATTTCAAGCGAAGCCCAAATGTTTGGCCGTTTAAACTGGATTTTCTGCACGTGTTCACTTGTGCCCATTCGTCATCCAAATTCTAATGGATTAAAAAAAGTTGTCATTTTGAGCTGCGAGGTTCTTTCAGCTGCACAGGAAAGCCAGCCCTAGCCAGCTTTGTTGCCGAATAAATCTTTCCCATGAAGCTCAGATAAAGAGTTTATTCAGAGCTCATAAGTTCAAAGCAAAGCCACAGGAAACAAGTCTGCAAAAGGCTGTCAATGTATACTTCATTTGAAAACAAATCGGGAAATGGTAAATCTCAGTATTAGGCAACATGCTTTCTGTAAACTGTCCAGGAATGTCAGCCTTTAACAATCTGTTTACCCTGTCAGAGCTTTCGTCAGAAAAACTCAACTCGGATGGTTCCAAATTACAGGGCTAAAGTAGCAATTTGGCTTGTCAGTACTTCTCAAAACAACTTGGATGGTGTGTAATAAAACTTCCAAGCAGGAAGGAAGAACTCTGAAAATATATAACACAGGCTGAATTTAATTTGAAAAATACCCCATTCCAGATTGTAAATGTCTTTAGAGTTAAACATGTCTGTCAGTTCCGATCCAAGCATTTTTTTTTCTCTAGGGCAAAATCAAGATCACTGAGACACGAGGGTGTTGGATATTTTTCTACCCTTTTTCTGCCTGTTGCTCTTTGAACCGGAAATTATCAGTGGATTTATGCTCCCCTTTTTTTCACTTTCTAGACCATCACCGGTATGCCATCTTCTGTCTCCTCAAGATTGGTACAGAAATCAACAGCACCCAGCTGGTTACCAACGTGGACAGGACAGCAACAGATGTGACTTTTGAAGACTCGTTTGTTTTGTAAGTTGATACAGCCGACCTGGTTTCTCATTTCCTTTATTTAGATTGACATGGATATGGTTGGTATGAAGTCACTTTCTGGTCCATTGCTATTACATGTAAGTGTACTGCCATAAATTCAGAACTGCTTCAAAAGACTGTTTTTAGCCATTTTACTTGAGTTTTATAAGGAAGCAAGGGTACTAGTGGTGTAGGAAAGGTTTTTTGATGCAGCATGGCAAAAGCTGGCTAAAATGTGTCAACTAAACGTAGGTTTTGTCCAATTGCCTTCCCGTACTTGTACACAGTCTTGACAAACAAAGAGAATTAGTTTTTCTGATGAAGAAAGCAGGCGCACCCAGAAGATGTTAAAACACAACCCAGTCCAAATAACGACTGATTGAGTCTGATTCAGAGTTGACTATCTGTCAATATAAGTCATCTCTGTCAACAGAGAGCTCTAAAACTAGATGTAAGAGACAGACCATCCCATGTGGCAGTCCTGATAAGATTCGTGATGAAAAAAAGTGAAAGAACCGACTTGAATGGTTTGACAAATCCCCCTTTAGCCAACCAGACCCCTTCAGGAGTTTAGGACTGAACCCCTGACTATCTGATCATGAGTCACGAACACTTCCCATGATAGGAAAGGGATTGAAGAAAAGCCTTGTCCATTTGTCGTAGTTGAACAAGATTTATAAGGGGAGGGCCAGAACGTGTCCAAAAACCCATTAAAAAAATCCTCATACCCTCACCCTGTCATGATTTGTGAGCTTTTTCTTCCTGTAATGGGACTTTGCCATGAGGTGTCTTTGTAGACACGGCGAATTTTGAAAACTTAACTCACTGGCAAAGGCAAACCCACTTGAATCCAGCAGAAACAAATGGAGGATCCCATAGCACATTTCTTGTTCAGATTTGGACAATGAGTCCCATGTGAGGTAGCAGTGGTTGTAACGAGAGAAGGAAAATTGAAAGTTGTCCTTTGATGCATTCCAGTTTGCTAGAATGAGAACCTTTCAACTAAATCTTTAGAAGTGTTCTAGAGAAAAACTGGCCTACACAATCAAGCACGCAAATCCAGAAATTTTTTCTCTGTTTCCTCTTTCCTTCAGTGAAAACGTCTCTCCAGATTTCCAGTTTACCTTTGAAGTCTATTCCTACAACCTCCACGACGACATGACCATGGCGAGCACACCGCAGAAGCTGCGTCGGAAGATCAACTCCTTCTCCAACAGTGTCGGGAAAACAGTGGGGCGAAAACTGCAGGGGAGCTTGTCCACAGGGGTGAGCTATCATACATGTAGTACTTGCAAATGCCTTTTTGATGACAAAGATGCAGCGTCAAAGAGTTCCCAGTAGCAGAAAGAAACCTTGTTACTGTTATACCATTTCCTTTTTTTTTTTAAATCCAAACACAAAATTCATTTTAAAAGTGCAAGTTTGTCCTTGATCAATCTCAGTGTTATTAATTTTAGCAGGTAGTTGAAACTCTACAAAAAACTCTGGCACCTTTTCATTTTAATTTAAATCACACCTTTTATTGCTGATTCTTTTGCCCTCTTTGATCACTCAGTCTAGTGAGGAATCCGCTAATCCGGAGGAGACACCCAGGTTCCGGCTCGTCGCCCAGGCCAACCTCACGGTGGACGACATCAATCCAGTCACCAAGACTCATGATTTGAGTCTGGAAACTGGCAAGTATTCGGAACAGACTCCCAGCAAAATACTGACAATAATCAAGAAGACTTTCACAATGCAATTGTGGGCCATGGCAGGGCACTCAATCTGAATGTGGCCAACCCTCGCTGGCAGTGTTTGAAGTTTTCCGACAGCGTAAGCACCATTTACCATTCTTCTTAAACTTTTCTTCCTTTCTCCTTGTTTAACAGATGACACTGCACGTTCTCACTGCCTTCCTCTCTTTGGCAATTTTTGCTGTCGATTGGCCGCCCAGCCCAGTTGCATGGCACAGATTCTGTGTCAGGGTGTTCTTCACCTACAGGTAAATGAGGGTTCACTATTAAACATCCCCCATTGCCTTCACGTTACGTCTTGTTGACGATACTGTCTCACCTAACATGACTGCATGCACTTATGCTCTTATTCAGTCCATGAATTGCAAAGACAGAAAACAAAGATGTTCCTCAAACTTCAAAACTACCAGTGCACTTGCTGTTAACCTAACGTACTGCGGTAGTTTCAATTCCTTTGTGTTATATTTAGTCCAGAGATATGTGAAATAAATCATCAGAGAAGTCAGAAGTTAATCGTTTGGCATAACCATTTGTTTATATGCTCATATTTTTACTTCTAGGGAAAATGTGAACACAGGGTTTCTCATGCCAAATTATTTTATCACGTGTTCAGAATAATTTTTATTCAATTCAGGTTTGATCAGTCACACGATGCAAACAAAGTGTTGTAATTGGTCTCTGTTTGTGAAGAGTAAGACGTCAGTGAAACACAGCTATATTGTCTTTGCATGCATGGTGATATCTCTGCAGGAGAATCAGGCTGGTCTCGCCAATTGGCGGAGGAATCTCTGGGGAGTGTTGCGGGATGGACACCTGAAGGTCTGGGACAAGGCAGAGGATATGTCAATCAACGCTGATCCCATTCACACTATTCCAGTCTCCAAGGTGCAGGCCCCTGCTGTTTCTATATTTGTTCCCTCCCCCTTCCTGTTTAGGGCGAGTCACAGGCACGGTTTTTGGATGTGATTCCATCGGAACGCACGTGTATCGGATGACATACGTGCTGCTAGAGAAACCCAGATGGTTTTCATCTTCTGTTTAATAGTCAGAGTACTATAACCTAGTCGGCCTGAACTAGGTAACAAAGTCTTCAGTCCAGTCCGGGTTGCCACAGTTAAGATTTAAATTAGTCTAGAAGCTTTTTGGTCAAGATTTTGCACTTAAAAATCCATGAAGTTAAGCCTCAAAATTAAATATCTGTGTTTCTTCACAAGGTCAAATATTCTGAAATTTGATGCATATCCTTCAAAATGGCATTTAGCTTTAACTACTTGAACCATCATCATGATTTATGTCTCTAAAACACCATGCATTTATTCCAGAAAGATTTGGGTTTGTAAGGAAAATCAAAAAGTTGCTTATCTGTGAACAAATAAATAAATAAAATAAAACAAAGAAAGAAAGTTTCCACTGTGCTGTATTTCCCCATTTTTTTACACCTTTGACATTTCCCCCCTCTGCCTTTGCCTTTCCCAGGACACAGTTGTCAGTCTTTCAACAGAGTCCAGTGCAACCTACCCTCATGTTTTAGAAGTCAGTCGGCAGGAGGGCGAAGAGCGCCACCACCTGGCTGCTGAGAGTCAAGGGGAACTGGAGAGGTGGCGTAGTGCCCTGGAGCAACTAATTGTTGATCAAGGTGAGGCGATGAGGATCGTGTAAAACGTTACAGAAACTGAGGATTAAGCATCGATTCTTTGGATGCATTCAGTTTTTGCAAATTCAATAGAAATAGTTTTATATTATTTATTTCATCACCCTTTGATTCTTCTTGTTGATCCAGGGCCATCAAAAAGTCATCAGGTGATCCAGATTAGGCTTGACTTTGCTTGTTCGAGCAGACATCTTGCCGCTAAGATTTGTAGGGATTGGCTAGCCCGTTTTGAGTCGGATAAAATTAACATCCATTGATGCCCCCAAAATTATTCAAGCTATTGAGTATTCGGTGCACTTGCTCAGCATCAGACTTGGTTACCCAGACAAACTTTTTCCGTTCCAAACCTTTGTTTCCGTTCCTGCTACGTTCTCGTCTTTGGGTCCAGGGTTCAGTTTCACCAATTCATGTCGTAGAGTTGAGACCTCTGGCTCAGAGAAACATCTAATTACTAAAAGTGAGGCCAGAGTTTGAAATATATGATTGCTCCAATTTGTCAACATTTGAATCCGATTGTTGAATCTGGAATGAAGAAGTAGATAGAGTTAAACCCTTGATTTGAACAAAGTCCATGGACCATACTGCGCTGCAAGTAGTCTCACTGTCTCTCTGGTTGGTTTCCCAGGAGCCTGGCTGGATGCCTGTCACACCTCAGTAGACATCCTTGCCACTGAGCCTAGGAGACCGTCAATGGACTCCGATCGCACCGGGTCCCTCTACGATGAAATGTCCATAAGTAAGTAATGCTGACAGAGTAGACCTCGTGTGTTCAATGCAGGGTATCCCACCCGATGATGACAGGTGGCCGAGGTAACATGTGTATGCTATGAGTGATGTGCAACGGTTCTTGTGTGAAAACGATACGGATTGATAAAATAACTTGCGTATAATCCCTGCTAGACTTTCAAGAAGGATGTGCGATGTGTCATCCCAGTGGGCGATTATTTCTTGAATAAACACAACCCTTCTTCTTGTTTTTGCTCAGCAAAAGTTGTCTAACCGCCTTTATTAATGACTCCAACTCACAAAGACTCTTAAGTCTGCATCGTCAAAAATATATATCTACATTTCTTGCATACTTGAGTTAGTTTTTTTTTAAAACTCAGTCAAAAATGCTTTCATTCTTCTGTCAGATTCCTGTGACCTCATCCTTTTTTTTTTTCCACTGTACTTAGGGACTCCAAAATGGTCCTGCGTACTGCACTGCCTTTAAGTTTTTAAGATAAAGAATACCAGAGCACCCATTGACATTTAATAATTGACTCTGGATTTTTGTTGCCATCATTAATGCGCCGGTGTCACGTACATCTCCCACGTCACTCTGGAGGGAAAACAGTCAAATATCCTGTCCCCAGTCCTTTTAATGAGGGAAGAGATAAAAACATGAAGACATACAAGGAAACTCTGTTTGTGCGCCACTTTCCTGCCTGCTGCGTTCAGCTGGCAGCGACGTGCTTTGGCTAAGAGCCAGAAACTGAATCAGAAATCTCTGCCGTTTTTTTGTCGGAATGAGACCTTGGGACACACTGGTGGTTTTGCCAATGCAAGACTAAACATGCAGTAATGTATCAATCTCAGTGCACTGCTGTAATATAAAACACTACACTTGTTGACATATTGCCATATTTGTCTCGACATTATAGTCTCACAACTTTTGAAGTCAACCTTTTAAGGCCAGGCTGAATTTTAAAGAGATTTCCCCTTTTTTTGGATGTTTCTGTAAAATCAGACTGTAGTATTACACAACAGAATTGAATATGCCCAGTTGGTAAGATTCTTTGAGAATCTGTGGTTTCAAACCCCATCTTTGAGAAAAAAAGGTATCTGTCTAACCGCAAGTGATATTTACATGTACTAGAAAAGCCACCTTACTTATTTTAATGTCCCAATTCTTTTTTCACCAACAATATTTTGATGTGTTGTTGATGCCTGTTCGGACTTTAAATGAAAATGAAACAGAATTTTTGTTGTTCGATCAACAAGACACACTGCGAAATCGCACAAAGTTGAGCACATATCCTTAACCAGAGATTTAACTGATGTGTTCTTTTGATTCAGGTACAGACCTGACAAGCCAAGATGAATCTGACGATGAGAGCGTGTTTACAGACTCGCCTGCTATGAATCTCAGACCGAGGCCGCTCGTCGCCAACACAAAAACATTCAAGAAACCAATATTCACTATTCCAAAAATCCTGGTGCGAAGGGAAACCAATGTTTAAATTTTTTTGCAACATGCTGTTTTTTTATTGTAGATAAAATGGGAAGCAACCATAAAATACAATACCGGTTTAAAAAATCAAAACTTGAGGCTTTTTAGCACTCCACAGAATGAATGGAAAAATTATGCGAATACTTGGAAGGGAAACAAGTTTAGTCTGAGGACAAAGTAATTTTGTTAATTTATTCACATTATATAATTACCAGGAAATGGTAAGTTTGTCAAATAAATATATTTTGTTTGTACCAAAAAATAATTTTTCAATCAGTTAATTTAATCATCAGTGAAAACATCAATCAAAAACAAGAAACGATAAGTGTATATTTTCAGGTCCAGAGCCGCCGTTGTAGAAATCTGCAACTATTTATTTTAAAAAGGGGAAAAGTCATGTCTTTCATATATTGGAAAACCAGGTGTTTTGTTTAAAATAATGAATGCATGTACTTTGAATGAAACAAAAAGATTGTTGTAAAATGTGGGAGGATTCTTTGGGTGGAGCTTGGGGAGGGGGATGACCTTTTATTCGAATGGTCAGGTGCCCCACCCCGGACACCACTTCCAGAATTTACAAAGAATTTCAGGTCAGAAAAATGAAAACATCGTTTATGGCTTCATTTGGGAACTTTGGCTGGGAGGATTATTTTTCTGCCTCAACCTGCGGAGTAAAGACGGAGTATTGATGACTTTTCTTGACAGACAACATTCTTACTGTAGTGATTGATATTTAAGAAAATATTCCCTGGAAATTTGTTTGGGAAGTTTTCTGATTGTAGCATTGTCCAGTCAGCTCGAGACTCCAAAGGGGTCAAACTTGTAGATTCTATGCTGAACAAATTCAGAGTAAATTTTATGCCTACAAAGTTGCCTTGAAAATTTTTTACTTTTCTTCAAGAGGTTGGATTCCCGACAAGATTTTTTGTATTTATTCTATCACCTCAAAAAACAATGGAAGAGGGGGGCTAATTTTTTAACAAAATATGCTATTGTATGTGGTCATGAGTGCATATCAGACAAGTGACCTTTTATCCCATTCTTGAGTGGTGCTGTAAGTTCCTTGCAAATGGTAAACTGGCAGAAACACTCTTTATTTTTATTAACTCTTTCCTCATTTGTGATCCTAGATTGTAGTTGTCCAAAACACATCATCACTTGAAACTTAAGCAGGTGTTATATTTTGATAAAGAGGCTGATAAGACACATGAGATCCCACTGCTCCACGATTGTTTGCCAGGCACCACTATTTATGCAGATGGAGTTTTGTGTTAAAAATATGAAATTCCATTTTTTTTCCAATTGATTAGCCATTTGTTGTAAGTGTATATATATTCTTGAGGCTGTACTTGTGTCTTAAACAAAATTGAAGAAATCACACAATTAGACATTTTAGTTATTTGAAAAGTCCACAAACCTTTGGGTTAAAAATTGCATGCTTATAAAATTCATTAAGAAATTTACATAAAATTTTTATTTACAAATTTACATAAAAAGGTCTGTTGAAATTTTATGCTTTATTCCCCCCCCTCCACAAAAGTTAGATCCATTGAACTTTTAATTTTTTGGTCTTAAATGTTCCAACCAAGCATGAACAATTGTGTCCACATTTTATGACCCTAGTCTTAAGAAAATTCAAGTATGGAGTTGTAGTTGGTCCCAACTTGACACCAAATTATAACTAAGCATTGGATGATGTCTGTAATGCATTCCCTTATAGGAGTATTTATTTGCTGATAGCGTGGAAAGCATTTTAATCCATTTGCCATGTGAAAAAAAGGTTTTCCACATTTATCCAGAAGACTTTTATCCGATATTTATTATCAGTTGATATTTTACTGTAAAAACCGTACAACCATTTATGTTACCTTACCTTAAATTAGTGCCGTAGTGTGCATTTTATTTATCTACATGTATACATTATTTTACTGTTCTCAAAACCACAGTTTTAATAACTTATCCCAGGAGCTATCCCGGGAGCTGAAATTAATTTTTCTTACCCATCAAACTTGATTTATTATGCATTATACACAGTGTAATTGTAAGTATTTAATCAAAGATGCATAACCAATTAAAATGTTAATCAAACAAGGGTCTGTCGTTGTCTGGGTCTGTCTGTCTGTTGCTCCTTTTGTCAGTCGGAATATCTGTGTCTCTGTTCCTCCCTAGTAGCTGCTGTGAACACTAAACGTGAAGAAGTATTATGAACGAATATTTCCGTGGTGTCATTAGTTTATTGCTTAGCGAAAACGGACATTTAAAAAAAGACAGAAAAACTGAAGTTTTTTTGTTGTGTTGTTCTCTCGGGAGAATTTTTTTCTTTTTGAATTTTGCAAAGCTCCTCGGAATTGGTTTCCCTGTGGTACCTTTCGGAGGGGAAGTCGCACGAAGTGTTTTGCTAAAATGTGCATTTGTATTCCCACTTTAATTTATCGAAGTAATGTATCGATTGCAGGATGCGCTGTTGGGTTTGCACAAGACAGAAACGCACTACGTGTCGCGTCGGGCCACAACTCCACGCAGTCTGGAAAATTTGGTTAATAATTGTTTTATTAACCACCGAGGGCGCACTTCTCAATGCGTTATATAGCGACAAATTGTGTGCAAAGTGTGTACGTGTATAACGTTACCTTCGTGGGTGGTACGTACGAAAGACATTTGAACAAAATTTCGACTTGGAATTTGAAGGTTGGTGGAAAATTTGTTGCTTTGTTTTTCATTCGTGAAGAAAGATGACATTGCAGAAAATCATGAATCGATTGTGCTTGAACTAAATAAATCATGGCCATTTTGCGCAATGTGAATCGAGCAGTAGCGTCCACGATTTACGTAAAACTTCATTAGACATAAGCCTACCCCCCAGAACTGTGGGGTCACGCGGTGCGGACGTCGGACCCCACAGTTCTAGGGTAAATGAATCATCAGCTATGGCAGGGAGTAATTGATCGGGAGGAACATGGAGGTACATGTAGAACTACCTCAATGGGAAGAACGATGCCCTTCCATTATCTTGGTTATATTGGTTCCATTATCTTGGTTATAACATATTGGTTTTATCAAAATGGCTGTTTTTTAGTAGCGTGAGCTCAAAATAGATCTCACAAAGATTGAATGATCGTGCAGATTGACGGATTACTCTCACTATATGCTGTCCATTTTGTTTTATCCAGTTGAATTTCGGATCATCTTTTCAGATTACATTTATACCAATAATCTTGAACCATGGGCACGTGGCCAGGACATGCCTTGCCGGGTGCTTTCTTCATTCTGTACGCCATCTGGTGGATGGTACAGTTCACCTATGAGAAGGTTGCCCTTGACAGCGGCCGGTTGCAGCCAGCTGGACGCATCCTTCGCAAAGTGCATCGCTGGCCCATCGAGGGGGTGACTATTATGGTAGCTGGGATCATTGGTTTCATAGCTGAGATGATGTACCCAGCCCCCAAATGGACCCTGATTGGCGCTGACGGTCAGTTCAAACATTCAGCCGAGTGGCAGCATTGTACTATGTACACGTTCTTCTCGGTGTATGGGCTGGTGGTGACCCTGTCTAAGACCTGCCTACCTCAGGCCGAGCGCTACACCAAGATCTTCGGCAGCCTGGCATTCTTCATCGAGGGCATGCTCTTCTATTTCCACACTGACGGCCGCCCCGATTTGGACATCCGCCTGCATTTCCTGGAGGTCATCGCAATTGCCTTCTGCGCCATCTTCAGTGCAGTCGAGGCTTGGTGCCCGAAGGATGACCGCATCCGGGTCATGCGCTACACGGCCACGCTGCTGCAGGGCACCTGGTTCTTTATGGTAGGCACTGTGCTGTACTGGCCACCTTCGGGAGAGCAGTGGGATATGGAAGACCACCGCAACATGATGTTCATCACTGTGGCTTTCGCCTGGCACATCCTGCTGGACATTGTCGTTATGCTTATCGTCTATGGGGTGGTTAGGTGCATCTTACGTCTGACTGGGTGTGTAGGCGTGCGTTACCAGCCCATGAACGACGGTGTTGAAGCAATTGAGTTCGAAAGCACAAAGCTAATGGACAATGGCCAGCCAGGCCATACAGGATCAGACATTGAGAGTGACTAAATTTTCCTCTGTCTCAGAGCTGCCAAAATTTATAGGTCATTGGAAGAAAATCTGGCCCGAAAACCAAGCACAAGATCTCATAATGGAGTTTAGATTGGATTCTACAAATGAAAGTCAGTTTGCATCGCGTTAATGTGCATGGATATCATCATTGACTCCTTCCTGAATGCTTTTTCGATTGCCATCAAAGTTTTTGTGTTAAAAAAAACGAAGGGATTTTCATGAAGACTCCTTTTTTAGGTCGGGTACAAAAAAATGAGATCACAAGAAATGAGCATGTCATACATGTTGCGTAAGCTTGACCAAAGAAAATGCAAAATCTAGCAGTGCCAGTGAATGACTGAAATTCAAAATTGTATGACATAGTATATTGATGTTGGTTGGTCTTGTACAAATGAAACTATTATGAAGCTTATGCGAATGGAAAGGCTCTGTCGTTAAATTTATCATTTGATCTGAGAGTGTATATCATGTAAACATTTACGTAGTGTACTAATGACTTCAATGTATCACCCTTTATTTCGAATGTGAGTTAGAACCCTTACATTTTCCATGAAATCGCACTAGCTATTGAACATTTACCCAAACCTGGAATTGGCAACAAAATGAAATCGGACATGTTAGGAAGAAAGAGTAATGTACCTGTACATGCATGATTTATTAGTTGTTTGAGGTTGGGGGGCAATAGGACGCTTCATACTAGTACTCACATGATAATCCTCAGATTTCATCCTGGCTTCAATATTTCATTAATTCTGAATTGTTAACAAGTTTTTGTGGGCAGAGTTCACCTTCTCTGCTTTTTTTTTTAATTGAGCATTGTGAGACTTCCTGGTGTTGCTGTGAACTTTGATCTTTACACACTTTGTAATAGATAAAATGTTGACATAGTACACATTAAGGTTGCGTGCATTGTTCTTTTGATATTTCATTGTATATCTGCAAAGGACAATGAAACTCAAAAGACTCACAATGTGAAGGTTGTAGGCTACTTGTTTCAAAAGAGAATGTTTTTCTCATTCATTTTATAAGTCTGATCAAATCCGTTTATCTTTATATGTACTTCTATGTGACACTTTGCATTCATTTAAGTTATGATGCATGTATCGTGGGGATGTGATTTTTTACTTGAATGTTAATTTTGGGTTTCAAAGTGGTAGTGGATTTGGTGTGTGTTGTCAAAAAGCTGTAAAATGGTGCAGGATTGATATCTGCATAAATTAATTCTGTCTTAGAAAAAAAGATCTTCAGTTTCAGACTGCACATGTATGCTGAAACATATCCCAAATTCTGTAGTCTGTACATATCAAATGATTTCGATCCGACAGACTCACAAATTTCTGTTTCAATCCAAGCCAATGAAAGTTTCAATATTTATTTGAATACCGTTTGCTTTTGTAAATATGTGTACAACTGATTGGAAAATGTATGAGGTGTACATATGAGATACTTTGTCTAAATATAATTCTAGAAATTTGGTTCAGAACATGGACAGCTGATAATGTAAGTCACTGAAAAGACTGCAGGTGTATGATGTGTTCTTGAAATTAATAGAGGCACCATTAATTAACTAATGAATTTATTGTCCTTATTGCCGGACACCTGTTCAACCTGTTACTGAGACTGTTGGTTGTGCATGTATTTGGTGTTGAGGATGCTAATTTAATAGAGGGCGATCATTATTTTTAAAAATTCCAGTAATTTAATTGGCTTTCATTAATGCTTTGACTTGTTGATGGCATTTTTTCCCCATTCTTTCTGTAGTTGTTGTCAAGAAATGTTTATTAGAAGTGCGGCTGTAACCGAATTTTCTTTTGGGCAAAACATGTCAAATTGTGTGTAGACTGTGTGCTCCGACTTGAGATAACACAGAATTTAAATGTGTCTTTTCAGAAACCAACTATCAACTGAATTAACAGAAGTTCACAGCATGTTGTTGCAACTAGAAATAACACATGGCTCAGTCCATTTCTGTATAGAATTTTGGCTGTTATCAGGACATGGCATTGGAACATACGATGGTTATGCTTGGCGTCCAAGTCTTGTTTCTCCTCCTAGTTCAGCTTATCGTCGTTCGACTACTCTGGATCTCAGGCCACTTTAGTTCTTGTTAAACTGCATTCCATCCACAGTGACCCGATTGTTGTAAAACCAGTGTCAAATTAAATTGTTCAAGGTTTCTGAAGTTCTGAACGTGTATTCTTACATATCTCAACAGTACTGAACTGCAGCACTTTCATCCAAACGGTTGTACAGGGCAAGTTATGTAGCGTATTGTATTAATTGTCATCTTATTGAAACATAAATTTGAATTTTTTACATGTAGTTAAAAACATATGATGCAATTAATAAATTGTGATAATTGCATAGCAGAATTGGGAACAGGGTTGATTTTTTTTCCTAATGGCAGTTTGGTGGAGTCTTGTGGTGAAATAAATAGAACACGCTCTGTGGCAAAATTCACACCTCGTTATAACTCAAGCCCATGTAGTTCATAACTCGACTTTGTATCTAGTGTCTGTTCAGAGCCACCCTAACCCACCCTGTTCACTCCACACACCTAGTACCTGTCAGCTGTAAGTACTTCTCATGCTTCCATAACCTGTTGAAATTTTCTTTAATCTAACATGTCCACTATCCCATGTATTTCATCAACGTCTTGCGCAATATTCGTCATAATTTATGTCCAACCTTTTACAAAAAAATAAATTACACCCTTTTCCTGCAGAAATGCACCATTGCACCTCCTGGAAATGAGTGAGGCTTAAATGTTTTTCAGTTTTTACATTTTGATTATAAAGATCCCTTAAGTGGGCTCAATATTTGTCCACTTGGTGAGTTTTATCGATAAAAATATGCCTGAGGAGTGGCGCGTCATGCAAAATAGTGCGTACGTGACAATTCGCCTGGGCTCGCTGAACTTTGGCAAAATTAAAATAAAGCATGGTCTCGTTTGTTTTGCGCGTTTATTGGAACCTAACGACCAAGGGAACCAGACTTTACAGGTACATGTACGAAGAATTTCGTCACAAAGTTTGAAGTTACGTTGAGAACAACGTACGTTTTCTTCGTCATTTATCCTACACACATTATATGAAAGTTTTTTTTTTCACTTTTGAGGTTTGAATGCAGTCTCGAAGCACAAAGTAGAAGCCATTTGATGCTAGATTTTGGCCGGTAAGCTGATAGACATGGGAAGTTTTGCTGGCCATGCCCTTCCGGGTTCGTTTTTCATCCTGTTTGCAATATGGTGGATGGTTCAGTACGCGTACGAGGTGGTGGCACTCGACGGCGGCCGACAACAACCGCGGGGCCGAATCATGCGATTCCTCCACAGCAAGCCCATCGAGGGTGGCCTTGTGGTCTTTGCTGGTGTCGCTGGATTCATTGCAGAGAACATGTATCCAGCCCCGAAGTGGGGCATCTATGACGAAGACGGCCGGTTCGCCTACACTCACGTCTGGCAACACTGCGAGATGTACACCTTCTTTGGGCTGTACGGCATTGCCGTGATCCTGTCCAAGACCTGCATGCCACAGGCTGAGAAGTACACCAAAATTTTGGGCAGCCTGGCATTCTTCGTCGAGGGGATGTTGTTCCACTTCCACACCGTGGGTCGCGCTTCCATCGACGTCCACCTCCATAAGCTCCTGGTGTATGCCATCGCTGCTTGTGTGGTCTTCACCTTGGGTGAAGCATTCTTCCCCAAGGAAGGCCGATTCCGCATCATGCGCTGTGTTGCTGTCTTCTTACAGGGTACTTGGTTCTTTCAGGTCGGCACCGTCCTGTATTGGCCCCCTTCAGGGAAACCCTGGGATGACAAAGATGAAGCCAATCTGATGTTTCTGACGGAAGCTTTTGCCTGGCATCTCCTAGTTGCTATTCTTGTCATAGTGATAGTGTATGGAATCTCATGTCATGTCCTGAAGGCCACCGGACACGCTGCTGTCCGCTACCGCAACATGAATGGCATTGCTGATGGTGACGACATTGAATTTGGTACCAGAAAATTGCTGGACAATGGTGCACCAAATAACCTTGATTCTGACAATGAGTTATTTCAAAAGTAGCTCACATACAAAATTGTAAAGCATGAATTCACTCAAATTATAAAATTTAGCAATTTTTGCCTGTGATTGATGAGTTATGAAATTCTAAATTTTCATTTCAAACTAATTATGCTCTCTCAAATACATGTTCTTCGTACAGTTATGATGTTATCCTTCAACCTTACCTGCACTGAGTGAAATTCCGTTATCAAATTGTCTCAGTATGTGATAGAGGTAGTTTTGGCTCAGTACAAGAGTTTTGTTCAAAAATGTATTATAAAATTCCTCAGTGACAGGATGTTTGATTTCCTGTAATAAAAACCCCAGAGAATGAGTATGGTTAGTTCTGTACACAAACATATTGGACCTGCTAAACAGTCTGGACTTGCCCTAGAAAATAAGGTCAAGGTTTTCCTTGGAAGCTTGTTGAGTTTCAAAATGTTTTGCCAAAGACTTATTAGTAATTTTTAAAAATTTAAAAAGATACTGTTCAAAACAATACAATTTGTACTGAAAGCCTGCTTGCCCTAAGTTTTGTTTAATAACTTCCTGACATAATTTGTCAGATGATGCTGAGTTGTAATTGAGTTCTTCAGATAACAGTCGTTGATCTGATTTTTTTGGAGTTGACCAAGATTACTCTCATCAATGGGTGGTTCTCTGAAGCAGTTTTTGAAAATTTGGGCAACCTGTTGTGTTCCTGATGAGATGTCAAAATTGGAACTTTAGGTTTCGGGTTGTAAATTGTATGAACGAAGTAGTGTAAACGTAAGGCATTCATTTCTATGCATTCAGTTTTGAGGATGATCAGTAACTTCACCAAATGTTGAACTGTATGTTATGAAAGCACTATTATACAGCACAACAACTCGGGTTAAACACCACTTTTCATAATCTGCAGCATCAAGTCAACTCTGCTAAGTAGCATTCTCGATTTTTAAGCATCATGTTCTTCAAACCTTTTGATGATTCAGATATAAAAATGCGAAGGCTTGCTTTCGGCTTCCTGTGCTTTGAAACCATTTGAATAGTATTTTTAGTTACAATATTATCAGAAGACAGACAGTTTAATCAAGAAGTAACATATTTGATTTTATTAAAGGTTACAGTTATCAAAGATACATTCTCTAAGTCGTAGACGAATATTTGTTCTATGGGAAATATTTCATATATATATTTTAAAGGTTATACATGATTTCATTTTCTTTTATCGTATTATTCTAAATAGTTTTAATTGCGCTGACTCGTCAAATACAAACTCTATCATCATGCCACTGAAAGAATATGCATTGTTTATGGTTATAGTAATGCCACAAGTTTGCCAGATTTTATCCATGTTTAACACAAGCAGCTTGAGTGCTTCATGGCAGTTCTCAAACGAAACTGCTTGTAAAAGTCGATTTATGTGTTTCTGCAGAATCTTGTATAAAGTGCAAAGAATTTGGGGATGACTGAAATGATGCATTTGCAAATAAGCAGAGAGCGTTGATAACGTCCAGTGTTAACCCTCAAGTTTGACTTCACTAAATTTGTTAATTAATCCATTGTCTGGGGTGGTCTAGAAGATGGTTGGTGTCGCTGAGTAACAAAGTATTAATGTTCCAACAGGTCATTTTGGTTGACTGGTTGCCCTGTAAGACCACTGGACTATGAGTTAAATCATTATTTTTTTCACCAGACACATATATTCGGCACGGAGTTTGTAATTACGCCTTAAATTGTAGGTCACTCAAATGGTCGCAGAAAAGCCTCTTTAAAGCGTAGTATGTTATTGACAGGTGCATGTAGTTGGCAGAGCGTAAAACAACTGAGAGGTTGATTTGTGAAAAGGCATTTAGCATACGTGTGAAACATCGAGTAAAAAGGCTGAACACGGTAAAGGTTACGTGTATTACTCCTTTGCCTAAAATAGTGCCGTTTGTGTAGCTGATGAAATGTGTACATGTATTATTCATATTTGCGGGGCGCTAAGATATATGTTCCAACAACTCTGTAATGTATTGTGTACGTTTATGACATGTTGCATGGTTTTACTGTCACAGTGTCACTATTTCTGTGTTTGAGCCTGACATTACAAGAGTGCTATTTTGTGAGCTTCGTAGCGACAATTTTAAACGTAAGCGCTTAATTAGAAGCAGGTTGTTGCATGGTGTTTGAGCCACGTATGTTTCGCCCCCATTCAGCGTGTGGAAATTAACGACTTCGACCGTGCGTGGCGGTTACTTGACCGGACCCTCGTGAACCATACGGAAATGTCCTTAGCAACTTGCCTATCCTCTGTTGAGCCTTCTCTCTGAAGACTTCGTTTGCACAAAGTTAACGAATGATCACAAATGATCTTCGAAATCTTTGTTTCGAGCCTTCAAAATCGCATCAAAACGTAAACAGCCTACCGCTCACGAAAAAAGCTTTTTCACAAAAATCACTTCTTTTGACTACTCTGCTACTATTTCTCAATTTTATTTTCACAAAACACGTTAGGAAAAGGCCTTATGGAAATATTTTGGGCAGGAAGTTTTATTTCCAAAAAGTGAAAATAAGACATGAAATGAAATAGCTGTTTGCCTGGCACGAATTCCCATGGACCGCATTTCGCATGCAAATGACCCTAAAAACGGGACATGCGTAGTTTAGTGAACAATTTCCCTCTGAAACATACGTGGAGCTAGATTAGCTGACATCCAAATATTTGTCCTGTGTTGGACCATCATTGGCTTGGAAGCATCGAGAGGAAGACAAGGCATTAAAGGATGCTAAAATATTAATGTAAGGAAGTGAAGATCCATTAATGGAAGGGATATATTCATGTACTGTGTATCGTATGTCAACTTGGCGCTACTTAAAGTGTTAACATTAAAACTGAATAAGTGAACTGGATTTTATGATGGTGCCAATTATATTTAAAAATGAGTTTGTGAAACTGTTCTTTTGTCCTGTATCACCATCCCCGGAAGTAAATGGAGTGTGTCCATGTGTGGATTATGGGTACGGGTACCTCTCTTGTGGCTCGTTTGTGCAGTTTAGGGAGAGGGAAAAGATGCATTGAAGAAAGTTGTGAAACATTACTACTATCAACAGATCATGGGCCTATTTTTTCCTTTTTTGGGGGGGGGCTGTTCAATTACTCCCAAATTATAGCCTGATGCCAATTGTGCGAATTTCCAAGAAACGCAGATTGTACGCAACTTGAACGAATGCGCTATCGCATTGCACCTGAGCTCTAGCGAGGATCGAGATCAGTTTTACTGGTTCAGTTTTGTTTGCTCAGTCCTTTGCGAAGAAGAAGTGATCTTGTTAGTGTTGAGCATTAGGCGAAATATACCTGATGACCAAACCGTTGTCCGTAATTAGCGTCCTTAAATAATGATGGTCAAATTAGGACCCATCCTTATGTCCATCATGTTTGCAAACAACTGCCACTGGCCTAATCGTATCCCCCTACGTTTGTCTCGTCTGTCCGTCGCCCTGTCCAG
Source organism: Acanthaster planci (assembly GCF_054643075.1). Taxonomy (NCBI): domain Eukaryota; kingdom Metazoa; phylum Echinodermata; class Asteroidea; order Valvatida; family Acanthasteridae; genus Acanthaster; species Acanthaster planci. The sequence goes on along the minus strand of NC_141789.1, from coordinate 14,506,905 downwards.
ACCGTACCTGCTGCCAAAAGATGCCCATCGTGAAGCCATCACGACATCAACAATGCCCGAGATTATCAATTAGCGTTATGACGGATTAGGGTCTCTAAATCCCTTCACAGAGGGAGGCGCATAAAGGCTGACGACACCATTATTAGATACTTTACTGCCGCGTACAATGCCCGACATGACAGCGATCGCGTGCCCAGCATGCCCGTGATTGGCAGCTTTCTTGCGAAAGTAGGCCTACATTCTGCGGGCCAGTTGGCCGGCCACAAACAACGGGGGTCTTGTGGATGCGCGGTTAAAACTACTTCCATGGCCACATTCGCCAATTCGAAAATTGACTGGATCGACTTGGGGTCCCAAATTTGAACAGAAAAGCACAACTTTCTAATTAACGGCTTCAAGGGATGCGTCTGAAGATCTGGAGGTGAGGTTTAAAAAAAAAATTGCGTTTTCTTAATTTTTACAAATTTTATGAAGTACTTTCCCCATCGACAACCTGTTACCAAACGCATGGAGCTGGAGAAAAAAATAATGCCTTGAATTAACGTTTAAAAAAAAGACGCTGTCACCTTATAAGAGTTGACATAGTCTCACCATATTGAAAATGGTCTGAAAAGATGACGACTTGACTTCAAGTGCTTCATTAGGTAGAAACCGATTAATGTTTTACTGGTTGTCTTCCCCCACAGGTTTAAAAACAAAAAATGCAGTGCTTCTTTGTCATTCAATTCTGTCATGGGAAGAGTGGGTTAATCAATACCAAAGCAAAGGGGGTTCATCTGGTCCAAAACAAAGAGGTTCGTGCTCACTCCCCCCCCCAAAAAAAACACCACAGAAGTTAGGGTACTTGCAGCATAACGAGTGACGTCGTCCAGGCGTCACTGCACTGACAGTCCCATCACCGCTTCAAGATCTCAGTGTCCTTAGTCTTTCAGACGTCTCATTTAACAGAAACAGATAGTTTGGAGAACAAGAGAATGGGGATTGGTTCTGAACTTTTTATCCGTTGTAATGAGAGTTTGTAATCAGGCGAGGACTTTATAATGAGTTGTCTCACGTCAGTACGGAAAATAATGAGGTTCGCGTAGGGTTTCCACCAATCTCCTGACGTTTCGGGCTGCGTAGTTTGCCTCCTAGACCAATCAGGAGGCGCCTCACACGCGCTGAGCCAAGGCTCAAAAGACCGCAAACTCCGCAGCGAAACGTCAAATTGGGCATCCGAGCCGAAGCATTTCGGAGACCGTACCTCTGAAAGCCTCGTTGACATCTTTCGCCGGTCTAATTACACTGTGGACTTCTGCTTCGAATGTGAGTACCTTTTAGTTATCCTGATCCTGAACAGGTTTCATTCGATGTTTACCCTTCCCATGGGATGCACTTTTCTGAAATGTTTATCAAGTTTCTGAAATTCGACTAAATTGCCTACATCCCATATTCAATGTTACACTTTGTGATTTTTTCAATTAAGAACAGAAACAATTTGAAAGACTTTGATTAGGAATAAAAGCAGGAGAAAGCATGGGATTTGTTGAAATGGAACAAGAATCGTAATACTATACATTGTACACGTGAAAAGTTGAGGTTCGCACTTTTCCTCATTTTTTGGTCCATAGCCTAATCATTCCAGCAAACGGATTGCAGTAAGTTGTTGTCTTTTTTCATGTCCGTTTTCCGGAAAAGTGCAGCCTGCCAGAAGATGCAGAGCACAGAGCATATTCCGGCAGCCCGCACGCCGAGCTACCACAGCCTGACCGGGCTGAGTTACACTGAACTCTGGAGTTCAGTCCACGCGACTTACCACCACCCTGCTCCTACTCCCAACTACCACACTGGGTCCTTCCCTGGGGAACAACAGCAGCATCAGCAGCTTCACGAGTTGTCCCCGGCGACTGGCGCCTCTGTCGCAGCCAGCGATGCCTGCGCCGACATGGAGCTCTCAGGCAGCGGGTCTCAGTGGAGTGGCGACTCCAGCGTGAACGGAGGGAATATTACCCTCAGTAAGCTGGAGGTGGCTCGAGGGGTAACGTCACCAGAGAGGGGGCAGTCCACAGTAATGATCAACGCAACTGGAACGAGAGATGTGACAAAACTGCGGCCTTTCCCGCCTTCGGTATCACAGAATCGCCTGTCCATGCAAGCACCACCAACCACGGACCGCGACCAGTACAGGTGAGAAATTTCCTTCAAAGACGAAAACAGTGACACAAACGAAACAAGCAAACAAAAGACAAACACTCCACATGTCTTTTAAACGAAACGGACGTCTTGACTTAAAATAAATGTCATGGAATTTTCTCCCCGATATTTGGCTTGTATTTACATTACCTGATGCCTAGTAGCGGTCGAAACGTAACCGGCTTACCTCGATAGGTCCTGCATTTACGATAACAAATTTGCGTTCTCACTGAAACCAAGAACACAGGTTCCTATCTGCCAATGAATTTCACAGAGTCACGCGAATTTACGTTAATTTCTTATTTCCAGCTTTGATCCACGATGGATAGACTCCAAGATCTTACAAGGCGGAGAGCGGTTCAAAATTGCCGACAATGACGCGGCTGACACCCTCTTGTCTATGAAGCGAGCGGCAGTAGTCCACCTCAACACGGCGATGTCTAAGTCAGGCGGTTTGAAAGGACTTAATCTGGTTGACTACGGAGAAGGGAAGACAGATGCTCCTCAGTGCGTCAAGATGGAGTCTCCATCCCGACACGATGGGGATGTACTAACACTTGCAAGACACACAGTAATTACGACTTTCTTTCAAAGTACATGTATAACGTTTGAGGTAAAATTAATAAGGAATAAAGTTCGTGTTGTGCTTTTTCAGTTGACAATAAATTTTGATCTTTATCAAATGATGCTATCTTGAAACCGTCTTAATCCGAGATATTATTTCTAAGTTCTGACACAAGGAAATACAAAGCCTAAAAACAATCGAGACTTGACCGATCAATTCTTTCCTCCAGCAGGACAATAAGGACAGCTTGCATTCTTGGTACTGGCGAAACCAAGAGATCAGTCATATCTTGTCCTCAGCAGAGGCAGACGACTCGCCGCCATCGACCAGGGAACCGGCTCCAGAACCCGATTCCAGATCCGGGCGCCACCATGCTGTGGAAGGGTACCAGACCGGCATGTACGGCAATTCCAAAGCCATCAATTCCAATTACTGGGCGGGCAGTCCAGCAGTGAACAGAAGAGACTTTTCGTCCAGTTCATGGTACTACACAAGGTAGGTAAACACGGACAAACAAACAAACAAACAAACAAAATAAAAACCCGATACCTGACTTAGAAGAGGCAATAAGGGAAACCACTTTGATGTGAATGGGCCTACCTCGATTGGAATAAACTTGAGTTTACTATGTACAGTAAAAGTTTACCCAGAATCCGCTCTGACACTAGAGAAAGTCATTTTACTCGCAACTGGTTCAAGGCCAAGTTATCTTTAATATGTCATCTTTTCGCATGATATACATGTATTTCCAACATACGCAGACCCGTTGGCGATAACCTCTCCAATGACTTCACCAGTGCAAGATGGAACGTGAACGCCCCTCCGCCAGTGCCCAAACCCCAGAACCTGGGGCGCGCAAAAATAATGCCAACGGAGAGAGGTTGTGGAACATTAATCACCCACGCTGTCCAGCAGCAGAAACTGAAGAACAGCGACATCAGGAACAACCAAGACGGCAACCAGTCCCCGCACAGCCACAAGTGCCATATCTGCGGCAAGTCCTGTACCCGTCCCAGCAGCCTCCGGACTCACCTGCGATGCCACTATGGCGAGAAACCCTTCCTTTGCCAGCTCTGCGGGAAGAGTTTCTCGCAGGCTGCCAATCTCACCGCTCACATGCGCATCCACAGCGGCGAAAAACCATTCAAGTGCAGGGTGTGCAACCGCAGTTTCTCACAGGTGGGTACAAAACTGTTGCTTGCTCTATCTCTCGGACGAAGCAGAGAAGCCATCCAGTTTGTTCCAAACGGTTAAAAAGTGTGAACAATTCTTGCGTTATTTTGCTAAGAAACAGATACTTCGGGTTCAAACCTTCCCCTTGTCAGAATCATAAAATGATGTCCCTTTGGCTTTATGCTTAATTGTGATTAACTGATGAATGCCCAGGAAATTTGCTTTGATGCAAATTGTTGAGATCGGGTTTGAGAAGCTCTATTTAGCTGAACTGGTTGCGCAGGCAAGACGTTTTAACTTGAGACCGAGTTGATAAAGTGGCTCTTATCGGACATCAGACTTCACAACTACCTTTGCGGACGTTTTGACATTATGAACCTGTACATTTTTTCCCTCAGTTGTTTGAAACTTGTTTCCTCTTGTGAATTCTTTGAAGATCAAAACGTCAAGCTAGACTCTTCAAGTTATTTATTATAATTTCAGATAAGAATGCAGTTTGCAGCAACATTTCTATCTGTTATTTAAAGAATTGGTGATGTAATGTTTATGAACTTTAATGCAGTTACATTTCTACGTAAACACAGACAAATCTGAGATTAAATGAATTTGTAACTGCTATGCAAACAGTGCTGCATGAGAAAATATTGCAAAGAAAACTTGAGTGTCTCCTCAAGGCCACCACAAGAAACTAAATGCCTTGAGCGAGGAAACATTACTCTCTGTGTGATGTACGTGTATTACGTAATTTTCTGGTGGTTCCTCTCACACGCAGTTAGCACGACCATACGCCCAACTGCTGAAGCCGAAGAAAATTTTATCCAGTTAATTTTTTACAGTTTAATATTCCCGTTCGGCCCCTGCAGAGTTCCTCGGTGAAGACCCACATGCGGACACACACTGGCGAGCGGCCCTACCCTTGCACCTATTGCTCAAAGTCTTTCTCGGACAGCTCCACGCTGAGCAACCACCGACGGACTCACACGGGGGAGAAGCCGTACCAGTGCCGCGTCTGCTGTCGCTCCTTCAGCCAGTCCGGGAACCTCAACCGACACCTCCGGATACACAGGCGACCGGGAGGTGGGCAGAACACACCAACCAACGGGTTGACCGCACTGCGTGAGTGATGGAATGAGGGGCAGGGAAGGGGTTGGGTAGATAGTCTGAAGTGTAACAACTATAAATCCGGAATATTTGTGTAGTTTTTCCACATCTAGGGAATGCATGGCTGGGGCCAAATCGAGAGGGGGATGTTGAGGCTAAACAGCAGACAAAATTTATACTGAAAAAATGTTTTTTTGTTGCTGAAGTTTTATGTATGGCCACATTTTTACCTTTCGGGTTGGGATCCATCTAAAACAGCCTATAGCGTATTAAAAAAAGGCCTGGGCACCTGTTAACCACGCCAGGAAACAGTTTCAGGGACACATTATTTTGCACACTGTTTGGCATATTATTCCTTGATAGCACGCCACTCATTTTATTATTATGTTAACCATGAGCCTCTATCATGATTGAACAGTCTCTCAACATATTGTTTTACATCTACATAAAATGTGCAATTTAAGCTTGAAACTCTTTAAACTTGACAGAAAATTACCTGATACTAACTAGTTTTTGCTACAGTTCCTTTGTACAATCTACACTTGGATGGCAGCTCTGAGAATTCTGAGTAACATTTTCCTGTAAATTTCTCTTTACAGAATCATGCAGTTTTTTACAATAACACGTGACAATGCATTAACTGCTTCTGTACAACCTCAAAAGGTAACATTTCTAAACCATTCTAGGCTTGTACAATGATGCCTTCAGTTGGAAAAATTAACAACATGGCATTGTAGTTTATGTGGTGCCGCACACAATACATCTGATACTACTTTGATCACACGATTAATCTCTGACGCTTCTCCTTCCTCTGATCATGCATGTTTGTCCCTTCCCCAAATCCCATCCTCTTGCCAAATAACTCGCAGCTCATGTTGACTTGACTTCCAATTCAACAGGCCAAGATTAGATATTTGAACTGAGGTGTTGCTGTCATTCCAATACCAATTCACTTGCATCACAACTGGTTATAACTACTGTTAATACTTTATCTACTTTAAATGTACATGGTTTTGTGTACTGTGTAAAACATATCATAGTCCATCACATGATAGCTAGCGCCCAATCACTGTGCACGCAGTTAATATACTTATTATACAGGATATTTTTGCACTATAAGTGTTTAAAGAAGTCACAAAAACTATCCATCACTAAGTCATTTATTTAAATTCTATTTAAAATGTTAAATTTATCTACTTTAGATATACATAGAAATAGTCAAATAATTCATTAATCAAGCTTGTTTGCTTTTGTGTCAGTGCATGTTTAATAATATTTACATTTTGTGAAATAAAGTCCAGCATATTTTCTTACGGGTAATAAACATTTTACTGGTCAGTGATCAAATACTGCCACAAACACAAAAAAATGCAAAATATACAACTCTTTAATCAATAAAAAGGATGTTCACCATCCTATTTTCTCAAAAGTTTCCAAACATCCCATCAAGCAATTTCAAATTGAAAAGTTAACAAATCATTTGCAAAGACAGATTTGTGAAGTACGAGATACACCTACTTTTGCCAGCTTGTTCCAAAATTACCACATCACAATGGATATGGGTCATTCTATTTTTCTATTAATCTAGGGGTCTATTTTTTCTGTAAATTTAGAACCTATTCCTAAATTTCCAAGATCAAGTATTCTGTAAATTATTTGTCCAAAAATAGTTTGAAGTCAATTTCAGTGATATTTCAGCGGATTCATCATTACATAGAAAAATAAAATAATAGTGCAAGTGATTATGTAGCACAATTCCATAATGTACTACTGGTCACTGAGCTTTACAGAATAAAAATGCAAAAGTAACAACAGATTTACTACCTAGCGTAACATCATCATGAGATAGATTCACATTTAAGACTAAAACACTTACCACTTAAGGACTAAACACACACTTGCCAAAGAGATTCATTCTGTGGCCTTTTGCTGTGCTTTAATTCTCTCATGCCTTTTGCTGTGCTTTAATTCTCTCATGCCTGTGCCCATATATACAACTTAATGTTTGTATTCAAATAAAGTTACCTCCTGGGGCCAATTTCATAGAGCTGCTTCAACACAAAATTTGCTCAAGTGGTAAAAACTTTGCTTAATAAACAAAGGTTACCTGCTCAAACTGTATCTGATTGTCATGCTTAACCCAAAACAGCTAAATACAATCCCCAAACAATATACATCACATGGAGTTTTGGGTGGTTACCTGATTTATCAAGTGAGGTTTTATCGCGCTTAAGCAAATTTTGTGCTAAAGCAGCTCTATGAAATTGGCCTAGGGCACCTGGTCTACAAGTAGACATTACCACTATCATGGCCTGATTTCATGCATATGTTTTTAATAGTCTTTGAATGTATCAACAGTAACTCACACCTTTAGCTTTAAATTTAGCCACGACAGTGTTTTTGCTGAAAGTCTCATGATATTTGGCGATTTGTGCATCTCCCCCGTTATCTCAAAAGATTTATGATGCTGGATCCTTCACAATAACCCATCTAGTCTTTGAGAAAGAGACAGCTGTACAAACAGAAAAAACTATGAAAGTATTGACTATGCTTCAGTTGTCACATGGGCTTTTGAATACATTTTGGTTTCTAAAATGACATAGGTACTCAACCACTAAAGATTGAAAAAAGCGTCTATAGATCAGTGAAGGATTTGCACAAGTTATTACTTATGGGGTTTCAATACGGCCAGGCCATTCAGGATAAAACATTTGACATCAAGTCAGCTCGAACATGTTCAATGCTTATAAGTTGGCATACATGCATGACTACACTAACCTGGCCAATCTTGTTGACGTAGATTGATCATCCCAAATAATTTATAGTATGCTTCATTTGGTGCAACTGCTGGTGGAAAACTGAACTTGCTTATTGGGCTAAGCAGGATCTATTGGGTATAGATCCAAAGAAGTGAGATCATGGAGTAACAGGAGAATTAAAGACCGCTCCTTATGCGGTTATAAATCATTTGCTACTGCAATAATGATCTAGTACAGGCTTCTCATTCACAGAGATCTTTTATGAAATTCGACAACCATTGCTTTTGGGTCGGCTGATCACAACTGTCTCTGAGCCCCTTGAGGTGATCTATGATCACTGATCTAGCATTGCCACTCTTTCCACAACAGAACCGGATGAGCCTTTCATTTTTTTGTACAGTTTCCAAAGTTACCTTTGGCAAGAACTTTTCTCTCACACATGTCTCTCCGCCACTGCCATGAACCAAATAGCAAGCTACCAGGTATTCCTGGTAATAGACTCTTGAGAATTTCACAATGGATTTCTGGTTCTCCCCAGTGCTGTTGCTTTCTTCCAACAAAACTCCAATCTCTAATCCAAATTTTAGAGCACGACCATCAGGAAACGCATCTCGGGAGAACTCTGACCTTTTTCCTTGGTCTTCCAGCAAGTCTGTCAGAGCAACTTCACCGATACTTGATCTAAGCCTATCAAAATCTTGCCAAGCTGAGCCATCTTCACACGAAATGTGTTGGACCAGCACATCTACTGCTTTGTCAAACAATGCCGCTATCTGTTGAGGGAGAGTTTTGTTGTCCTTCCATATACGACACAGTACTTGCAGCATGATTGGGGATTTGGCAAGAGAACTTATTATCTCAGAAGCACGAACTGTTTCAGTGAGTTTTTGTGCTTCTTGACCAGGCCCAAGGGACTTCCCAATGTATTCAGCAATGTTCTCAGAAGAGAAACCATCTGTTTTGACAACAGTGTACTTGCTGGAGTAGCGCTGAAGCTGCTCAAGTTGATGGCCGCTGATAGTTACAAGCAGTGAGCATTTACTGAGTGCCTTGAAAGAAAGTAAATTCTTCAATGACCAGTCATCATGGGGAGTTGACGAACGAAACTCTTTAGAAGACAAACACGAACCATCAACTATGATCAGCAACTCTTTCTCATGTTTCTCCAGATGATGCTTCAGTTGCCCTTTGGGAATCTCAGACTTTGTGGGTAGGAGCCTCGTATGAACAGCCTCCAAGAAACCTGAGGTACCACAGATTTCCTTCATCCTAAGGATTACCACATATTTGAAGGAAGATCTGCCATGGTTTGCCCAATCATAACCAATTTTTCCAATCAATGTGGTCTTTCCACATCCTGCACTTCCCACGACAGCCACATGGTGGTTGTCATGCAACAACTTAATCAGATCATCAAGCGAGTTCAGTTTTGTTTTAGTTTCATCTGTGTGACATATGTCTGGAAAGACAAAGATGTCCTCAGTTGCCCTTGTCTTGGAAAACTCTGTGGTATGAATGGGGGTGGTTTTCATCTCATCCTTGTAATATGTTTTCAGTTGATTCAAAAACTCTTCACCTATATCTGGAAAAAAATTCAAAAAGTGCAGTAATTTTCAAAGTTCCATGAGTGTAAATTCTTCCACACCTTAATTTTCTGACAAGCATTACTGCCAGCTACATGGGATGTTTTTAGTGTTTAAGTGTCAACCACAGCAATTTCAAACTGGTGATGTGACTTTTTTAATAACACTGACACAGGAAAACGGTGCTTTTGGTAACATTCCCAAAAGATAGGAAAAATGTTCTCAAACTGAATGTAATACTTTCCCCCACCTTTCAGAGAACTTTCTGGGTCGCTCTCGGGAGTTCTCCTGTATTGCCGTTTATCTCCCCACTTCTGCAAAGTAAGGGAAGAAAAGGAACATGAAAAATGTTGCTAGTTTCCCGATAAAACATGTACGTTCACATTACATAACTGTTTTGGTATGTAAAATCAACCATGTATGGTAATCAGTTTTTGAATTTGTATCAACAGCTTATTTAAAAAAAAACATCTGACTATTCTACTAGCATGCTCGGCACATATAGCGTCTTTTTATATATATGTATAGGGAAGACAAATTTTGAACAGAATTTGGGGGCAATTTTTTAGGACCTGGCATGACTAACTCTAAGAGATGTGATGGACACAAACCTTGTACACAAGCACAGCACACATTATGATAACAACCAGAACAGCTATAACAATGGCAGCAATAACCCCTGGATGGAGACCATCAGACTGTTGGCTTGGAGAACTTGGTCCTGGACCTATAACAGGTTCTAGTGGTGCTGTCAATCAGGAACCAAACAACAGTTAAATTGTTGGCTTGAACAATTAAACAGTACATTGGCCATAGACTGCCACATGTCTCATCTCTTTCTTGATCTGGAGAAGATGACACTGATTAAATGGACATCTGCATCTCATCTGATGCAGGAATATTTGAGACAGTAGTCACTGAAACATTTCATAGCTACAGGGGATGTAAGGGAGGGGAACCCCCCAGCAGAGGTTGGTACTCACTCAATGTGAGATTTTGAAATGAAAACAACCTGTATCAAGCAAGCTGGAGTTTGTTGACTGTTGGTGCTCCCCTAACAAACTGTGTGCCACCCTAGAAAGTCCAACCTAGTTTTAATTGCATGCTACATTAGCTTTAAAGTCAAGTGTTTGATACACACTGTACGGCTGACATTGAACATTTTTATTGTTCTAACCTAAAGATGCAGCTCATCTAGGGTTGCATGATGTCATCCCACAGTGGTTAACCCTAACAGTCTGCCTTTTCCAACACAGGAGGGTGGGGACTGTTAGGGTTAAAGTTTGTTCTGGTCAGGTGGGGTTTTTTTTGCCAGACAAAAATTTTAGACAATTCTCTTTGCCTCTGGCCTTTGTTGTCCTTAAGAAATGTTAACATACATGTCTTCTGTCTGCTTCTCATCTCTTACCTCAAACCCAATCCTCCCAAATCCTCAGACTCCATTCTCTGATATTGTCATTGATGTCTTTCAATTTAGCATAAGAGAAAGTAAAATACTGCAGCACTCACCAACAATGGTGACGTTCACAACTCCTTCCGTCAATGCGCCAGCCTTTGGTTTGAGTTGCCATACATAGGCCCCCCCATCTGAATCAGTGACATTATTGATCACCAGAGAGAAATTTTCATGCAGCTCGTACTTTCCACTTGGTAACTTGTTGCCCAGGTAGATGGTTCCAAGATAATTTGAAATCAGAAATCGTCTAGCAGCCAGTTCTTTGTACCAATATGCTGCTTGTATCTGGCTGATGTTAAACACTTTGTTGGCAATGGGGGGACATGGCACATATCCAGTTTCATCCTGTTGCAACTCAACACGTTCAGCTTCTGCTGATAATAAGACTACCAGGCACTCACAGACTGTGTAAAGAATATGGCCATAATGTTTCAAAATCAGTGTACTGCATGTACTTATACTGAAAGGGTACTTGAAGTTGGAAACTGCAAGAAAGAAAAAAAGGGTGCATGGCCCTTTTGTTCATAGATTGAGAGGCTTCAGACTGCGGAAATTCCAAATTGCACAAAATTCTGTTTGACATGTTTCAATTTTTGTGTTGAAATACTGATGAAAAGTCTACCCCCAAACAGAAATCAGTTGATTCTGAACAAATATTGAGTGCCTTAAGATTTATTTAGTAAAGGCTGTTTTTAACTTCAGGTTGTGATGGGAGAAGGCATACCGAGACTTGCTTGTCAAATGACCCTGTCATTCGAGAGCCCTGCCCTAGCTTGCCCTGCCCTAATTGCCCCTTCAAGTCAGATATTTTTCTGTTTTCAACCAAGATAAAAGAATACAAAGGCATGACTGCATGAGGCAAAAAAACTGCATTTATCTGTCACACAAGTCAGGAACCATTCCAAATATTACATCAAGAAGTTAATAAATTACCACGTGCCAATGCCATATTTAAAAAATTTTGTTGGAGCTTATTTTTGCACAATGAAAGTGACTGCCTAAAAGTTACGCATCAAAGAGGCCAAGATTACCCAACCTCAAGGTCATCTTCCTGTCTGTGTTGCCAAACAGGAAGTTCTTTGTTTTCTGTTACATTTTACACATGTACATTTATGTGCTACTTTGATAACGCACAAACACATTGGGAGATATTGTTAAAACACCTCGGCTATTCAGATTGAAAAAATCTGATTGAAACTCAGCAGTACAAACAATACCACTACTGTCCCTTCTTGTACAAGACGAACATTTACCGGGGAAGTTAGCAAAAGATGGTCACTTCTTACCATTATGCAATAAAAGAAATGACAAAGAACAATAACAACATGCCACATCGTTTGTTTTGGGGGGCAATGCCACTGTTGTGTGTCATCCTTTATTAGTGCAACCCATTAAAATTTCAGTCAGCATGACAGATCAAAAAGGACTTTGTTGTACACCACAACCTAACTTTCAGTGTTGACAAGCAGAAACTTACCCAACAAAAGAACACACAGCTTCTTCGCTTTTCCAGCCACACCCATGGTTATTCAGGGTTGCACAGCAGTGTCTAAAAAGTGAACTCTTTTGTGTCTAGATCACAAGGTCCAGCCACCCCTTTTGAGTAGTATCACACGTGGCAGCAAAGGATCTGTAAGACACAAAGAGGCATTCCAATGACAAAGGGAGGCTCATTGGTTCTATTTCAGAGAACAGAACAAACTTGTTAAGCCATAAGGATGAAAGTTTTTGATGTGTCCACCGCCCACATGCTCCAAACACCCCGCCCAAAAATGTATTATTTACAAAAAATTCATTATTTACAGAAAAAGGCTATCAAAACAAATCCTAAATCACAAAGCAGCAGTAAAATGGTATAAAATGTGCATAGGCTTACCTTAACAAACCTATCGTATACCTATGATGGGAAAGATTAAATTCTCTGATACATAGGCCTACCTGTAGACTGCAATTACATCATAGAGGAAGGTTGCTAAAATTAATGAATAATGAAAAATGCCTCACGTTTTTCCAAAATGTTCCAGACCCAAATCTAAAACTTCCATTCTCATGGCCTTTGGGCAAATTTATTTGAAGAAAGTACTGTCCTTCATGGATTGAAACTAAAAGTTCTTGACCATGGTATCCACTGTGGTCCCAAGTAATGTGGATTTCAAGTTGGTAGACCTAAGGAAAGGGTGATTGTAAATTTTGGGACCCCGTTCCTATAATAGAGGGGAGAGCTACATTTTAACTTTTGAATTCACTTTGGTAGATGACTATGACATGTTCAATAACTATAGGGTTGATGTAAAAAAATGGGCAGGGATTGAGTTTTGAGGGAAATTATGATGGGAAACTGTGAGTGGTTTAACACATGGCACTTGGTTGATTCAAATTTGCATGGCTAGTTTATCGGTAAGAAAGTAATAATTTCCTCACACTTGACTAATTGAAATTTCCAAAAAACAGGGTCAGTGCATTAAAGAGAGTGTTGCCTTTTGTTTTTTTTCTTTTGGAGGACTTACCAGTTTTGCAAGATAAAAATGACAAAAAACTGGGGGGGGGTCCCAAGCATACAATCCGGTAGGGAAACTATTAGTAATTAAATTTAGTAACTTAACAGGCCAATAATACCGAAATTCTTACCTCATAAAGCTCACAAAGATCCGAAGTTATGGAGATCACTCCTCTAGCTGTGGTCAGTGGACTGGTAGTCTGAATGTAACAACTTAGTTTCATCCGTATATTTTTATATCAAGGTAAAACCCTTAAAACAAACTGGAATTCCCCTGCTGTCAAATTCGTAATTGTGTGGAGTACCCAACCCCAATGTCGTTTAAAACGGTGCTGCAAACTTATCGGCACCTGTCTAACATGGGGATTCCCCATATCGTTCCACGCGCAAGCATCTCTGAGTAATCGCCACTTGTAAAAACAACTACGTGTATAGTTTCGATTCAAGTCTGAACTTTGCATTGCCGGTCAGGATAGCAACGACTGGGGTATCGTGCCTCCTTGACAAAAGCGGGACTGGGTCACATACCCACCGTAAGCAACTTTTGAAAACATTGAAGAGGTCAGTTTTTGCCATGAATAATTTTTGCAAGTTAACCATTCACTACATGTAATTATAACATCCCAAAAATGAATTTGATGCTGGTGCTGATAAAGTCCAGTACACCACAAACATAATATAAGTGATTTTTGTGTACCAAACCATTCTCCTTTGTATTGAAACTCGGCGTGTAAACTTGTAACGGAATCATAAAGAACTCGGTGGCGCACAGAGTGAAGCTGAAGAGCTTGGAATGAAGGCTAGCTTTGCGGAGGCGTGACACGGGTATTCCCAAATGTGAGTTGGGCGTTCATTTACAGGAAGTTTTTCCATTGACCTGTTCTCCTCCATTTCTATGGTTTTACAAAATGTGATTTCTTCTTACATTTCAAAATCAAAAAGAAGGAATTGTTAGCCAATTTAGAAGAGATCTCGCATTCAGATTCTAAATATAACAGAAATTATTTACCCCTTGCACTTTACGGTATTGGGTGGGAAAAGACTCGGGCTCCGAACTTCTATTAGTCGGCACGCAATGTTCACCGGTGGCATGTCCGTACCGTACATTACTTGCGGTATATGGTCCATGGCAATTTTGTCCTGTCAATTACAGTTTTCAACTTGTGCAAAGAAAAAAAAAAGAAGGAAAGAGGGAAGAAAAGATGGGAAAAAAAAACAAAACAAACCACGAACCGTTCACTGATTACTGTTTTAGAATATGTAAAAAGAAAGTGGTAAGACAAATTCAACCCTGTACCGTTTGGACCTATACATAGGAAAAAGGAAAACCCAACCTTTACGCTTTCTGAAGAAAAAAAGGAAACTTCTCTCCATACCGTTTACTGTGTTGCAGTCTGTATTGAGAAAAGGTGAGAAATTCTGTATTTGTGTGCGCTCCCGAAAAATGTGGCTGATACTTCGGTGATGCATTAGAACTAAAACTTAACATTTTGGCATCACTTTTCAAGTTCACCGTAAAGCAAGTGATAATCACTCATTTAGAAATGATGAGAAAAAGCAAAGACTGGGACTACGAAACTGTATTTCAGAACTTTCTCAACGCCCCACAGCCAGTCTTCATAACAAATTGGCAATGCAATCAATTTATTTTACTTTTACTGATTTTAAATCAGGTGGAAATGTTAGGCAACTCAAATTTTCCACAAGGTTGGGGATCCTTGAGTGCAACAAAAACCTGTGACAAATTGACAGCGATGCTATTTACTCAGAAAAAAATAAACCACTTTGTGCGCCCTGCCTGTTTACAGTTAAGACCTTGAAAATCATTAAATACAGTATTCACATATTTTAGAGAAATATGGAAGGGCTGCGTAGCACCGTGATCAGAATATTGATAAGAATATACTATCAAATCAGTGCTCTGAAATATGTGATTACCGAGCTTTCGGTAACTGAGTACGTTCTTCAGGGCAAGCAGATTCAGTTCGCATTCACATATTTTATTTGGATTTAGCACAATCACAATCAATATGACAGTTCCTGCCCATACTATACAGCACACCGACTCAATGCAAAGTACGGTGACATAATTCAAAGACAAACAACACTAAATCGAATTTACGCTCACCTTGAGCACTGTAATTATGACCACTTTGCATGATGTGGAAGTGATCAGTGCAAAGGGCTATGATGGAAGTTTTGGCTATTAGCTCTCTGTAAATGTGACCAGTGAGTTTTCCGCTGAGTATCCAACGGGAAGTCTCAACTACAACAAACTTCTCGTTGAAGTCAGACTAGTCGCAAGTTTGCAACAACTCGACAGAGATCTTACCAGCATGTTAAAATTGGGTGTTTCTGGATCTGCCCTTCATTATTTTGCCTGTCATTTGACGTTGACAGTCACATGGAGTAAACTTTCTTTTACACTACTCATAATGCTGGCTGAGACATACACCTCTTCTCTTGCAAGATTACATGGCATGTCTGGACATACTTGACACCAAATCATCCAGTGATACCATAAATGGTAATACTAACAACAACTACACGTAGTTTGGCTGCAGATACTTATGGTACACATGTAATTGGCGGTCCTAAACACTCCAAGTAAATTAAATTATGAAATTTTTGTCATTATGAAGTAAGCATTTTAAATTTCTTTTTATATTACCAAATGCATGTTACTCTGTAAGTCAGTTTCTACAAAGTTACATTTAAAGAACATGGACTGCATGTAAATTACTGTGGCCTTAAACTACCTCGCACACATGATACATGGCTTCACTCAGGAGCATGCCAACCAGTAACAATTTCAGCACAGAATTTCTACATTTTCCAGTTTAAATGCTTATTCTACTTCTTTCACATCATTTATGGTGAAATCTTGCCGATCCCCCATCCCCTTGCAAAACTTGAGGAACCGTCTCAATTTTGTCAAAATCAGAAGACAAGGGTTTGATTTCTTGAGCCAAACTTGTTCTTCATGTGATGACTCATTGTAAATCATTGTAACTGATATAATATCCACTTCATGTCGACATATGTACCACGTGTCAGAGTTGCTGATCATGTGACATTTCTGTGAATGAATTTCATTATCAGTTAAATTTGATGATTTGCTGTGTTATAAAAAGAACAGGTCACAAACATTATTTATCCCAAAGTTAATTGCATTCTAATTATCAATATCTACTTTACAGCCATAATTGTATTCAAATATACCAAAGATTATTTTCTTTCGTCTAAGCTTTTTTTAACTCTCACATTTTGTGAAATAAAATCCAGTATTATAAAATATGGACATTTTGCGCAGCCTGTCATGATAAAAAAATCCTGCAGCACAAACATAAATAGAAATATACAAAATGTACAAATAAGTGCGTTTAGAAACATAAATTTCTTCAATTAAAAAGTGCTTATAATTCTTCTCCATTTTAATTTTCAAATCAGAGGCATAAGGCAGATATGAAAAGCATAACAGGATATTTTTTCCAGCATGTATCAATGTTACATCACAGTAACATTTTCTGTTATCAATTTACAGCAGGTTCTATTTCAGCTGTGGGGTATTCACAGAAGTTGAAGGAATGGTGTTGCACCATCTTATAAGTTCAACACACCAGCTGAATTAATGTCCATAATTGAAAACTGTGAAATTTCTTTTTAAAATGCATACAAGTAGCTTCTCCACATTCAACAACACTAAGCATTGGGAAGACTCTAAATTGACCTATTGCTTTTTGTGAGTTAGCCATGCGACTTAGTCAATCTCATGGCATTCTGCAAGGTGACGTTTGTCTCAGATTTTGCTCGGTCTATAGACATTTGTATTTCACAAGCTACACTAACATGATTCTACCCTGATGGGTCAACTCCTCATAACACTTTATGCAAAATGAAAAAAAAAATCAGGATTTAACAGTCTTCACTGTCGCATACGCATTTTAAACGGAACTACTGAATGCTTATACTGCAGGCGAATATACACGTGCAATATCACTCAATTTGAGGCCTTGTGTTATGGTTATACTGCAGGCCAATATACACTTGCAATATCACTCAATTTGAGGCGTTGTGTTGTTTTTTTGACATACAGACTAATACAAATATTTAATTCAAATTTAAATTTATTTCTAGTCCACAGGCTGAAAATTACGAGTTTCATGCAGTTATAAATAATGATTAATTTCATGCAAATATTTGAAACAGTTCTTGCAAACATACACAGCATTAGACTAAAGGTATATGGTAACTCACGTCCAAGATAGCTACTGCAATGTTTTGATGAAAATTCGGAATGAGAGTCTTATGATATCTGCCAATGATTTGTACATCTATACCCCTATTGTTTGAGAATAAGATGCTGGATTCTTTCCTATTGTTTGAGAATAAGATGCTTGATCCTTCAAATTTAACCCTCACATCCATGGGAAAGAAACAGTTTTAGAACTAAATGCATTGAGGACTGGGAAAGCAGTGACTCTATGTTTTAGCTACATGTATGTAGCTTTTTGAATAAGTTACAGTCACAAAAGTGATGCTTAAAAAAGGGCATATGTTTCAACTGTATCCTTCTGTTGCTACCATAATCTGGTACAGGCTTCACATTTTAGGAAGATTTCTTGTGAATTTTTGCAGCCATGACTCTTTCTGGGTCTGTTGACCACTGCTCATGAGGCCCTGAAGGTGATTAGTAATCACCGACTGGGTATTGATACTCTTTCCGCAACAGAATCGGATGAGTATCTCCTTTTTTTGTACGGTTTCTAGGGTTAGGTGTGACAGTAACTCTTCTATATTACTGTGAATTAAGTAGCAAGCAGCCAGGTATTCCTGGTAATATGTGCGTGAGAACGTGACAAAGGATTCCTGTTTTTCTGCGATGGTGCGGGTTGCTTTTGACAGAGCTCCAATCTTTAACCCAAATTTCAGAGTGCCATCATCTGGAAACTCACTCGGCAAGAAATCTGATCTTTCACTGGCATTCAGTAAACCTTTGACGGCAACTTCACCGATACCCATCTTGAATTCTTCAACCTCCTGGGGATCAGGCTTGCCTGTACTACCCCGCCAGACATGTTCGACCAGCACATTTACAGCTCTATCAAAGATTTCAGCTAGTCGAGGAAGGGACTTGTCTTTATACCACATTAGACACAGGACTAGCAGCATAATGGGGGACTTGGCTATTGTTCCAGTGATTTCACACGACTGAACTAATCTGACAAGTCCTTTAGCTACTCTTTTGTCACCTTCAAAGAATTGGTTAATGTATTTTACAATGTTCTCAGATGAGAAACCGTCTGTCTCAACAACAGTGTACTTGTTGTAATAGCTCTGAAGCTGTTCCAACTGATGGCTATCAACGGTCACCAACAGAGAGCAGTCTCTTAATACATTGAAGGACAGTACATCCCTCAAGGACCACTCGCCTTCAGGTCCTGGCCCAGGGAACTCTTCAGAGGACAAACATGAGCCATCCACTATCATCAGCAAATCTCCCTGGATTTCAACCAACAGCTCTTTTAGCTTCTCGTTGGTAATTCTGAAGTCTTTTGGAAGAATCCTGCGAATAGCTTCCAAGATGTCTACGGTATCGCGAATCTCTTTCATCCTCAAGACAACCAGATATTTGAACACGGGTTTGTTCAAGCTTGACACAAGGCACGCCCAGTCATATCCCATTTTTCTGATCAAAGTGGCCTTGCCACATCCTGCACTTCCCAACAAGGCCACGTGACTTCTCTCAGCCAGCAACTTCATCAGATCATTCAGTGACTTCAGCTTTTGTCGTGGTTTTGCTTTGCTTATTTTGTGACTGAGTTTGTACATCTCTGGAAAGATGATGAAAGATGATGTCTTGGAATGATCTGCAGGATGAATGGGGATGGTTTCCATCTCGTGCTTGTAAAACGTCCGCAAGTGTTTCAAGAACTTGTCTGCTACAGAATGTATGTCATGAATTTCTGAAAAAAAAAAAAAATAATCGGCAAGTGATTCAATTTTGCAAGTTTCTTCGTGAGTGAGAAATTGAGAAAATCTAATTATTGTTAATTTCCTCTCACCTTCTATAGGAACGTCTTCCATTGTAATATCTGGCTCATTTTCAGCAGGTCTCCTATAGGTCCACCTACGCCTAACCCATATCTACAAATGGAAAAAAAGGATCAATTGGGACATTAAACTGTACAATGAAAAAAAAACTGAACATTAGCTACTTTCACAATAAAAATGCATGAACATGTAGAGGACACAACTGTTTTAGCATTTTACCTCAACAGTGTATGCTGGAAAATAGTGTTTGTTTTCAAGCTAGCAGACAGGTGTTTCAAAAGCACCTGCCCATTAACATGCTCAGCGCACCCTTTTTATTCAATATAGGAAAGCCAAATTTCACACAAAAATCGTTAATACTATAATACTCATTTCTTGAGAGTGATATTAGGGAAACCTCTTATAAATGCTCTGAGTAATGTGACTGATACAAACCTTGTACACAAGCAATGCACATATTGTGATGTCAACAAGAGCTGCAATGACAACAATGGCAGCAATAACCCCTGGAGGGAGACCATCAGACTGTTCGCTTGGAGAACTTGATCCTGGACCTACAACAGGTTGCAGTGGTGATTTCGATCAGGAACCAAACAACAGTTACATTTCAGCTTGAACAATTAAACAGTACATTGGCCATAGACTGCCACATGTCTCATCT
Source organism: Acanthaster planci (assembly GCF_054643075.1). Taxonomy (NCBI): domain Eukaryota; kingdom Metazoa; phylum Echinodermata; class Asteroidea; order Valvatida; family Acanthasteridae; genus Acanthaster; species Acanthaster planci. The sequence goes on along the minus strand of NC_141789.1, from coordinate 14,486,884 downwards.
CTTTCTCTCTCTGGAGAAGATGACACTGATTAAATGGACATCTGCATCTCATCTGATGCAGAAATATTTGAGACAGTAGTCACTGAAATATTTCATGGTACTGGTGGCATAGCTACAGGGGATGTAAGGGAGGGGAACCCCCCAGCAGAGGTTGGTACTCACTCAATGTGAGATTTTGAAATGAAAACAACCTGTATCAAGCAAGCTGGAATTTGTTGACTGTTGGTGCTCCCCTAACAAACTGTGTGCCGCCCTAGAAAGTCCAACCTAGTTTTAATTGCATGCTACATTAGCTTTAAAGTCAAGTGTTTGATACACACTGTACGGCTGACATTGAACATTTTTATTGTTCTAACCTAAAGATGCAGCTCATCAAGGGTTGCATGATGTCATCCCACAGTGGTTAACCCTAACAGTCTGCCTTTTCCAACACAGGCTGGTGGGGACTCTTAGGGTTAAACTTTGTTCTGGTCAGGTGTTTTTTTTTTGCCAGACAAAAATTTTAGACAATTCTCTTTGCCTCTGGCCTTTGTTGTCCTTAAGAAATGTTAACATACATGTCTTCTGTCTGATTCTCATCTCTCATCTCTTGATGTCTTTCAATTTAGCATAAGAGAAAGTAAAATACTGCAGCACTCACCAACAATAGTGACGTTCACAACTCCTTCCTTCAATGCGCCAGCCTTTGGTTTGAGTTGCCATACATAGGCCCCCCCATCTGAATCAGTGACATTATTGATCACCAGAGAGAAATTTTCATGCAGCTCGTACTTTCCACTTGGTAACTTGTTGCCCAGGTAGATGGTTCCAAGATAATTTGAAATCAGAAATCGTCTAGCAGTCAGTCCTTTGTACCAATATGCTGCTTGTATCTGGCTGATGTTAAACACTTTGTTGGCAATGGGGGGACATGGCACATATCCAGTTTCATCCTGTTGCAACTCAACACGTTCAGCTTCTGCTGATAATAAGACTACCAGGCACTCACAGACTGTGTAAAGAATATGGCCATAATGTTTCAAAATCAGTGTACTGCATGTACTTATACTGAAAGGGTACTTGAAGTTGGAAACTGCAAGAAAGAAAAAAAGGGTGCATGGCCCTTTTTTCATAGATTGAGAGGATTCAGACTGAGGAATTTCCAAACTGCACAAGGTTTTGTTTGACGTTTTTCAAATTTTGTGTTGGAATGCTGGTACATGCACGTGAAAAGTCTACCCCACAAAAAGAAATCAGTCACATAAGTCAGGAACCATTTAAGCCCAAAAAAGTACATCAAGAAATTAATGAATTACCACAGGCCAATGCCATAGTTTAGAAATTTTGTTAAGGCAACTTTTTTGTGCAATGAGAGTGATTGCCTAAAAGTTAGGCATCAAAGAGGCCAAGATGTTACAACTTTAATGTCATTTTCCTGCCTGTGTTGCCAAACAGTAAATTATTTATTTCCTGTTACATTTTAAATTTGTTAAAATTATGAGCCTACTATTTAACAGCCGTGACACACATCCTGTATCAGCAGGTTGATTTCCAAGTTACCACTGCTCTCTGATTACTTGAACTAGTTATGAGTGCTTCTACATGTACTTACTACTTACACAATGTGTGTTTGCCTCAAGAAAGCCTAAGGTTTACAACTGTAAGATCAACTTTCCCCATATGTGCTATGCAGTTAGTCATCCATCCATCCTGCTGTTTCTTACACATGATACCACCCATGGAGAAAATTTCTGAGTGTCACTCCATTTAAAAAATGTTAACATCCCATTGCCTTGTAAAAAGAGAGGTAAATCTAGGGTGTTACAATTTTTATCTCATTATGTGCAACATGTAGACTGGCATACTTGAGGTGGAATGAGGCAGTTTTCCCCCCCCCCAAAAAAAAAAAAATTAGAGAAGGAACAAAATCTGTTGACAGTCGGCATTTCATCCTGTGCATGTATTCGTGCCACTGCAACCCACTGAACTCTCCCTTGGCTAGGAGGATCAGCAAAGATTGTACTGCAATTCTACAAAATGTCTTACTTGCAATATTGAAAAGCAAGCACTTACCTAAGAAACAAATGATACATTTACTTGCTTTGTCAGCCATTTGCAGGAAAGCAAAACACCTTTATTGGTGCAGCCTGTGGTGGTCAATGAACAAAAAGTTGCCAAATGTTCGGCCACAAAGTGACCCCCCTTCCAGTGGTAAATTTTAGGCAAACAAGTATGACAACAAAGGATCTCCAAGCTGAAGCTCAGGAGTTCTCCTGTAAAAAAATACAGAGTGTATCATTTCAATGTACATGTACAAAAATAAAATACTTGCTAAAACTGGACACCGAAAATCTTTTCAGGTTGGCATTTTTCTGCGAGAGGATATTAATAACGTTCAGCACTGACAAAGGTACACTCCTCCCAGACATAAACTCAGTTGGGGCCTCTCAGTGAGTCTTACTAGTCAGTGCTAATCTTCGGTATGTTCCCCTGATTGCTCTTCACCGAGAATCATTCGAACTTTACAAGGTTCTTGACTCCCCATAGACTTTGTACACAACCGCTGAAGTGGCTTAAGGATTAACATCCTTTCCAATATTACTTGTAGCAGTAGGCCTGCACAAAATTTCGGTGCAATTGAGGGCTATCAACCAAAAAAAAACATTGTTAATGTTGAATTAAATTCATGAATGTTTTATAAAGAAAAAAGATTTCAGTATGCACTCGGCCTACTGAAATTCGAACTTCTGTTTACCTAAATCCAGAAGAAAAGTTCATATCTGTGAAGATCAATCCTCGGTGTGCTGCCGTTGACTGCCAATGTCTCAATCTAAAAAATCAAGTGTGGTCCGTTTGTTTTTAATGTGTGAGCAACAATCTCGGTCCAGTCAAACACGTATTTTCCTGATATGTCAGGTACCCAATCCCAATTTCATTCGGTACCGTGATGCCAATTTCTTGATACCTGTCTGGGTGGGGATTCCCCATTATGAACCCGTCGCCGGCCGAGCCAACGCTCTGAGTGCATAAATAGATGCTTATAGACTCGATTCAAGTTTGAAACCTTTTCATGCATCGAGGCAAACGCGGGCATGCATGGGCCGTTTGGACCACCAACACTAAGCAAGATTGAGTTGGGATCGCCGATGGTCAAATTTATCTTCTGAGGGGCCAATATTAATTTTAATATTAATTTCTTCTTTCAACAAATATAATTTGAACATTTTCTGCTTTTCTATCCGACTGATATTTCATTCAGCAGGATGATCAAATTTATTTAAAAAAGGATCATTGTGCAGCTTGTTGCGTAAATCTCTGTTGTTGAGCAGTAGGACTGGGGAAAACAGGGGGGGGGGCTCAGTAAAAACCCTGTCCATGGGGTACACCCATAAATCTGGTTTTGTAGCACCCCTGCACTTTTTACAGTGCCATGAAATTCCCTGGTATTGTCATGGCATGTACTGTGCCCAAATAGTTTTCCCATGTCTTTTCATTTTCTCCAGTGTACCTGTAATACCTAAAGCCTAACACAATAACACATGACGTATAAACAGTGGCTCAGTCATACACTGCCTAAATTGCAAAAAGTAATTGGGATTGTCGGAAAGTCATTCAAATTATGAAAAATATCTTAATATTTGTAATCTAATATCCTATGATCTGTCCATCTTCTTTCTGAAACAAATACTGAATCTGTTCATGTTATTGTTACGTAACCTATTTACTACTTCTGGCTGTCTCTTAATTGATTGCATAAACGGGGGCTCTGTGAACCACCCCTCCTGTCCAAAAACTATCCCCCAACCCCCAGGGATTCACGCCCACGGGTGCAGTTACATTAAAAGGCAAGAACGATTTTTAATTTATATGAAACAGAAAACCTTGGGTGTGCAATGCATGCAGCATGAGTGCCGCATGAGGACTCTGCGCTCGGAATTAAGGCTAAGTTGGCGTGGTTGGAATTCCCAAAGCCGAGTTGCGCAAGCGTTCAATCAACACAGCGCCGGACAAAATAAATTATGCAAAACAAGCAGCGAGGTTGTACCAAAAACAGAACGACTTGTAGTCAAGGTTTAGCATTCACGTCCAAACTGTAAGATCTGCTCTAGTGCTACTAGACTATACACTCCTTGCGACAGCCTTGGGAAACCCCTGATCATGAGTTCCGAGCTCTCTTGTCAGATGGACCATACCGTACACCGGGCCGGGTACGGGTGCATACCGCGTCGACCCATGGCGCATGCGTGGCGCGCGCGGAAATTTGGTAGCCGCGGTTGCTCAGTGCATAATGGTGCAGCGTCCCATTCAAGGATTCTCTTCTAGGACGAGGCGCTTGAAAATTATCCCTGCAGATTCTTTCAAAAGAACGGTCTGTGTGGACCAAGAAATTGTTGAATTGTAAGTATGGCCCAGGATCATCTCTGTAGATTCAGGGGCACTCATGTGGGGGGAAAGCAGACAAAAATGTAACTAAAAATTTGTGAAACTGGCTAAAGGTGAGGGATGTCATTTGAAAAATGGCGGCTGAGAAGACTTGGAAACATTCACTTTTGGGGGTGAGTTTGTTTTGGGCAGACAAAAATTTATTGGTTAATCTACTAAAAATTGAAAATCAAATGAAATCTGAAGGACCAGATAACACATCTTTTTTTGAGAGGCCTCGGGGACTTCAGTTGCCTGGCGGGGGGCTCCAAACTTTGTTTATTTTACACTGTTTCCTTGAATGAGCTTGAATTAGGACAGTGAATCATGTACACAATTCGTAGTAAAGTATCCAGCAGGATGTCATGTGTAAAGAACTGCATGGAGGTGACGTGGGGCACGTAAAATTGGTGTATTACTAGGCCTAGGTACAAACACCATGGGACATCGCGGACGCCAACGCGCATATGAAACGCACGTGACGCTTATTTAAATTGATGTGATGAATAGTCTTTTGCCAAAGATAATGTAGCGATGGTACACTATCGGCTTTTTATTTCACATGCGTTACATGGCAGCATACGTAATAGAACGTCATGTCGCCAAATTCTTGCACGAACTTAGCGTAGAATAAACGAATAGGCTTGACACCTCTAGCTTCATTACGATCGTGTAAAGGCATTTTCATGAACCAACAAGTGCGTGTAATGTATTTGTACTGCACTTCCTGGTTCTAAACCAGGTTCTAGAACCACTAAATGTCATGTAAACGGATGCGTTGGTTCACACGCTGGTTCTTGTGCTAATGCCTTTTTATACTTGTGCGCATGACTACTCACTTCGGTATTATGATACGGTTTGGATACGCAGTAACGTGCTGCTCATCCTCCATGTGAAGAAAATTTGGTGCCGTCCTGGACACAGACATTTTGAATTCGTATGCATGCTTGTAGAACATAATTATTCGAAATCAGACAGAATGAATATCGAATTATGTAGTCTGAATGCAATGTGCATCGGGTACAAATAAAATCCAATTAAAAAACTTATTTGCAGTGCATACGCGCACGTGTTTGCATTGTTTACGCAGAGCAAACTTAAATATTCATTTACTGATTTTGCGTGTTGGCTTTTTGATGCACGCATATTTTTTAGAATACAGACATTTGCAGATATGGAAATAGCCGTACTAAAGCCCTACAAAATTGTGCTTGGTAATTTGGTTTTAGGGTTCATTTTGTTGCAGTGACATCAAATACAACACTTGCTGGCCGTTTAGTCAAATCTGCTTTATCAGGAATTTTGTGAGGTAATTAGAAATTTGTATTCAATTTAAGTAACATGTCAGTCAGTAGGCCTGTAAAGTATTGAATTATTGATATGGGCGTGGGGCAAATCCTCAAATTATGTCCAGCAAATGTGTTGGTAATATAATATTCTTGTCAGCTTGGTTCAGCAGATTAAGTGATTTACAAATTGTGACATTTTCAATACAGGCATTTTGGAGTAAACTAGAACTTTGAAGTAAACAAAGGCCTACTATATACTTTGCCAAAAAGTGACACACCAGTGACATTCAACTGTTCGATTTACTGAGATACATTTCTAAGTTGGTCGTTATTTATCTAGTGAAGTTACAGCATCTACTGGGAGCAACTGTCACTACAACACATCAAAGTTTTACTGTTTAATCAATCATAAATCACATAATACATGTTTCAGTAATTCAGGTCTAATTGGAGCCCCATTCCCCTTGGCAAACCAACCAAACAAATATGCTTTGCTACCAAGCATGTTAAAATAACCAAACTTTGTTGCTTTTCATCGTGAGCAAAGTGTGTACAATTCCACAACAGGTGTATTTGGTCATAGCGTGTATTTGGTCAAAGTGTGTACAATTCCGCAACAGGTGTATTTGGTCATAGCGTGATTTGGTCAAAGTGTGTACAATTCCACAACAGGTGTATTTGGTCATAGCGTTTATTTGGTCAAAGTGTGTACAATTCCACAACAGGTGTATTTGGTCATAGCATTAGTGGGATGCTACAGTTACTACGCATAGTTGAGTAGTACATTTCATGTAGCGTCATACACTCATTTGGTACCAGGTGTCTGGCTAATTATGTGGTTAATTATTTTATTGATCAGCCAGGGAAAGATACAAATAAGCTTGTAGATGTTTTCTTACATTCTTTAAATGATCATATTTCAAAACTTTGGACAAATCAGGTTACACATGCATATGTACCGTTGTGTCCACAGGGCAAAAAGAACTTGGACAGCTAGACGCAAGCCCATGGAATAAATACATGATGACTTGGAAGCACAAATGTTGTTGGTTGACATGCATATATTATCATTAAAATGCTTATTAACAAAGTATAACTTAAACTTTCAACATCTTGCATTTTTCTTTTACTTCTGACAAGCAATCTCAGATCATTTAGAGCACATACCTTTTAAAAGCACAACAATGTATATATAAGTGCACCTCATGAATAATAAATATGCTGCTATATTGTGAATATTATTACAATGTACAGATAATGTAGGTAAACCGAAATTCATATTGCCATATATACAAGCTTATTTTTAACTGGGAATACCTGAACAAATACTAGCTCAGGGTATTCCCTTATCGGTACTTCCATTATAGGACATACATGGTATGTACGTAACATGTCTGAGTATATTCACCGCAACTGCAAATATTAAATATATTTCATGCAATAAATACAGAAGCAAATAAAATGCTCTCTGAAATGATAAACCTGACATAATTCTCTACAAATAAATAAAATAAGAATACATGGGTGTTGCCAGGAAGTACATAAAATATAAAAGCTCAAAATGCCAAGATTTTACTGTACACAGTGACATTTCCATATTTTTTAAAAGGCTACACTGTGTTGTGTTCACAGAAATCACGTTTTATCAGTATGCATAACTTAATTAATGCCTCATATTGTGTAAAAAAAAACCCACAGTTTTCATGTTCCTGATGAGGAGACTTCTGATTTACTGACCTTTTCTGCTGATTTACCGATCTTACTGCTGATTTACTGACCTACATGTAAATTTACAGTCCTCAAGGGCTTTGACAAAGTTTTACCAACTTCAATAGACCTTTTTCCTGTGATGTCACGATCATGCTGGAACAATGATGTGTTGTGATGGTAATGAGTGCATAGTGTTGTGATGGCAATCTACTTATTCAAGATAAAACTAGTCATGCATGCAGCGTTTGCACGTGCACTTGCACGTGGTTGAAGCTGCCCGTAGGAATATATGTGATCACTGTGGCCAAGGCGGTCCACACGTGGTGGTATTGTTTACATTTAGTCGCGGGTGAAAAAGGTCTATTGGCACCTTCCCATTTCTCAGACAAATCCTCCTTGGAAGATTTTTTTCTCAACCAGCAGTAGCAATAGTAAACCTGTTGGATTTTGTCTCACCTTCAACAATGCCCTCTGCTATTTAATGCATCTCTTTTCCTCACAGTCAAACAACAAATTTAGCATGACTAATTGCCACCTTCAAATTGCTCTGTGACACCTACGGCTGTCACAAAAGAAAATCTCTCACTGAGCCTTACCTATAAGAAAGTCCTCAAGTTGAAATCCTTCCTTTGACTCAGTGATTGAGGCAACGACTAAGCCTTTCTTACAGACGTGCTCATTGGTCTCACAGAATATAACCTCATTAACCTCATTGCCCATCTCACTACAAATCTTTAAGAGGTTCTTCATCTCCTCTGCAGCCATGCATGGTTTCTACAAGAATGTCTGGCCAAAATGTCCACATCACCTTACTCTACCAGACCGTTAAATCATGTACCGGTATCTATGTCCACCACAGTTTCATCTAAACGAGCACCCTGGATGCTTTCCTCTTGATGGCCCTGGTTTCCTGGCATGACTGGGCGGGTGGTAAGGGGCTGCAGGGAAGGGTTAGCTTTCACGTTTACAGCATCACCTGGTCAAAAAAGTTGGGAGGGGGGTGCAATAGGAAAGTGGTCAATTCCTTCACTTGATAATGATTTCCAACTTCTCACCAATGCAGAGAAGAGTAGACCGATCAAGTAAGCCGTGCCCACTGCACATGTGGGCATTGAGCATGTGTTCCTCTCCAGTACCACCCTATGTGTTCCTGCTGTGCATATCATACGTGCTTGCATGCACGTTGGACTTTGCTGCATGCATGTCGGATGTAAATCAAGGCTATGATTGGTCAGAAAGCAAGAGTATGGATGGGTCTGTTGCGTGTGACTGTGAAGCCTCATTGAAACCTCAACTGCAAATGTGCAGAATCAAAGTGGAAAAATTGAAATTCTTGATTATGAACAAAGCACACAGAACTCACAAAAGATGTGTATCAGGCCAGAAGGGGAAAAGAGGGCATTGACTTGAAGGAACATTGTGGAGAACATACCTGCTAAAGATGGCTCTTGTAGCTTAGTCTGTTGGCCACACTTATTCTCAGAATGTCTTTTACGCATCCTGTATTGAAGAGAACAAAAAAATATGAGAATGTGTGTCTTCATTACCTGTAAATAATTCAGTTACATGTACATCATGTAACTTGACAGTACAGAAAAATTCCCAGAATGCAGTGGAACTTACGACACATCTTTGATGAGAGTTCAAGTGCAGAATTCACTTCACTCTGCCAAATATTCTTGCGTTCATATCAGTACGGACCCAGCCACTTGAAACTAAACTTTTCTACTGCTCCACAGTCAGGGCACTTCACATTGTCATAAATTTGGAATGTTGTCCTTAGATTTATTTGGATTTACTTGAATGAAAACCAACCTTTTAACTACTACAACTACACAAACAACCACCATGAAGAATAAAACTGCAACTGAAGGTATAACTGTAGCTTCAATCCAGTGGAAAGCTTGCCGGATAGTCCCTTTGTTTTCCACTTTCGTAGTTGGAGAAACTGTAAAAGCTAAAAAAATTAACATCTGTGAATTTTTGAATGTTTACCACAAATATTTCAACATATTTGAAACTGCATCTTCTATTGACATTTTATCAATAATTTCTTAAGCTGTGATTTAGAATGTGTTACAGATATCATTTATGTGTGGAGGAGACATTTGCAGAGAGTACGGCAGAGAATCTTACAGAGAAATGACTACAAGATTTACTCAGTGTTGGTTTTACACGGGCAGTGTAAAGTACATGTAGATTTAAGAGCTAGCTAGAGGGAAGGATCAACGTTGATTGGAATCACTGTAACAAAAAAGTGACACAAGCGAGGTCACAGCTGCTATTTCACAATGGGACATTTTTGCCATCATAATTTGGCACTGTGTATTATATGTATGTGATTCATACCGGTAGCTTCAAGACAACAGTCTGCACTTATGAATATGGGCTGCCGTGGTTGTAACATACGTGCCCATTGTGGAAGTCATAAGCTTGTGACTATAGCCACTTTACCGTGGACACTTATGTTAGTTTCACTCGCAAGCGGCACTTTCAGACTGAGCATGCCTATTTGGAGATCCTTGGGATGTTACTCCGGATAGCCTGATTAGTCCATAGCCGTTATGTTTGAAATGTTTTCTAGAGGTTTGTAGGTTTTAATTGTCCCATGGCAGTCTCTTTCTATTGGTTGCCCAAAACTGGACAACTTATTCGGCTGAGTTCCCTGACCTGTTTAAAATAGAGAAATATCCCTACCTGGACTGGTGGAATGCCAATCCTTCCTTCTTCTTCCTTCCTTCGACAGTTTAGAGATGTGCACTTCCACAGTGCTTCCATTGTTTTGGCCCATTGCCAAGCCAGTCGCTAGGCAACGGAAAGTGATGTTCCCACGGAAGGTTCCATTAAAGGACAGCGATGTGTTGACCACGGAGTGTTCTGTTGAAAAAGAAATCTGAATACATGTAGCCAACACTGCTAAAGCAGGTTGAGACAATTAAAACATTAAAAAAAGCTTCTAATTTATTTAGCTGAAGCACTGTACAGAAGAGAAAGGGAGTGGGTACGGGTAATGCCATGTCAAGAGGCCTGGCTACAATCGGGGTTTAAACTGATCCAAGTGCTCATTGACACTGGACTCTATCTTTTCACTCAAGAATTTAATTGGGCTGTGGTGAGCATGGAAACATGGTGTCCTACCTGTGTCAGGAGTTCCAATGTGGACAACCTGTTCCACCACTTCAAGACTGCCATTTGCCAATACATGGACCAGATGCAGATCGACAGCTGGTCTAGCATTGCCAATGTGGCAGTTAAGGGTGTACTCGGTCTCATCAGCAGGGAGCTCTATCCGGCAGCAGACATTGCGATCTTTGGATGAACCGCACTCTTCAACCCAAGGGATGGGCTCACTTGGTCTCACTGAAATGTTAACATGCAAATCCCATGCTTGAAATAGTCGTGGTCCAAAATACAAATAAACCAGTTTCTGAAAGTATCAGAGAATCTCTTTTGACCCCCTCACCTTGGGACTGAGGTGGAGTGGGTTTGAATCCAATTTGAAATTGGCACGCTTTTTTCTCATCAGGAGACCCTCGATAAACTCATTCTGAACAAAGGTTTTGCAAATGCACTGCTCTACTCATTTAAGAAAAAATAAATAGATCAGATAGATGGTATGTTTTATACTAACTTGTCCTGTCTTGAATCCAAACCTTTCTTTACTTAAAGTGAGATTTTCTCCTTATCAATGTGGGGCCTGGTACATGTAGGTAAGCGGCCATCCATTTTTAAAAAAAGGTTTTCTTCCAGTGAAAAAGAGTACCCTTTTTCTGGATCCCCTACCCCCATTTTTGTAAAAACTGAGAAGGAAGAAAACAATTACTTCTGCACATATTTCCACATTTCATATTATCTGAAAAGCATACATATATGTGGCAACCAGATCTTCCCCCAATGTCCAGTTTGTACGTTTGTGGAAGTGATAAGAAAGATAGATGACCCTTTAGTCACTTAATTAGTACATACGCAAGTAACGGTCCACATTGATTCTTTGAACTATGAACTGCAATTGTGCATTACTGACCAATAACTGTCACATTCACCGGCCTCCATGCTGACAGCTGGTGATTCCTAACCACTCTGCTGACGTACTTTCCTTCATCTGTGTCGCTGACATTGTTGATCACCAGCGCAAAATGTTCTCTGGTGAGATTGTACTGTCCACTTTTGGCTCCAGGTCTGAGGGTGGTGTGGCCCTCAAACCAGGATATCACCAACTGTTCCTCTTTATACCAATAGGCAGAGGTAATCTGCCAGTGGTTAGACTCTATAGTAGCGTGAGGATTTTGAATCACCCCACGGTGGCCCCGCTCAAGGTATACATGTCTGGGAGCCAAGATGTCCTTACAGGAAGCTGCAAGATAAAACGTTAATTATACAAACCAAAGTTGAGAATGGCATGTGCAGCATGCTTACAGCTTTTCAAATGAATAGCTTACACCCAAAAAAGGTCAATTTTAGAACAATGTATGTGAGTTATCAAAACAAGTCCAGAATACTTGCATTCTGAATACTGCATTCATCAAGGTTGTTTCTAAGTTATCATTTTCCTGCTATTCATGTGTACTGAACAACTTAAAAACTGACTCCCAGCTTAAGGCATATTACTTCTGGACTTTTCTTCAAGCATCATCAGCAGCCAAGTTTGTTTCAAATACGGGTAATTATTTAGTTTAAGTCACATGGAAAATAATCTTCAAAAGTGAGTATGAATTGCTTGTGTGCTATACAAAATGGGTGTTTTCTTGAGAGAGCAGCCACAGTAGTTGACAAATTCTACAATCCTTCAAACTGTCAGATTCCTGTCCTTAACTATAAGCATAGTTTCATGACAGTCCATTTCAGTGCCTTACAAGTTATTGTTATGTTTTCACTTCCAGGTAAACTGCAAAATGGCAGATGAAACTTGCATAATATGTGTATCAGTACTTACCGACAACTGTCACATTCACCTGGCCTCGCAACAGCTGACCGTTCTTCGCCACCTTCACTGTGTAGACCCCTCCGTCAGTGTCAGCCACATTGTGGATGATTAGATCCAACTCCTCTGAGATGTTGAATCTGCCATCTTCAGCTCTGGAGGCTGGATAGGTTTGGCCTTCATGGTACGAAATCAGACGGACACCGTTCTTGTACCAATAGGCCGAGGTAACCTGTTCCAGGTTTGCCAAATTGTCAGCAACTAGTGGATTTGAGACTTCTCCGGGCTTACCCCTTTGTAAGTACATGTATACCAATCTGGAGCCTGATTCAGCACTACTCCGTGAAGCAAAAACTGCAAGATTAAATCACACGAGCTGATCATTAACAATGACGTGTAATAAGCTCATAAAAACTGTCTGGCAATATATTCCCGTGTGGGGGGGGCAGACTTCATTGGAAAAACACAAAAAATGTATGACCCATCATCAAATGGGTTCTCGAGGCTCTAGATCAAGAACAAGGGTGTGAAAACAGCTTGAAACATTTAGAATTCTGTTTTGTTTCTGAGAATTGTGTGAAAAAGAAGCTAGTGAATACAAAGTAATTTTTAGGGGGGGTTATTCCAATTATCCTCCTGCCTCTGTCATACAAATACATGTACCTAATGGCAACCTAACACATAAATGAGGCTGATAGCTTTTTTATCATACAGCAATGGTAATCCCAAAATCGTATGCTTGTATAGTATCAAGGACATGTCATTGACCCGTGGTGACCCTAATGGAGACAATTTCAGTATACAAGTAAAACAGTTGGATATTTCTGTACCTCACATGGTCCGTCGCTTACAGAGCCAAATACTGTGACAGAAATGACAAGGATTCATATTCCATGTATTTGCTAAATGATTCCCCAAAGAGATTGCTTTGTACTGAAGTCAGCCTGAGATGAGGACCAGTGACAGGTAAACAAAGGATTTGGTGTTAGGGGAAAAAGGATGTGTGGTGTGTAGGTCCATGATCCCCAATGGTGGATGGGGGGGGGGGTGTTAAACAGGGACATGCCCACCCCACCTACCCCCCAGAAGGTGCTCTAGATCCACCTGTGATCATATGCACTAATATTCTAACCCAGAGGATACTTCAATGATGACCAGACAGTTGATATGCAAGAGCAGTCTGAAGCAGCTGTGCGGGGTACTTACGAGTACTTAGAGCTAGCAATACACACAACGGTAGTTTCATGCTGAAGAAGTCGGACAACAGATGGAAATTATGGTGGGTGCTATATAGGTACTACCAGGGGAACCACACAATACACCGATGTAGACAGTCTGTCTGAAAGACACGAGAGAAATATTCACTGCAAGTGCTATAAAGTCCCCAAACCAAACTTAACCCTAACACTCCTCAGTCCTCCAACAGGTGAAGGCTTGAGGAGGGTTAGGGTTAAAGAAGATTATGTGCAATTGATGAGAGTGAAGGAAGTGAAGGTTGCATATGTAGAAACCGCTGGCCTGGTGGCTGCGGCCACATTCCATACAGGTGCGTTGCTTGCAGCCAAGATTCAGACACATGCTGATTTGACGCTGCAACATGCTGCAAAACACCCCATGAATTGCTGCACCTGTTGTGGTGCAGTAGTCCTTGCCGTTGTACGTGAGATAATGTGATGTGCATAATGTTTTATATTGTGGATGTGACATGCCTAAAACGACAAGGTGTGCATGGTATCACATTCAGTTACGGTTAAAAAAATGAATTGAACTTTTTAGCGGCATTCTACTGTATGATGTTGCCTTGTTCGGCAGTCATTTCTGACAAATTAAACCACCAGTCCAACTTTACCTCATGAGCTCCAGGAAAATAATAGGGAGGTCTAGGGCTGGGACAGTCAAACAAAAGGGTGGAGAATTTATAAGTGGCCAAGTATTTGGAACAAGACTGTTAGGCTGAAAAAAGCCAAAAAGATTCATCCCGACACACAACTCTCTTAAATCTAGTCCAGTGCATGTATGCAGTAACAGGGGAATCCCCTTGTGTTTTGCAACCTGGGGACATTTGACACTTGCACAATCACTTGACATTTGGCTGGCTGCCAAGGGCCAACAGAGTAGCCGCAGTAGGCAGCCATTCATTACTGAACCTCAAGAGGCCAGTGGAAAAAACCTTTGGTGAACTCTGATCTCTCACCGCTTATCTTTAAACTTAGTACATGAAAATAATATATTGTTTAAAATTCTAGTCACCTGCGAATAAATCAAGTTTATCTTGCACTATGTTTCAGGTTTTCATAGCCAGGTCATCTTAACTGAACTCTGCACAACTGAAAATAAAAAAAATGTAATGGAATGCGGACTGTAAATGATAAAGAATAGGAGGATGTGGTATGCTTCCTACAGTTGGTTTTGATATGTTTCCACAGATTGATGAACAGGATGTTTTATTTTGATTATAAAAGCTAGTGTCATGAACAGGTTAATTTCTTTTTCATCTGTAAGAGAATCCTCACCCTAACAGGTTGCAGTAATTATCAAAGCACTGGAACTCTCACTAGAAAGGCAACATGTCTCCCCCTTGATATGTTTTCTTCCCGTGGTATGTTTGGGGTCAAAATAATGACTTGGTTCTCTTGTTTTCTTAAGTAAATTGCATTAAGTGGTTTGAGGACAGCATCAATGCACTTTATTCTTGCCCAATTATAAATTCACTGAGAAGAAAAAGGTAAACTGATTTTTAGTAACAAGCTCCAAGAACAATTGCTGTACCGTATTCAGTAATTTATTATCAGGGTGAGTGAGGCCAAGAGTTTCGTTAATATGTTTAGCTTGTAATAAGCTAGGTCTTAAGCTCTTGGGATAGGGAGATTTACTTTTGAGCCTCAAGAGCTGGGTTAGCCAGTTATCTATGCTAGCTTAAAACAAACTTGGAAGTCAAAATGAATTTGCCACATTTAAAGGATGGCCACTTCATCTTCTAATGTTATCTTTTAATTTCCACAAAACATGCAAAGTAGATGAAATATGAGTATGGAAGCATATGTACTGTCTTGATGTTTAAAAAATGGCTGCTTTACATGAAAAAGTAGAGTGTTGAAAACAACATGGTCTGCTGGTAGTCTGAGAAACGAGGCCTCTACAAATCACTTCATTTAATATTTGAGGAAGGTCAGCGATACTACCACTCATTATATGAAAGTATTAAAAGAGGTGATCTGTTAAGCCCTTAAGGCCACTTAGCACGAAACCAAACACAAACTTGTCCGATCAAATGTTGGCGTTGCGAATTTGTGAAAGTTGAACCCATTTTAACTCGAGCTAAATTTGCTGCAAATCTTTCATAATGGTAACGAAAAAGAGGCGGTTGGATAAGAAGTGATTTGAGACGTGTGGAAGAGCCAAGGAAAACATGTTTGTACTTACGCTCGTTACAGCTAGCTTGTAACGTAATCCTTCTCTATCGGTAGTATTGGCCTAACTGAACTGCGACTTTCACGATTGATCACGGAATATGCAGTGTGGCTCGCATGCACCGTTTTCCAAACGTAGTACATGTATGTATTAGTGTTTACATCACGTGAGATTCATTGATTCACGTGAGATTCATTGTCTGGTAGCCAGAGCCTTTTTACTATGTCCCAGCGTTAAAAGGATGTACACAGTCGAGTCGCCTGTGTGGTAGTGACGTCATTGACCGGGAAAGGCCCTCCGTGTTGCAACCATAGAGTTGGATATAATTATTATATCCAACTCTATGGTTGCAACATACTGGCCGGTCGCGCTAAAGTCACATGACGCGGAAATGGAGCTACGTCACGGAAATCTGCCCGTATTTTTGTTGTATATAAATAATTTTTCACAGTCGTGTGGTTTCTGGAGCCCTGGATTTTTGCTCAGATTTTGGATTTTTTTACCTGGAGTTGCAGTATTATATATTGTTACTTCTTGTGTAGTCCGAGTAAAGGTGCCTTTCCAACAATTGCTCCCCGACCGGAGCAATTTGACGGGCAAACGCAACGTACACACGCACACGAAAAGGATCTGTGTGGGTCAAGTTTACATAATTATCCATGATCATACTAGTTTTTGAGAACTTGTGCCTTCAAGTTGTTAAATCCCTGAAATTGTGAAACACAATTGTGATTTACACAAAGTTCGGTCACAAACATGATGACTCAGAATCTGTTGATATGCGGTAATCAGTAGGCTGCAATTACGCACGGACCATCCGGCGCCGGGAGCTTGCAGAGGGTCCGCCAGGGTCTAGGACGTCCGTGGTCACAAGCTGAATTAGGACTTGGCAAGGTTCCATATTAGACCATGGAGGAATAAAACACTCCCCGGCTCGAGGTAATGATCTCGCTGCAACCAGTTGTTGCGTCAGACGGGATCTTCCCTGTATTGCAACAAACGCCTTGGAAACAAAACTCGGCCAAAAATTGAGGACCTTCTCGTGCCGGGCATTTTGCAAGAAATCCCTGGCCGGGATGCCGTGCCAGGTGCACCATTCATTTTTCCACAATGAAAAAATATCAAATGTATATGGTGCAAACACCCCAAAAAAAAGAATACTGCCATTTCAAAAAATAACGTGAACAAGACACCACCTTTTGGGGGTTTTGTAAAATTTTGTTTTTAATTGTGGCATCCATTTTCCCCTTTTAAGAATTGAAGTTGAAAAATGTATGATTCCGTACTTTATGAAAGGGAGTAATCAATATCTCGTCCCCCTCAAGGGTTTTCTTCACCTGCGATTCACCCCAGCCCTACCCAAGTTTTCCTTATTAATTGAATTCACAACTGTGCAGGTTATGGTTCACCTTGTGTGACCTTGACGGGACACACTAAAATGGAGATCAATGTCAGTGCCAACTTCGTATTTTTGAAGTTGCAGCTGTAGGCCAGTAAATCTGCTCAAAATTGCCTGCCTGGACCGAATCAGTCAAATTCTGTACTATGAAGGCATTTCCTACCACGTGGACTAGATGACTTATATAGAAGGGTACGTGGGAGACCGCCAGCTGGTATTTCTGAAGGTATCAGACCATCGGACCAAATGGTTCTCATACACAGGCATGTCTGTGTCATCGCGACCAACGTTTTAGGGGTGATTATCTCTCGAAAGAAATATCCTCAAAAGTTATTGGTGAAGCCACAGAAACTTGAAAGGAAAATAAAAGATGAGGAAGGGAGCCTTTATTTGATATGTTTCTTTAACACCCGAGAAACTTGTATTTTTCCCAATTTTTTTTGAAGAGGGGATATTTACGCTGTTCAATCCAAAATGTGAAAACGCCCTCAAGAGTTTACAACTCTGTTTACTAGTTTAGTTATTGATTGTGCCTTTCGCATATAATAACGTAAGATTTTGTAAAATTTGAATGAATTATGCAAAACGTAGGAGACCAATGGAGCCTCAATTTACAGGGAGTGCTTCTTGACATTTCAGGCGTCTTATATGACAGCGGAGATGGTGGCGGAACGCCTATAGCTGGATCTATTGAAGCCGTCAAAAGGTGGGTTTTCCCTAGACTAGACATGCTAGCCGTACGTAATCAGGACCCAACGAATACTCCTCCGTCGTAATGGCTAATACTTGGCCCTGTCCCGATTAATCATGTTAATAGGGCTTTCTTTCAAAATCTTTATCCGGGAAAACGAAAACTTTATCCCTTTATCCAGTATACAATATCATTGATGTAAAGCAAAAATAAGAGACAGCCGAGGACTGTGCCTTGAGGCACACTGGAGTCCACAGAATCCGTATCAGAGCTAGATCCACTGAACACCACTCTTTGTTTAGGCCATGGAGGAAGGAACACAGCACCTAGCACCCAACTAAAACCTTTTCAGTACAGTGTGGGAAATGTTTATAGCACAAAAAACTGAAATTTCAAGCACATTTAATGTAAAGGTTGAGAGTTTGAGTCAGTTATTCAGATTTTCTCCATAGACGGCTACACTACCCCTGTGAGTTTTTAGTGTGAAAGATGGAATAGCCATCAATTGACCAATCAGAATCAAGAATCAGGGACGTCATCTTGACCTCAAGAATCAGTGATGTCATCTTGACCTCGAGAATGGTACACAGGGCACGACGTATACTCCTTCATCACCTCATTACCAGCGCAGTGCGGAATATTCCAGATTCCATTTCCAATTTGAAAGAATTCCTTCAGAAAGCAAAAACATGTCCAGAAAATTTCAATTTAGGAGGGAAAAAACCAAGTCATTTACTTGAAAAAACTTCCTCTGCTGCTTTTGCCTACAAATGGTGGCCCTGGGGGAATATTGCCAACTGTCGATGTTGACATCAATATTTGCGACCAAAATGTGCGACCCACTCTTCGGTCGCAAATATTGGCATCAGTATTCATGACCAAATTCACGACTTGCTCTCTGGTCGCAAATATTGCTGTCGGTACCCAAGACCAAACTCACGACTTGTATCTTGGGTCGCAAATTGCTGTGAATTTTTTTCTAGCAAGCCAGGTAGAGAGAGAACTTGCTCGGCTATAGACACAGCATGTGCTTTAATTTTAATGTTACTTGTGTTGCTTGTGTTGCTTATTGGCTTGTGTTTTTACTGTAAATATCTACCGTGTCATGTATGCACATACATGTAAATGGTTGATATACATGTACATGTTTTTGCTTTTTTGCTTTTTTGGTTTTTAATCGTCCTGCACCACTGTTTTGACTGTAATAAATAAAGACTTTAATACACAATCTGTCCCAAGGTTACATGTGTGTAGAACTCTTTCTCTTTTTCTCAACCAGGTTAAAGCTCTATCAGAATCAGTGTATACAAATGAATCTCCCGAGGGGATCTCCCGAGGGAGAACCGTAAATAAATGTCTTGATGATTTTATCCTGTAATTTATGATTTCCCTCACACAGTGTCAAACTCTGCCTTCCATAAACTTACTGTTCCGATATTGAAATTCTCCAACATTGTACGTGTATGTATTTTATAAGAATCGATAATGTTTGTGCAGTTCTAAACAAGTGCCACAGTTGAGCTAGCCCAGCTACAGCTTGTAAATTTTTCAACATTTTCCGTTTTTGTTGCAGCTAATGCTAATAAGAGGGATCATACAAATGCTCTTTGCCAGTTGTAAGGCAAATCAACTCATACATTTTTTTACAACAGTTTTACTTGACAGATATCTGTGCATGTATTTCGTTCACTTTGTGTACCCAGATTGAAAACGTCAGGCCTGAAGGTTCGTTTCTGTACCAATGAGTCGCAGTGCACCCGCCAGACTCTGGTGGACAAGCTCCGACGGCTGGGCTTTGACATCAGCCTGGAGGAAGTCTTCTCCCCAGCCCCGGCAGCCTGCCAGCTGGTCCGAGAAAGGGGACTCCACCCATTCCTGCTAATCCACCCAGGTCCGTGGTAATTTTTGTCAAACTTGGAATAAGAATAGACAGGTGAAGTGAATGCAGGAAATCGTGCAAATGCAATGTGGAGATTCACTCTCTACACTTATACATCACTCCCATGCCTTTAGGCACCACGTAGTTGAGAGTTAGCGCAAGCGCACGTGATCACGTTACTGTGGATTTCCAGGTAGACGACATTGGACACCCTTTCCGCCGATTGAGACCATAATTTATTTTAACAAAATACAAAGTTCACGGAGATAACCTGATAACCGAGAATTGATTAGATAACATTAGACCACCGTATTCTATGAACCCACTTGCACAAAATTTGAACACGACCAGATTTGAAAGAAAAATTCCACAGTCATTCCCATTTTGAAACTATTTCTCCAGTTTAATAAAACAAACGAAATAAAGTGCCGTGTGTATTAAGACCTAATAAAACATCAGTAGTATTGCCAAGTTATTGGGAATGGGATACGTATACGTGCGTTGATGTACGTGTACACACAAATCACGGCCGCCCATCAATCGACAGGGGGCAAAAACTGAAATGGATAAAACTAACGAAGAACAATTCGCAATACCTCAAACATAAGATGGTGTTCTCTTTCAAACACTCTTTCAATTACCAAGATATTCAGCATGTGTGCAAACACTGGAGAACAATTCAAAATTTTGATTTTAAAATAACTTTTTTTTACGTTCAAAAATGTAACTTGCATTGATATCTTTCACCCCATTTTCTCAGAAATGTCACTTATTAAAAATACACATCACAAAATGAAATTTGAAGCCGGGTTTTATTTCTCTGGTATAAATTCAGCAAACTTGTTACATATTGTGGAAGATCTGCGCAGATGGATTTTGGTATAGTCAGTTGCTGGCTGGCGTCGCCATTTTATAAAGTGACCCCGACTTCGCCAAATTTTAGTACATGCACACATACTAAATTGAATTGATGAACAGACGTGTAATGAATGAAACTCGCCAAAATTTCCACAGGCTAGAAATCAAGATTTCTGGTATCTCATTTACAATTCAGAAAGAGACTTCTCAATAATTTGCATCCAACAGTGACACCAAGTGACTTCATTTGAGGTAGAAGGCTGTGTTGTAAAGTTATGAGTGTGGCTGGTATTTAACATATGGCCACCAATGTAAACCCTAGGTAGGGGACTGTAGCCACTTCCAATAGACGTGTTACGCTTAGCTACAACCAGCAAAGTGCCATTCAGTAGTCTGGGGCCATAGTTGTTAAGGAAGGGATCTGTTAAACAACAAGGAAGCAGATTTGTTTTGACAAATACTTTTCATGCAGCACAGAAGTAGTGGTGGTTTGACTGCTTCCTTTGGCGAAATTTATTTTTTTCATTGTGCCTCCAAATTCAGCTCCTATAAGTGAAGTAAAGAATGAGTATTTACAAGATCTAAAATTTGACCAGAACTTTCTTTTTTGTCTTACAGTTCATTTATCCACACTGATTTCATCCTTTTCCAGATGCTGTGTCAGACTTTTCTGAGTTTGACCTCTCACTAACGCCTAACTGCGTTGTGATTGGAGATGCTGCCATGGGTTTCAGCTATGACAGGTTGAATGCAGCCTTCCGCATATTGATTGGTCAAGAACACCCTGTGCTGATCGCCATGGGGAAAGGGTGTGTGTCATGTGCCTTGTCCCCAAACAGGCATTGTCATCTGTTGCTATTGGGACCAAACTTTAAAGCTCTGCTTAACAATTAGCAAAAACTTTTGCTTACTGTAATAGAAACCAATGCTGCTGACTAACTATTATTGCATGACGTAGATGATTGGACACACCTCGAGATTTTCATTATAGCATCACTGCTTTCTCCTTTGGGGTTAAGCATGTTTTCTGTGCTGACTACTTAGTGGCCTGTGTGAGATAGTTGAAGGCTCTGTAAGCACAAAGTTGGCTGTTAAGTAGTGCTATAAACTCGAGCCAAGATATTATCACTAGTCCGCATACACCGCAGGCTTGTTTCAAAGAGCCACTGGGTTTCAAAATCACGGCAATGCTTTTTGAGGATTCCCTGTGATGAATTTTGTCCCAGAGTGGAACACCTCTGTTGAGCTAAAAGTCGAGGTATTTAACTTGGTTTTTGATATCAAATGTTTGAAACTGTTTCTCGTTGTGTATCTGAAGATGAAGCCAAGGCAGAAGGTGATGCCAAGATTTTGAAAAAAAGGCCAGTTTACTTGAAAGACTCAAGAAATTGACTCAACTACACGTACGTGACTACTTTGTTGACACCATCCTGCTTTTGATTTTCCCAGGCGTTATTACAAGGAAACAGATGGCCTGATGATGGATGTGGGCTGCTTCATGGCAGCATTAGAGGTGAGCTTCTGGGTGCTTCGTTCTTGTAAGTTTGAAGCATACATCATTAGCGTAGTCCATTGGTTATGGCGTCTGATTCATGTACAGTGGCACATGTACCTGTCTTATCAGCCAAACCTTGGGGAAGATGGTTCAGAGCGTAAATGAATAGTGGTGATTGTAGACTGATACTGCTGATTTTGAGTCTCTGGTCTGACACCTTGGCTCAGTGAACAGGGTTGATAGTTGTGAACACCTGTAAACATTCAAACTTGTAAAAATCCTCCAATTTCTATATGATTTTACATCCACCCAAAGTGAATACGTAATGCTCACTTTTACATGTGTGTGTATCCATTAGCATGAGAACCAATGCTTCATCTTATACATGTGTGTACTCCTTGGATTGTAGTGCATTTCTTGGTTCAAAATGACGCCATGCTTTGGTACTTTCTTTGATCACTATGCTAATTTTTATAGTTGTTTTATAATTGTGGTTGTGGTGGCAATCTGCCCAGCGTTGAAGTGCACCCCATGTCGGCAAAAGAAAGACAGGTGGGTCTAAGTTTTCCAACTGGGCTCTTGCACATATTTTGTGTGTACGCAAAGACCATACATTTCCGAATAAATTTGTTTCGCGTTCTCATCATGCTCAACATGAAATGCACCTGTACTTGCATGTCTGTGCGGTGAGGTAGAACCAAAGGACTGTCAATTTCATGTTATACAAGCACACCCTCTTTTGTTCTGCTCGGAGCGGATTGGGGGTCACTAGGCACGTTCTTGCAACAATCATCTGTAGGATACCCTGTGCATTTCTCAAACAATATTCAGCTTTTTGGACCAGAGTTTGATAGTACAGCTTGTTTGTACTTCTCTCAGTATGCTACAGGCTGCAAGGCAGAGGTTGTCGGCAAGCCTGATAAAGGCTTCTTCCTGGCTGCCGTGAATGACATGGGAATCAAACCAGAACATGTAAGTCGTCAGATAAACCGTCAGTACTTGCTAAAAACTTCATTTGTTGCATTGTTGTTTACCCACAGTCAGCACTTTAAATAGTGCCTAAATCAGTCACAAATGTGGCCAAATTTTTGCCGATGCGATCATATTTTCACCATACAGTCACCGTTTGCGACTTAAGATAGCTCAAAAACTATGTACTTGAACAATTTTGAGTATGCTTAAAAATCAAAAAGCATGGTTATATACTCCTAATTCCGGAAAGATTCCGAAGAGGTATAAATGGCAGTGCAAATCGCATCATGAATTCAAAGCTTACTGCGTTAGCATGCACTATCTGCATGGGGTTCTGGTACATGTACGAGTCTATGTTGGTTGGTTCCCGATCTAAACATACATTGTTGGTGCACTGTGCCACTGTGATTTAGAATGTTGGCAATAGCACAATTCATGCGGCAGGGTGTCCCGTGACATGCTGAATCTACGGACGACATGACGTCCATGTATACGTACGTTCATAAATAATCACCGCGCGTGGAGATTAGTAGCGCAGTTCTGTCAAATCTCTGCACAATTAATTAAGTTACCATTTTGAACTTACCATATTGATTATTGCATGTACTAATTGTACATAAGTTTTACTCTAGACTAAGATCAAAAGTTATTGCTGCCTTTTGCTGGAGACAATATTTTTCTTTCGGTGCCAATTTATTACTTACATTCATAAAAGTGCTGGCACCTAGTTTTTTTTCCCATTAGGAGCCAGTAGCTGCCAAATCATTTTTTTTCTTTTTAAAGGGTTGGCCTCAGTAGAGGTCTTTGAGGAATTTGCGCTGATGGAACATAGTTTGGAATACCAGAGAGGGGCCAAGAAATAGTCAAATTTAGCAATCAAGCCGTGCTTTGGTTGACTTGCTGCATCTAATTTCTTGAGTCTTCTAACTGAATAATTTCCTGCTAACAAGCCTTATTTCATGAATCTCCTCAGCCAAAAGCAATCAGGCTTAAGGCCAATGTTTTTTAACATGGAAGTGGCAAGCCAAGTTAGTTGTAAGCGTTTGTTCGAATGCCAAGATTATCACCACTGAGAGTGGTGAAATTTAATTAAACTTCACCTTCAAAGCACTTCCTGTTGTATGGATCGGTAAGTCAGAAATATTACTTAGCAGATCTCTGAGCTAGGGAAAAAAGGAACTGGAAACCTGTCTTGGGTATTTTTGGATCATGGCCTATTTTTTATAAGTACATGTATTCATTTACTTTGGTAAGCAACTCTCTGTGCTAAGAACCTGTCTAAAGTTGGGCACTGGTTTCTGCGGTCAGCTGCATTAATCAGGAAAATGGTGTTTGTCGTCAAGACAGGAAATGAGTCATTAGAATAGAGGGCATGTGAGTGGAATGTGTTGTTTTGTTTGTTTGAAGGCCCTCATGGTTGGCGATGACATTGTTAATGACGTAGGCGGGGCACAGAGTTGTGGCATCAAGGGCGTTCAAGTCAGGACTGGAAAATTCAGGTACGGATGGGGTTTCAACGAGTGACTTTGATAATAAAAGTTGATGATGGGAGAGAGTCTCGCATACTCACATACTGAAAGGAAACCAGAAACTGTAGGTATTATGTCCAGTAGTGTTTTTCTAAAACATTCTTTTAAAAATCCTTACTTTAAAAGTTTTGGCCTTCATCCGCATTAAAATGTTGTTTTGTCAATTTATTTTTGTGAGCTTGCTGGAAATGTTCAGGTTTTAATGGGTGCCCTTTAACGATTGATGCAATGGGGCCGTTGTAACACTTGTTTCCATAACAGATTGGTTATTGGTGTGTTTTTTGTGGCTTTCTCCATACAGACCATCTGATGAGAATCACCCTACTGTCAGACCAGACGGGTTCGTAGACAACCTGGCCCAAGCTGTTGATATCCTCCTGAAAGCCCATGCTCAGTGATGCGAGGCTGGGATAGCCATGTCTGTTGACCACACCAAGATGAAATTCTCCGAGGCCGATACACCAGCTCACAAGACGTGCTCTGAAGCCTTGCCTTGCATTTGGACTGACAAATTGCAGGTTCTGGATGCGCTGTTTTGGATTTTGAAATTGGTGTGAAATCAGCAGCAGAATTGACCTAGTCGGGGTGTGACTTGAAAACATTTACACTAATAATAAACAAGGGATTTTGCTGTCAGAGGATGTAAGTATGCTGGAACATGCAGTCTAGTGGTATGAGTGAGTTACACAAGCACCAGTTAACTGCATAGACAAACCCATTTGTCAAGCAAAATGTGGAACAGGTTGAATTAAGAATATATGAAATTACTACTTCAAATTGGATCTTTCACTCACTTAATGTACACACATTTGCATGGTTAATCTTATGTCTAGAAACAGAATTTGAGATCTTTAACAAATTTGCAAATGTGCCTCTTGCAATAAACTTTTGATTATGAGAAAAAGTATATAACACTAGGGACCCATGAACATATACATGTAAATTGTTAAAAGGAAAATTCAAGATTTCACAAATGAACGAGTACCAAGTGTCAAAACACATGTCAAGGGTCTTCAAATTTACAACGTCAAGATATCAGCATTAACAGTACAATTTATGTCTGACACCTACGTGAACCCCAGAATTACATAACTAGTCCTAGGAATTATGTACACCTAAGACACAGGTTCTAATTGGGTAAAGCAGGCATCCCGGTGGTCAAGATGGGCCAATTACAGTCCGTAATCCATACTGCATTGGCGGGGAATTTTAGGCGTTTCTCCAAGTGAGGCCTTTCGTCCCAGTCGAGGCAGGGGAATGGCAGAGACTGGGTTTTTTGGGGTTTTGTTTTGTAACAAAGTAAAACCAGGAAAAGATAGACAGGGAGTACCAAACGGGGACAGGTGTTGGAGTTTAGGGGGTTGCAAACATGCCAGAAACAGCAAATAAAATAATTATGAATTGCAGAGGGTTTGTTAGTAAGTCGTGCATTTCAAACTAAATTGTAAACATTTTTTAATTTAATTATTTGTCAAAATTTGCAGTTGACAATGTTAGAAGTTTCACATATATTCATACGACCTGATGTTTCAATCCTAGCTTCTAATTTCGCCAAGTAATGTGTTCAAGTTTCAACCAACACAGTTGAAGTTTTAGTGACACATACATGATATTAAATTGAACATTTGGAAGCATAAATATAAAGGTTTGCAGATATATGTCTGACTGAAATATACTGAAACACATGCAAGGTCTGAATATTTTGTGTATGCTCTTTCATTCAACATATTGAAATTTCTGTTTGTTATTTAAATACATGCAAATGTTCTGTGCCCCCTGACCTTTTTTGATATTGCGCAATCCTAACCTTTAAATATAAGTTCCGAAATGTTATCTATCAAGAGGCCTGTGGCCTGGTGGTTAGCTAGCTGGCTGCCAGGCCAGGGGACCCCGGTTCAAATCCCGGGGTCCCCGGAAAAGGAGGTTTTTTTTTTTTTTTTTTTTTTTACTAAGTTTTTTAACAAAATTGTGCATGCCCACCTGGGATTGAACCCAGGTCCTTGTGCATAGCAGTTAGTGTTCTTAACCACTATGCCACGGCACTTTCTTGATGAAATGTGCTCGTTTCTAAATGTTAAACCTTCCATTGTTTGGACTTAGAATATTTTTCAGCCAAACTGTGTACTGGAGATGTGCAAGGGTGGAAGTCCTAGGGGCTGGAAGTCTGAGAGCTGATAGGAAGGTAGAGTGGATGGCTGAGGGCATGGGACTGTCAGTATTAGAGCTCTGAGGATCCCATGAGGTTGAAGGACATAGCTTCTTAATGTTCCATATTGCAGTTGGGTTTATTGTAGCCCATATAAGATTGAGACTAAAAGGCTTGAAGAGGGAACTTTATATAAGGAGCTTGGAAGAAAACTGGCAGGGCTTAGGATGGGGCTGCAATGTAAACTCTAAAGATGGAAACAGATGTGCGTTAAACTCTGGCAGTGTACCATGGTCCAGATTAGGAGAAGGGTCACCAGGCAAAGTACTACAGTTTTACAAATAGATATACATGTACAAACAAGTTCTGCTAGTTTAAATGAGCATTTATTTCACTCGCAAATAGAAATTAACTGGTTATACATGTAGCATTAAATGGTGATTGTTTGACATACACACAAAGGATTTTTGTAAGGTAATATTTTCAAATGAAACAAATTTCATGTCATTGCGAAAAGGTCCTTAGAATGCACTAAAAGGTGTCAAGTGAAAAATATTGTTTTAGGCATTAATTTGGGAAACAGAATTGGTTAAAATTTAAACATGTTGGCTGCAAAAAATAGTTTTATGACTAAAAAATAAACTGTTTAAATCAAATATTTCTTTCGTGCACAGAGTAAGGCCCTTGGAGTGTTTTCAAAAATTACATTTTTGCAGTAATGACCTTTCAACACTGAGCCAACAATTTGCAGTTTTGTGATAATTTTAAGTGAAAGACTTTTTTCTAATGCTATGGCAATGTGGATGTACAACTTGGAAAATACAAAACGCACATGGAACTTTGTTCCAGGAAACTGACTAATTGTCTATTCAATTTACAGAGTACCTCCTTAGTCATGAATAATTTAGATGTAAGTTCTTCAGTACAATGTCGCAATACTGAACAATGCGGTATACGGAACATGCCTCTTGGCTCCCAAATTTTCTGCACACATTTACTGAACATCACAAATTTGTTTTAAATTAACATAGACACATTTCAACATAGGAAATGGCACCCTCTCTATTTTAGCAAACAGCGCCCTCTTTGCCAGAACTTTTCCCCCTTTTTGATGGAAATCGGAACATTTTGATTTTTAGGCCTATGAAAATGCGCCGATTGCAACAGTACCATTGAAATTGCAATAGTTTGGGAGGTATGCTACACCAAGCATTGTGAATGGACCCTTCCCTATTCATTATAGCAGCATTGTACTGTATACCAATATACATGTACACTACTCAAAAAATTAAAGGATCAGACATTTGTCTTTGAAAATTTTCAGGTGAGTACCTCATTGACTTTACTTATTGTACACTGAAGCTCATGTTCATGGTTGGCTGAGCACCATAGAATGTGAGACAATGCAATTGGTTTGTAGTGTTTCAGAGCCCAATTAACCGGAAGGGTCAAAAAGCATTGGGTGATGTGTACTGCTCAGGTATTGCACAACTTCAAAATGGCCACCTTTCACTCTCTTTGCACATAAATCAAGGACGGGATGACTCTGAGGCAAGGGGGTGAGAGACTGGGAGTGTCTCAGAGAGTTTGGGGGGGGGCAATGACATGAGACTGGCCAGTGCTATACAACCCTATTGTGGTAAAATGATGTACACGTATGTGTCTAAATTTAGGACATTCTGAGGAAAAGTTACTTAAATATTGGACCTCTCTATACTCATAAACAGTGCCCTCACATTACCACGATATCATTCTAACTCATAAACAGCGCCCTCACATTACTTGGTTAAAACTCAATTTTTATGCATAATTTTCAGAATCGAAAGGACCTTGGCAAGGTGCTGACCAAAGTTTTATTTCAGTGTCGAAAGACTTCAGTATTCTGTACCGCAAGTTTCTTGTTTTGATCCCAGAAAATAGCCAATTTAAGTGACGCTCATTGTTTGTAATATGAATACCATATGTTTCAATTATTAATCACTATGTATGATCCTTTGGTCCTTTGAGTAGTGTACAAATGCAGCTAGACGTGTTCCATCACTAAGGTGGAAGCAAGGAACTGCATCTCTGAGAAGACTGAGTCCTTTCCTTGCCTTTTTGTGAATCAATGCCTAAGATTCTGAAGAGGATCCCTCATGCAATCTTGGAAACTGTTCCTCCTCAGTGATGGAGGCGTGGACTGCCATCTATCTGAGTTACTTCCTCTCCTTGACATTCCCATGAATCATCTCTGTGAAGTCCTATAGGATCTTGTCCTCCTCCTTCCTTCTCTCCAGGTTGAATGCGAGGGCGCTCTTCTCATCAGCATCATGGTCTGCTTCTCCTGGGGCATACCCACAGCTTTCGTATGAGGAGGTCTGGGGAAGAAATTAATCACAAAAGGAACTAAGTTGCAGCAGAAATTGAGACATTTCTTCAAAAATTATAGGATCCTTGTACGCCCATTGTTTTTTTACACCTTTTATTTCATAAAATAAACTGTTAGTGTCTATTGCTTTTTATTCATTTTCATGTCAGAAAATGAACTATGACAAAAGGATTCCTCTGACACTGCTGACCCATTACTTCTGAAAGCATTTCTGATTGATACGCTTTGTTAAAAATATTTTTCCAGACACCCCTTTAGGATTTAGTGAATCAAAAAGTGACATTTTTAACACTTAAAATTGTCTTTCCCTTTTCCCTACAAGTGAGGGCGCTGTTTTACAGTAATACTGTAACGTCAATCAGGGAAGACCACAAACCTAAAATATCTATGGACCAAAAGCTCCTACAGAAAACGATTGATCCCAAAAGTGTGGGCAGAAATATTTCAACAGTGTGCACAACTCGTAGGAGTTGGATACAAATCAGAAACTTTGGATGGTGACTGATAATACTGTTAAGTGTTTACAACATGGTCCCTTTTGTCTTTTGGTTCTGGGAGAGGGGACAAATTTGATTCTGGGGGCCAAATTTAATTTTTAAAATTGTTTGAGGGTTTAAGCTACATTTTCACTTTTCAAAAGAAGGGAAATTAAATAGACCAAAAAGATCCTTGCATTTTTTTCAAAAGAAAACAGTTTTTGCTCCTTTTTAGGACATGAGCCCAATTGGCCCCTCCCCCTTCCCAGATTCATCCTTGCAGAAAGCCAGCAATGATATGAAACACAGGACTCTTACCTGTCCTACTTATGATGTAACCTGCCTCTTTACTTTGGAGATATCATTGGTCAGTCCACTTGCACCATGACGCTAGCTACCCTCAACGTTCATGTAGGCAGCAGCCATGGCAGTACATTCACCTGGCAATGAGACCTTGCCAAATCTAAACACAGGGAAAAATGACAAAAACCAACCAAAAGGAAAAGGTCACCTAAGGTTTTTCAGTCACACTGTAATAATATTTCTTTCCTCAAATGAGCAAAACATCCATGTTTCAACCCATCACCACATAGACTCTTACTGTGGGTCACTGTTAAATCCGTAAAACCATACAGTGCTGGGGAGTGCAGGGTGTAACAGGCTGGGTGGGGTCAGGGCCCAATTTCATGGAGCTTCTTAACACAGAAGAAAAATCGGGCTAACTTTAGCAGAAAAATATGCTAACCTTGAGCACTATTTCAGGGCGGTGCTTGGGGTGGTTGTGCTAATGGTTGCGTTTGGACAGGCAGGGGATCAACCACTCTGCTATCACCTTACTCTATCAGGCCATGATGTCAGAAGATGAGCCCACAGGCAGGGGACCAACCACTCTGCTATCACCTTACTCTATCAGGCCATGATGTCAGAAGATGAGTCCACAGGCAGGGGACCAACCACGCTGCTATCCCCTTACTCTATCAGGCCAGTGATGCCAGAAGATGAGCCCACAGGCAGGGGACCAGCCACTCTGCTATCACCTTACTCTATCAGGCCATGATGTCAGAAGATGAGCCCACAGGCAGGGGACCAGCCACTCTGCTATCACCTTTAACACCTGGCAAAAATACAGTAACAAAAAGGTAACAGTTATGTCTGTATGCACTCTATTAAATGTACATTTAGTTTGGGCATGTCCCCAGCAGAGTTGTGGGTTTTAAGGTGATGTCCAAAAGGTGTGGCTGAGGCTAGATGATTAAAGCCACAAGTGAGTGGCTTCAGTCATTTGCCACAGACTTGTGTCATTCTGTCAGCCTAAGCCGGCTGATTCGGAAAAGGTCCATCTTCAACCAGTTTACAGATGTACAAACAACAGGAGATACCCAGTGACTGCTTTCTCAACTAAACAAATTGTGAAAACTCTGGCTGTGTAAGTGGAAATTTCTTGAAGAACCTCTGAATTTTACCCTAAAGAGCTGGGGGAGGGGAGAGGGAATCTACCTCCCTTTAACATATTTTCCAATATCATCAAGGTGCATATTATCCTTCAAGAAGCCTTCTGGGTTTTTTTAATAACTCGTTTCGGTCATTCTGACACCATTTTGTGAAAATCCAAAACCTGTTCTTGCACAGCATCTTGTTTCTGAGAGAAGACAACCAAGAATGTATACTTTTCCCCTGCCATTCCCAACTTCCAAGTGAAATGGAATTCTTACTGAAATGTACATGTAGGTCTATCCACCTTGAGCAGAAGCACCCCCTCATTGGTCAAAAAGAGCCATGTCATGCATGTTGGTGGGGAGAGTTCATTTCCTAGTAGTGACGCAACCGTGATGCGTGTACTTCATAGTCTCCTGTGGTGCAGTTCCCACCAGAGGAGCCTTTGTTGCTGGGAAAATTGTGCCCTCTCATGGTCCCACCCAGGTCTCATACATGTACATAACCCTAACTGAAAAGACCGAAAATACCGTCCAATCTGAGCTAGGTGAGAGGTCCAGGCTGAGAATATGAACATGATTGATGGAGAAAAAATATCTGCCATGTTTAGGAGGTTTACCCCAAGAACTGTGGGGTATTCCTGCAGGATGTTTTGAAGTCACTAATCTGTGTGACTTGCAGTCATGTTTGTTTATACGGGATTCAGATATCATGACCGGTGATGCAAATTCAACTTTTTCAATCAAATTTTCACATGAGAGCAACCTTAAGAGCTACATGTATAGCTCTTGAAAACTGCGTAATTAACTAAGTGTGTTGAAACTAGCTTGGAAGATTTTTATTCACACTGCCTTCCAGAGTTTACGAGACCGAGTTGACTTGAGACCGAGTTGACTTGGGACTAAGTTGACCTGAGACGGAGTTGACTTAGAGCAAGTTGATTCCAGACAAAGTTGGCCACTTCACACTGATGAGTATACACTGTGTTAACATTGCCATGTGTCGCCGGACCATATTGGAATCTTCAAAAGGCAATTCGTAGAGTCCAAGTTGCTGATCTACATCATCCTGATGCAGTCATTTCGAAAATTCAAATATGCACAGCATGCCAAAGTGAAGTTGGGCTTATAATGGGCTGGCCTAGTAGGAAGTAGTAGTAGGCGGTAGGCCTATCACAGCTGCACGTGAGCAGGGTGAGCACATCATCACCCCCAACGACTGTACTTGCTTGGGAGGGATAAACAATTTGCAAGATGTGTGCAAAATCTAAGTGGGCATAGGTCTACTAAAGTTTCTCACGTGTTATTTTCACAGAAGCGGGCCATGTACACGTACTGTAGGCATGCCTAGTGTTGATCCTAGTCCTACCCCTAGTCTTTTCCTTTCTCCGTGGTCTCAAGCCAGGCCTATGAATTTCATTCCTGTAAATTATAAGTTTAGAATAATAAGAGCAAAATACATTGTACATGTACTTACTCCATATCACGTAGGCAGGTAGGTGTGCCAGCGATTCCTCAGAGTCACAGACTAATTTCTTACAAGTTGTCACGATGATACACGAAGTCGCAAAAATAAACCGCTTAAAACGACCACCGTGCGCTCACGGCTCAGTGGCAGTATGGAGGAAGGCCTTCCACCATGCATATGCACGGTATACTACACACGTGTGCCACCGTTACCACGTGTTGTTTTCTAGCGCGTCTGACCCGCTCAGTGGTGTATCCTTCTGTTTAGCGTGAGTTTCGCGTAGTGACGTCACGCACGGAGCGCTTCACCTGGTGCGCCGGCCGCGCCGCGCTTATGTCTGACCGCTTTTTGTGGAGCGCTGCGAGTGTGGGCGTTTCACAATAGTCCGACTCCAAGAGTTTGCAACGCGTTGGCCAATCACAATGCGCGAAATTTGTCGACCCAATGCGTGTTCGGAAACGGTCGACAAATTTCGTGCGTTGTGATTGGCCAACGCGTTGCAAACTCTTGGAGGCGCACTATTGTGAAACACCCGTATTCAGGTACTGGTTCCGCAATGTAAACAGTTAGTTACTTCTATGCCGACATAGAAATGAGATTTTCAATGGAATTACATTACACACGATCGGGACTATAGTCAAAAGGCCGATTTAGACAATACGACAATTACGTGATGCCGACTTCGTCAGAGTTTACTGTATATGGAAAAACCCATTTATCAACAAAATGTGGAACAAGTTGAATTAAAAACTTATGAAATTACCGCTTTAAATTGGATCTTTCACTCACTTGATGTTCATACATTTGCATGGTTAATCTGATGTCTAAAATCAGAATTCAAGAAAAAAGAAAAAATTTAAAAGGTGCACAGATTGTCACATTTTGCAAATGCAATATGCAAGGCAAACCTTATGGTTTTAAACAAAATTTGTCGAAATTTCTGGGAAGATTTTTAAGGGGTTAACCTTATGATTCTAGCATTTTCCCCAAACTATGCCAAAATAATAGTTTGGGCAATAAACCATTCCAATGTACTCTTTAAAATAGTGGCAAGCATTGCACCAGTAATTTGGAATGATGAAAATAGTTTTTATTAATTTCTTATAGATGCATTCGATAAATTGGTTCATTAATTAAACCAAAAACTACTGTCCTTCTCATAGCAGTAACTAAGGTAATTCCTTTGTACTCAACACACTGTCAACTGATGTAGATCGTTAAAAGGTCTCTTATTTCCATACAGTGTCAAAGGTCAAGTCAAATTGGCTTAAACAGTAACAGTTATCCAAACAGGAACAAAATATTATCAAACGGGCAACTTGGTTAATACATCATTAAACATCCGGTTCTTAGCAATCAAATTTGTATTCACCCACTTTGTTTTGCATCCTTTAAATTTATTTGTACAACTTAAAACTTGTTTGCAACGTTTACAAAAATTGTAAAAACCATTGTTTTTACTTTTGTTAAGGATGGACCAATGACAACTGGACGAACGGTTGTTATTATTACATGCACACATTTAGAAATTGATTGCCTTCATGAGATCAATGCAAAAGGAAAAATATCGCAAATGACAACAAAGAATGTAGAACAAAAACTGACAAGTAATTACATTAACATTTGACGATGTCCAGTTGTTTCCTGTTTCCATTTGTCCAATTAATTACGACATACATGTATAACTGTGCCTGGGAAAGAAAAAAAAAAGTCCATCTGGCCAAAATCATTTCAAGCCAGGTGCTCACGTATCTTGCTTGATCAATTCCAAAAAGTAGAATAGAGTGGTCCCCTTGCATATGAAGCTTTCATTGATGCTTGAGTGGTTGTTCTCCCTGAAGGGCAACCAACAGCAATTACTGTAACACTTTCAACGTATTTTACAATACTTTTCACCAACATACAGTTTGTAATAATAATAAACAAATCTTTTTTCTCTTGAATTCACATTACTTTGTCGACAATAATGTACATCTATTTGCCAGCAGTGTGGTGACCAGAGGAACCACCTTTTCAAGAATATTTTCTACAAGCTCAGCCTAAAGCATCAGATACATGTGCCAATTCCCACTCCAAAAAACACACACATCTTGCATAAGCAATCTTCATGCTCATGAAACTTTGGGTTTTCAATGCCATTCACATTAAGAAATGTGAAAGCTTGTGCCTCTCATCTAAGAACTTTTTGATTGGAAACAGTTTTTGCCGGCAGGCAGTCTTTATGTTTAACTCGCATGCCAAGCTATTCTGTATCCAAACATTTGCCTCATCGCTTGAACACTCACAAAGTTTGACTTTGGTAATGTCAACATCAAGGATTTAAGTAATTTCTTTTAAAAAGGAAAACTATCAGGCAGCGGTCCTTAATATCACAGCATATCTAGTCGCTGTGTTATGAAAAATCCCACCACAGTTTATCCTTTGTGTGCTACTTGTAAAGAGCTGTTGATGGCAAACGGGCACATAACAGAAATGCAGCACCAGTCCATCATGCTGCAGGGGGGCAAAGGTCATTCTTGATGACTTCTCAGAGTGAGGTTATCACCGGTTATTGCCATGGATAAACTTCTCCAACCTTCTGTGGTTCCGAGTAATATTTCTATGGCCTTTTCTAAGACAGGTTGCTCTTTTTTTTAACTAGCGGCTGTTGAAGTATTTGTGAACTTGCTGAAGAAGTTATGACAGCTGTATAAGCTGCCAACTAATAATCACAGACTGAAATTCCCTTCAACAGAATCCCCCAGTTTCCAGAATTCTATAGGAGTTGAGCCTGCCCTTTCTGAATTCCTTGCACAGGTTTGTATTACCAACTCTACTTAGTCTTCAAAGAAACGAATCACATTGGTTAAAAAGTACTCTCTCTACAACTTGTTACATAGCCTTGACACTAAGTGATTCCTTACGCTAACCACAGTCAGTATACCGCCACAGAGTTGGTGACTGCGCATAAAGGAGCTGGGGATTCGTAGGATGTAAACTCCCCTTCTGAAAGTTCCCAACACTACCACAACTTTGAAGCTCCTTTGGATATGACTCCAGAGGAAATCATCCCCCTAACCACTGCACAACATTTGTGAGTTGGTAACTGAAATATTAGTTGACTACACATAGCAGAAACATGTCTTCCTTTTTTTTTAATGGAAACCCTGTGCTGATACAG
The DNA here is from genome assembly GCF_054643075.1 of Acanthaster planci. Classification (NCBI taxonomy): domain Eukaryota; kingdom Metazoa; phylum Echinodermata; class Asteroidea; order Valvatida; family Acanthasteridae; genus Acanthaster; species Acanthaster planci. Next base: position 14,451,278 of record NC_141789.1, on the reverse strand, counting down.
CCTACCATTAAATGTCCTGACAAATGGCAGCTTAATGAAGGAGAACGCATTGACAGTCTCTATTATTTTCCATTACTGCTGCATCTTTGTGTAAACAGTGTTATCTGTAACATGTTTGTAATGGAAATATACCTTGTGCGTAGCTATAAATTCACCTTCTCGAGTAACTCAGCAAGTTAAAACTTTCCAGCATTACAGCCGAAGCAATAAAATGGTGCCATTTTCATGTGCAAAATCTTTACAAGACTATCCTACACACCTGTATTGCTCCTATCAATCAATTTTCACAGATCATATACTTTGTCCTCGTTTTTGATATTTACTGATTTTGTTGAGACACCAAACTTTTGATAAGAGAATCAATTCATTTTCTACATTGACATCTTTACCTGTCTGGCCATAGTCACTTGCCACAGCGTTACCTAGAAAACAGACATTTTCACTTTTCCACTGAAAAAGTACAAGATAAAAATGACAGAAGTGCTGCCCCCCAAAAAATAATAAAATAAAGCAAAAACAAAACACCAAAAACTATGCTACTGTCATTTCTCACAATCTAGCAGATGATAAACTCACCTAATATGTTTTTGATGCAATCACATTTCAACAATTCCATTTCAGATCACAGACAATTTTTCTTCTTTTCAAATAAATTTTCTTAAATATACTCAATTCATAAACCTATTCATATAAATCACTTATTTTGGCAAAAAGGGAGAAATCCACCAAGTTTTAAACAAAACCTTTGACAAATGTTGGTGAATACAGTGCCATTTGCCTAGACAACACAAGGGAGACGAATTATGACAACATTCAGCAAACTGTTTGCCACTACTAAGCAGCCAGCCACACTACGAAATGTTCACAAATTAACACTTGACAGCTAAAAAAATGAAAAGAACAAAACACAAGAGATGTATACACTGGCTCATGAAGAAACCACAGAAATCCATCAAATCCAGCCCCAAATCCTCTAAAACTGAAACAACATGAAGAAAAAAAAAAGTAGCCACAGACAACAATCAGCCAGGAAAACTATTTGGTTTATGGTCTTGAATGCTACAAAGCAAGAAACATGAAATGAAGGGTTGCGTTCATTCAAAGATATGGAATCCGTCTCCAATTTGCGACAAGGAAAAGTACTGAAAGTAAAATGGTCATTACTGGGATGAACAAAATGCTATATTAAGTGTTGACAAATGAAACAGAAATTCTGGCTTATGATTGAATGATGTTGAATCAAACCAAGAAATCAGTGGTACTGGGGAGTGATAAAATGCCCGTTCTCCTAGACCTGATTTACCTTGACCTGAGGCAAAAGTGCTTAGCAAGAACTTGTATTCTTATTCCTTTTAAGGTTATGATATGTTTGTTCTCGTCTATGGGAATGTGGACAACATGGCAATTTTTTTTTTTTTTTTGGTAATTAATTTTGTATGTGCTGAGTATGTGTCCAAATTGGAATTTTTGGGCCGACATCCAAAAGGGGTTTAAAAAAATCAAAACCGTGAATGCAAACAAATCACTGGGCAGCCTGGTCAGCCACCTGCTCAGTTTGGTGATGGTCGGTCTTCCTCAGGTGCTGGTCCAGGTGCGGCTGGTCCATTTCTGACATGCTTTTGCTGTGGGAACGCCTCTCTTTGGGGGTTTCACCGAGGGATGCTGCTCGGCCTAAGCGGGTGAGCGGGAGCGACGGTACTGCATGCAACACAAAGCACAAAACAAATGGCTTCAATGAATCATGGATAACATAGCAAGATGGCAAACAATGGGCAAAAGTTGGAACACCAACGATCGGTAGTAATCAAAAATGAGTGATGCACATGAACAACTAGTGCCAGGATATGATTTCGGGAGAAAAAAAATCATACGTATACATGTATTCCAAAGTCCTCAATCAAGTGCAGTAACAGCTATCTTTCTGAGTAAAGTTGGCACTTCCATCTATCTCAGTGTCAACCTTGGGTTTGAAATCTTGAGTATTTTTAGCCCAGTTGTCATCTCAACCCACGAGTGCCAAGTTTTCTCTCGTGCTGAGATTACCCTTTTTCACAATGCACATGAGCACAAAGGTGCTCAGGGGAATCATTTTCCTCATCACAGAGATACTTCTACAACCAAGCAGTGGTCACTATCCACTGAATAAAGTGTCCAAAAGTGTATCTGCATCCACTTGAGACACAGGTGAAATTGAAGGCTCAATTCAACCTGTCTGACATTACAATCTTTGGCAAAAGTACCCAAAGATTGTTGAAAATATTCTCCGGGAGAAAAAAAAATTGATTGCCAGGCTCCCAGAGTCAATCATCCTATTCACACCACATACCAAAGATGTCCAGCACTGTAAGGCAACAGCTCTCTTTTTTGTTTTGGGTTTTTTTCACAGCAAAAAGCAGATGGTTCGTGTAACTGCTTTGAGGTTTGATCAGTCTATTGATCCACAAGTAATGAAGGCCAGAGCAACATTTAAATAAAGAAATATGCACAAGGTAATGCTCCGTCATAGTATATCAGGAGTGTACAATGAAATAAAAGAAGTCTGCAGTGCAGAAAATGATAACTTTTTCAAACAAGATATGAGAAAATGAAAAGATAAAATTTGAGTGAAAAACCTAACACTAAGAATGAAGTTAAGAAAGAGGAAACTCAAAATGAAAGAAAGTTCTTTTTAAGGATGCTTTGTATATTGATGGCAAAATGAAAATAATAAATGAACAAGGAAAGGTTTAACTTTTTTATCAGTGCTCTGCAAGAAATAAACTTAAGATTACGAGAAAAAGTATGTAACACTAAGGACCCATGAACATATACATGTAAATTGTTAAAAGGAAAATTCAAGATTTCACAAATGAACGAGTAACAAGTGTCAAAACACATGTCAAGGGTCTTCAAATTTACAACGTCGAGATAGCGTTTACAGTAAAATTTATGTCCGACACCTACGTGAACCCCAGAATTACATAACTAGTCCTAGGAATTATGTACACCTAAGACACAGGTTCTAATTGGGTAAAGCAGGCATCCCGGTGGTCAAGATGGGCCAATTACAGTCCGTAATCCATACTGCATTGGCGGGGAATTTTAGGCGTTTCTCCAAGTGAGGCCTTTCGTCCCAGTCGAGGCAGGGGAATGGCAGAGACTGGGTTTTTTGGGGTTTTGTTTTGTAACAAAGTCAAACCAGGAAAAGATAGACAGGGAGTACCAAACGAGGACAGATGTTGGAGTTTAGGGGGTTGCAAACATGCCAGAAACAGCAAATAAAATAATTATGAATTGCAGAGGGTTTGTTAGTAAGTCGTGCATTTAAAACACGATTATAAACATTAATATTGATTTTTTAATTTAATTATTTTTTTTTTCAAAATTTGTAGTTGACAATTTTAAAAGTGTCAAGAATATTTTACAATTTTAAATTTAGAATTTGTGAAGGTCGAATTATGTATAAAAAGTGTTGCCAAATTGTGTATTTTACAGTGCCATTTTTCCCAATATGTCAAAGACAACAGATGTGAAGGTATCACCCCCCCCCAAAAAAGGAAAAAAAGGTAAAACATTGCATACAATACCGGTACACAAGCGTTTCAAGTTGGAAAGTCAAATGATTAAAAACAAGGTAGAGAAAATGTGAAAAAAATCGTAATAACAAAAAATTAATTGTAGGATATGTATTTCAACATTTGCACAAAACAGAAGAAAAATAAATACATTTTGAAGAATCATTTATGAAACAGAGAGAGAAGTAAGGATGGGAAAGGATGTTAAAGAAATCAATTTGTTGGGGAAATTTTATTGGAAAGCATGGAGAGGGCGGTGACCCCAAAAACATGTGAGCCATGCAAAAAAACATGGAATTTTTTTTTGGCGGGGGGGGGAGAACAAAAGAAAAGCAGGAGGAAAAAATCTATTAGTGATGCTGAAATATTTGCCAAGACAAACTTTGTCACTGGTTAGATGCTTCATAAGATCTCCCCTCTTGAAATCTAAGTCCACTGGAGTCTTCCAGGGTTCAAAATCACCATCTAAACTTGGGTTTGGAAAACATTCTCAGTAACACTGCTTATGTTGTCCTGAAAGCTCATGAAAGAATTATCAAAAAGAGAAAGCACAACAGCTGCCCGTTACATTTTTCACAGCTTCTGTGTATGTCATGTGGATGAGAGTCCTTGATCCCGTCTCCCTGGGAATTTTGCTTGCGATTAACTTTCTTTGCTGTACATTTCTTGTAATTTTTATCCCGTGAGCATTAGCAGGGTTAAGCTAACAAACTCGGTTGAAAAGAAATCCAAATGCTGCTTACACGGACACAGTTTCATGGGATTTGGGGTGGAATTTTTCAAGATGTGGTTAAAGTAATCATAAATTAAAGTAATCAATAATTTTAAGTTCAATATATCCTTTCAGTTTGAAGCGTCTAATTACAGTTTGTGCCATGGCTTCCAGACAATCACGTCTTGGAAACAAGAGAAACTGTAGAATGATTTTAAATGTTGAGAAGGGAAGTGTCTTATACTTACGTCCACCAATCCCTTGGATGAAGTACTGCATGCTTTCGGCTAATTTTTCAGGCTGCATTGGGGAATCAAAAACAAATACTATTTGAGAAATTTCTTCATTCGCATCTCGGAAGCAAGAACTCATTACTTCCATTTGATGACAAGAACTGACAAACTGAGTAAGTCCTACATATTTCAGTTTAAAGGCAGCAAACCACCGCTGAATTTTGAAATAGGTGTACCAATTCCCTCCATTAAAAGAGAGGTCTCCCTTGAGACCTCGGTACTCACATGCTCTTCTTTGATGTCACCGCCTACATCTTCTGCTTTCAGGAGTGTCTTGTTACCTTTGGGCAAGAAGTTGAATACCTTTTCCTGTGAGGTAGAGAAAATGGAAGATAGATTGGATAAATCTTGGTGATATTTATGGTCGCAAGTAGCTGCGCAAAAATTCAGTGCAAATGAGCCATGTTTTCTTTTCTAAGTTGTTTGTTAATCTCTTTGTTAATCTGACGCTGACATAGAGAACCACACCATTATGACAGGTTTATCAAAAATTACAAACTTTCTCGACCTGATGAGAGACTAGAGTTTTTCAGAACAGGCTTGGACAATTTAAAGGATGCTTGGCATGGAATGTGATGAATTTCACAACTACAGGCAGGAAAGAAAACAGCTGGGCCTCAGACAGAGGAGAGAGACTTGAGAATACTTACCACCTCACCAACATGAGGTGAGTCATGCCCCGTCACAACCAGCGTTGGAGTGTGGAGATTCTTCAGTAAGCTACTGATGTCAGTACGACTGAAAAACCAAAATAACTGATTAGCCTCCTGAATAGAGACAGTAAGGGACAAGCACTTAGGTGGGTCGGCAGGTGTTTTGCCTGGGGGTACATGTACAGTATACACCACCATACCCGTGGGTATGATCTCACTTGACATTATTATCTTTCATCTTGTAGTCATTATCTTCGGAATGAGCAACAATAACTGGGGGTTGGGGAGGGGATTTTCATTCAAGTTGTATTCTCAGTTAACCAGTGTCAGGCTCATGGTACTAGCATCTATAGGCTCATGGTGCTGGTGTCCCTAGGCAAGACACTTTACAGAGACTGCTTCTTTCAATTATGAAAAAGGTTAGTTTTGTATTTGCTGTAATAAAACCAAAACGTCATCCATCTCTTATGTCCAATATAACAACAGATATGTGTATCATACGCATCAATCTACATTCACCAGAGTTGTTTATTCTCCTACTCTATTTGCCCCCCTCTCCAAAATGTCCCCATAAACCCAAAATGTCCCCACAAACCCAAATGTCCCTGCAAACCCAAATGTCCCCGCAAACCCAAATGTCCCCGCAAACCCAAATGTCCCCGCAAACCCAAATGTCCCCACAAACCCAAATGTCCCCACAAACCCAAAATGTCCCCGCAAACCCAAAATGTCCCCGCAAACCCAAATGTCCCCGCAAACCCAAATGTCCCCACAAACCCAAATGTCCCCACAAACCCAAATGTCCCCACAAACCCAAATGTCCCCACAAACCCAAAATATCCCTGCAAACCCAACAAGGTTGCATTTCTTCGTGCAAACTTCTAATTTTTCTTGCACCTTTTTTTTAGAACAGGAGCAACTTTCTGGGCCCTCTGGTGATTTAATACTCATTCTCTTAACTGACCTTTGGAAGACATTGATGAAAAGAGATAGGTTGTGGGCGTTCATCCGATCATATAGACTTGCATGGAATTCCTTAACAGCTTCTTCACTTCCCTTCCTCTGAAAAAAACACCACCACAACGGAAATATCAGTGTATCTTTCATTGTCACTCCCTTGCCACACACAGAAGCCACGCTCCGGCAACGCAATGGTTGATGGACATTGGGGGCAAAGGAGAAAAGCCTGTGTAAGTGAAAATAAGCTTCAAGTTCACGTCAAGATTTCTTAAGCGTGTTGGAATTTTTGACGGCTTTGCTGCAACACTTGGTAAACATCCCAAATAACTGAGCTGGGGTTAGAACAGCACATGTCAGAAATACTCCGGATGTTGTAACACAAACTGCAGTCAAAGAATGTTTAATAAGAGACAAAGGATGTCTACTTGTTGACTCTGGGCATTTCCTTAACCACAGGAAGTCAATATCCGGCTGACGTTTTTGCCTATAAAGCTCAAACCTGAAGTATTGTCAAGTTACAGGATACGCTTGTTTGAGGTGCGTGTGTGCACCTACAAAGAAAGAGAACTGACTCCAATTATCCCATAGAATTCCTTGAAAGTCTTAAGGGCGATAAGTAATGTTTGGATGTTGCACAGTCTTTGTAGCCTAGTCTCCATTACTGTTGTACAATGAGAATTCATCACGGCTGAATAGTTTCAGAGCTAGCTCATCGTTATAAATCACAATAAATATATGTAAGGAATCAGCAGCAGTGGTCAAAAACTGAAATAGCAAATTAAAAAAAGCAAGGTTGCAAGATGGGAATATTAAAAATTATTACTTTACAGATTCAGTGACACAGAAATCAAAGGCATAAAAAATCCACATCAATACTGGTAGATGTACCAATATCAAGAATGTAAATCAGTAATCAATGTCAAATAGTATGCATATTAGCCAACTCAAGCCAACTCAAGTTTACCCAACCATGTCCCAGCCCTAACTACCCTGCAGAACAATTGCCCTTTACAGTCACGCCTGTTTCAATGTCACTATCCTTTGATGTGGCCGTTAATTCATATCGTCTGCACCAAGCACGTCCGCCAAACCACGACAAAATGCCGGATAGGAATGCGATGCATGCTAAGGCACAGTTAACCAGCAAACAGCTGGGGAGGACACGGCTGCCGGCTATCCCTGACAGGGACCACATACAAGGACCGATATGTATCAGGTCGACTGGTAGCAGTAATCATGTGTCTCCATTTCACTGCTATCTGTCTCTTGAGACTAGTATTTTCACAATATAAGATACCTTATCTTTCTTCATCATTTACTATCTGACGGGAGAATAAAGCCACATGTTTTCAAGACAACTTGCTTCTACAAGCACAGATATTAGAGTAATTTATTATGAAGGTAAGAATAATAAAATAGGGAACAACTTTATTCTTTTTTTTATAATCATACATGCAAAAACTGAAAGCTACTATACAAATAGGCTACAACGTAATTATCGAGTGTACATTAAAAAATTGTTTCTTATACCGTTACTGTTTTCTCCACATAGGCCAATAACTCAAACCTGCACCAAATGAATTTCATTTTTAATTATTCCTTGCAAATTAACTTTCTTATTGAGTTAGACTTACTCCACCATAGTGATGCAACAGCAGGTACTTTTCTGCGGAGGGGTTCATTTTGTGAAGCCTGTCTAGTTTCCATGTGGCAAACTGAAAGGTCGGGAAAGAACAGAAAAAAATCAAGGCCGGCACATGCTTTACAGACTTAGAAAAGGAAGCCATTACAAACAACATTCATGGATGTATTCAAAAGCCCCAGTTGACAAACAAAGATTTGGGCGACTAAATGACCACAATATCTTCTCCCATCTCAGTGCCAAACTTTTCCAGCTTCTTCAGTATAAGAAACATGAGCATTAAGAATCAAGTGTCAATTTCCATCCAATTCCGCAAACTTGCGTAACAACACCTAAGAGTACCTTCTTTGTACAAGAGAAACCTCTTGGCCAGTAATGAAATGATGCTGCAATGGACACGGCTCCTAAAATCAATGACGCCACCTGGTGTTGTCGAGCCATTATAAATAAACTAGTGGCTGGACGATCCAAACGTCCCTCCCCACCTCCCCCTGTCACAGCAACTCCCACACCCCATCCCCCACAGGGAACCAAGGTGTCTGCTGACACAAAGGTGATAGGGAGCCCCAGGGAATGAATATCGACTGATCAGCAATTAATGAATACATCTGCTTCCTTACCGGTGTCAATGATTCATTGAATAATAGAGGAGAGATGACGAAGGTATTTTTAAGAGGTGGTGCAAAGTTTTCTTGAGACAGTATGATCTGCGTTCAACGTTAGAATATCTCAATTTTCCAGGGAGTGTCTTTGAACTCTTAGGGAATACTGATTGAACTCAATTGCTCCTGTACACTTAAACATCTTAAAGGGCACTGAGACAGTTTTCAGGACCATATTGGTGAAGCATATCAATCGATACTTTTTAAAAATTATAGTGTAACAAAAGAAATGGGCTTCCATCATTCCATCATGAAAAACTCAGAATTATGAGGATATTGGGGGGAAAAAATCTTAACATACTGATACGTGTAATTGTTGAGATTACTGCTAGGACAGATTGGAATCAGGTTAAGCTGTCAGTCCATGAATTCAATCACATAACGCTGCTCTGCAGACCTGTAATGTAATTCTGGTCAAGGGATGGATGTTTACTTATATCTGGCCACATTCCAATTGCAGGTAACTATGTTTAAGGGTGAGTGTATGTTGACAGCAAAGTAATTTTGCCACAAAGGAATTCTCCATGAAAGAAATGATTCAGTGTCAGGGTTTGTAATGAGAATGTTCAGAGGACAAAGTTCTACGAAATGAAGCTATGCTCCCGTACCTTTCCCTCAGCCCATTCCAAGAAACCCGCTGAGCCGGACGTACACTCAAGGAGGATGAGACCCAACAGCCTTTTGCCTGCTAAAGCCTGGAACAAGACAATCAATTTGAAATTTGTTGAGAAAGATGTCTCAAATATCAGGAACATTCGATGTTGACAGTTCATTCATTCCATTTACATCTTCAGAAAAAAAAAAACAAGGTACGAAAATTGTAAGTGAAAGAAAACGTGAAATATAAAAATAGATGAGGACCACTGTCACCCCTGTACACAATATGGTACATGCGCCCCTTCACTGGTAGTGCATGTGAAATGCCAAGGTACATGTAAGGGCTTTCCCCTCTTGTCTACACTGGTTCCCACCCCCTCTTCTGAAGCCTTCAACAGAATTTACCATGCACACATACAAATAAACACTCCACAGTAAAAGGAGACGAAGAGATTAAGGACTGCTTCCATGGTATACCAGCACATTGCTTCTATAAACAGGGAACAGCATCAGCGAACCAGTGTCCTTCGTATGGAATGCTGTTGCTAGGGGGGCAGTGCCCTCTCTTGTTCATGTAAGGAGTCCAACGAGCCTATCTCACTTGAACTGTCATCGTTCAGCTAAACCTACCTTCTCTGGTATGTCGAATATAAATATATTAGCAGTAAATGTGAATCAAGAAGGAGATGTTACCAAATACACCGTTCTAACCAGAAAAGGTTTAGCCTGGTAGTGAATTATGATTTTTGTTTTTCTTTGTTTGGATTCTGGTCACATTTCAAATTTTGGAACAAACATCAACTATCAGCCATTGATAGTTTCTCTACGAGATGGAATTATTAAACAATTGAACACTTACAGCAAACCGGACCATTATGGTTGCCCCTGCTCCTTCTCCAACGCCGATCAACTCTCGAGAATCTTCCACCCTGGAGAGAAAGATTGGATGAGTGATCAATTGCAGTCAAGGATGCATGGCCTTTGTTCATCTGCAGTTTCTGGTCGGGTGACAAATATCCATGGATCCTCCTCGCTTGTTTTAACTTACCCAAGACTCTTTAAAATTTCCGGTAACTCTTCTGCAATCTGCTTCATGCTTGGGAAAGCGTATCTGTTGATGGACAATGTGAAAAAGGTTTCACTTCGATACATTTTCCAGAGTAAATCAAACTGTTTTGTAAACTCCTAGTTTGTCTAACAGTTGGATTTGAACATGTGGGAGAGAGATTTTTGGCTGTCTCCACACTAAGACAAGAATGCAAACCAGTCACGAAATGACCTAAACTACTCCTATAAATCCCATCTACTGATAGCAACTTGTATGTTTGAATTCAACCTCAAACACACAGACTTTTGAAGACTCAATCTAGTTTGAAATCTACACCCAACTTCAGATGTTTAGTCAATGGACTGAACTGGAGTCCCCATTCGTAAGTTTTTATTACACTGATTTCAGCTTCGGTTACCGTCATTAAAGAGACCTTTTGGCTGGCTCACTTTGAGATTTACTGTTTGGCTTGTTGACATTGCGTAAACATACATGTACATGTGTACACACTGTAGCATCACTACATGTACATTGGAAAGGGAGGGGCAGAAGAAATGTTGGTGACTGATAACAAACATGGAAAGGCTGGAATGGGGGGTGGGGTACCAGTATTGTCGGGGGACTGGGGAGAAATTGTGACCTCTCACCCCTCTGGTAGATCCTCAGCCTTGTCATGCTGCCCTGGGGCATTGATGTGAATAAAACTAGCCCTGCTGGCAAAGCTGTCCATGCACTTTGCGTTCAGAAACTTTACCCAAGCTGTGTCTGAGAGAGCAAAGAAAATGGAAAAAAATGATGGAATAAATTGGTACATGTGTGTCAGCGCTTAACAGCATTCCAGTTGAATTACGTGAAAATTTCATTAATATGACATATGGGAAGGGCTGAGTGTGCACACTAAAATGTATGTGCCAAATGTGTATATAAAGCTGAAACACATAGAAATAACATCCTTGGAAAAACCACCTATGCCATGAGGACACCAAAAAGCCTCCCCATATGAAAACTTCTGGCCTTACACTAAATATACTTCAAGAACCCCGTAAGCATTTTATAACCTACTGGTATGTGTGTACATACTGCATAAGTAGACATGCAAGACTGCATTTTTTTTTTTAATAAGATGTAAACCTAACCCTGGATGAACTACAATGTGGCTGACTACATGACAAAGAAAATGTAACGGAACTGAAGATGAGATGTACCATAGAACAGCCCTAATATCAAACAAGTCTAGGCTCCAGATGTTGTCTGATGTAGGTACACAATCAATCATCAGTTGAATACAATAAATACTGTATTGCATTTTTGCATAATGAGCTGGCTTGACTTCATGTGCACATAAATCTTTTATTCACCTATTTCGCTGTGTGTCCCAGTTTTAGGCTTATTTATAATGCAAAATAGGATTTCCCCCATCATTAACTCCACACATACATGTAATTCTACAGGAATTCAAGGGTACAGTGACCTTGTAATGCATGAGTGCTGATATAAACCCCTACAATGTAATCGAGTCAGTTCTTTAATTTCTGAGACCCACAAAATCATGTTTCATTTTGATGCTGATAGGTGACGTTCAAATTCATTCGAAGGCATTTGCACATAACATTTTCCCCTCATTACCACTTTATCTTGAGACTTCATTTAAAAAAGATAAAATAAATATTTACTTGTAGCAGACTACACATCTTTCTGAGAATATGCCTAGTTCAGCAGAGCACTGCAGCATTAGCATACGGTTTAGCCTTGCCTCTAACAGTATTTTTCCTGATGCTGTGCAGTAAACCCTGCCCTTGGCTGTCTTCATATCCAGGAGCCATGCATGAGACAGTAGACAGTGACTCTAATTAAAGGAGATTCAATTTGTGTGCAGTGGCAATGGGACCATTTAAAGCAAGGTATCAGCAGTGACGGCTGCTCCTTTATCCAGGCAGATCCTGGCATCATCCTATAATCACATGCATGACGTGATAACCTGCTGCCACCCAAAACCCGGCCCCCCCTCATCCCTGGACATGTACAGTATGCTGACTAATGGATGCCACTCTTTCCTCTCAGGCCCCATTAAACTATTAAGTAATTGCCCTCCTTTTTTTGGAAGGGGCTATCATGCCTCATTTCATGTACTTTATATGTATATTTGATCCTGACTTTGGAAGACATATACATGTAAATTTACAATATAATCCTCACATCATTAATGGTAATGAGAAATAAGAGTAGCTATTATCTACTGGTTCATCCATGTACAGGTGCTGGGCTTGTATCAGAAATACATTAAGTTAATAACCTGATCATGCACACTCTGTTAATGATTGACAACTACAAAATGCCACCCAAGGTCAGTGAGCCTTCAGCCATCACAAGGACGATAAACTTAAGTGGGTCGCATTACACATAAAGGTACAGATACACAACCATGGAGGTACATGTAGAAGCCTCCATGGTACGACTGTGTACTGTACGTACATGTGTACTGTGTACTGTACGTACATGTGTACATGTACATGTACAGTATGTGGGTAGGCGTTCACAGCGTTCAGGGGACAAGTTCTTTAGTTAGGGAAATCTGAGCTCAGTTGTGGGGCCATTTCTGAGTCCCCACAACAGTTTTGGCCCCACAAAATGGGTGAAATGTCGAGTGTATGTCCCCACAACTACGGTGCGGGAGTGGGTGTACCTGGTACCAGTGCAGGAACACATACCATGTACATATGTACATGTACATGTACATGTGTACATTGTACATGTACATGTGTACATTGTACACATAAGTTCATAACTGCAGATGAGACCTCCATGCACACAATCACATTGTAGTAATGATCCTACTCACAAACTTGTCCAAATCTGATGGTTGTCCTTGTCACAAATTTGCAAAAGTTTGTTATCAAAAGATGGATAATAATTTGATTGCCATCAGAAGACTGCAGCCACGTGACTAGTATCAAAGGGGGGTCTTCTAGAGTTACGAGTGTGACATGAAGGGTGAGCTACTGCTAGTACTGACTTTGGGTGAGAGCCTGCTTAATCCAAGAGTCCTGAAACCTGACCTGCAGGAGAATTGCTACAGTGCATTTGTCAATTATGTTGTTTATGTCAAAAATGGGTTGGGTCAATCCAGTACGGCAAGCACAGTCTCTGAATGGGATATGGCATAGCATTTGCTGGCTTTGGTATTCTTTCATTACCTCATGCCCTATGTGTATGCATGTACTGGAGTATGTCAGGAAATAATGGGCAGGTAAGCCTTTTCTCTGAGAAAAATTTTACAACCCTTTCACAAGCATTACTTTCTCCTGATCAGACTCGATACACAGTACAGACTCCTTAAATTGTCCTTTTTAAAAGAAATTTACAAGCTGTACTTTCAGAGGATTAACTGAGTTCATGCTTGTTTGTCTTGATACACATACTTTTCATTAATATTCTTAACCTAGTAACTCCCCTAGGGTGTATGTAAACTCATTATTGAAATCGAAGGATTTGGGACTGTTAAGGCTGTAACATGTGAACATACATGTAATTGTATCATGTACCAGAAGTATGTGTCCGAAATTAAATAACATGAAAATTAATGGATGAATAAGTATAAATATCATGGTCAAACAATGTATGGGTAGGCATGTTAGAACAGCAGCACACCTGCCCCCTGTATGAAGAGATTTGTACATGTAAATCTAAACCCCTCAAGTCAACAGCATGGATCACATGTGATGTACATTATGTACATGTATGTACAGTTGTAGTATTCATTACTGTAGTCAGGAAGTGCACGGTATGGTCAGAATTAAGATAACTGTCCCCAAGCAGAGGTACATGTACACGTACCGGAACAATGTCTATATAAACCTGCCCCAAAGGTCCAGATCTGGGATTTTGCCATCCTTTGCGAGTTGTGTATTTGTAACTGAGACAAAATTAATGCATGTACAGTGCCTACCCTACATCCTGCATCTAGACATGTGGGAAACACATCTACATTTTTTTATATGCACATGTACTGTGAATACACGTACAGTATGGCACACGTTCTTTAGGTTTTGCCTAATAATTTTAACAGACAACTTTTAAAAAGGCAACATGTTCCAGTAATGCTGCAATTTTTGAAAACTGAAATTAATAACACATACATGTACATGTAATAATCAAATTTCATTTTGACTGTTTTAAGTATGACTATGAACACAAAACGGCAACAAACGTACTTTTATGAACAGGTGCGTACATTATTCCATGAATGCTGAAAGGTTGGGGGAATTCACTACCGTAAGTCCCTGTTGATTGTCAAATTGGATGTACCCTCCCCGGGTACAGGTGCATGTAACCGCTGTGTTAGCATCCCATTGTGAAAACCTTTTGCAACTCTATTCGTAACATGGGCTGATTTTTGTTGAAAGCCCATTAAAGCCATTGATCACCTAATGATATCTATCACGTTTCAGTCATTAGTGTCTGGTTCCCTGATGAGACAATCTGATAAGGCTACTTTCTCAGTTCAGGTAAATATTGCCAGTCTATTGCTCAATGCTGGATGTCCAATCCTACAACAGCTTTGTAGATTTTTTGTTTGGAAACAGAGAGGTGATTTTGTTTCATCACAATAATGGCAGTGGTTCTTTCCAGACAACAAGCTCATTTACGTGTTCTTTATGGATATGGATATTTACGGATATCATGATAAATTTGTACCATTTCCTGCAAGTCTGCATGAAGTATCCCAAACTTCTTTTTTTTTTATTACTGGGGTACATTATCAAAATACCACTCTAAATTTACCTGTCCAACAGAAGATCCATTATTGAATCCTAAAAGTAGTGTGAAAGATTGCCATATACTTTTTAAATGTCAGCTTGCACTTAGTTCAGGCATCAATTATCCACAATGAAAGTTTTAAAAGACACTGTGTGATTGAAGCTATGCACTGTCAATGATGTGAAATACACTGGGCCAAGTTTGATCAGCCACAGTCAACCAGGGGTCAACTCACCTAGCACCCGGGATATTTTTTGTACACTGAATTACCAGGGAGAATTGACCAGGGGTCAATAAATGGTCACTGATTAAACTTGGCCATGGATGTGCAGCACTGCCGAAAGTTTCATGCAGCTTTTGCTAGGCCTTGTATAACAACTGATCTTTATATACATTGTATGGTGCAACTAGTTGTTAACTGCACCAAAGAGAGCATCAGTGTCACTTCAGATGTAAAATGGGACATTCACTCAAGCTCACCTTTGCCCAGCTGTGGCAGTATTTCCTTAGAGAGCATTGAGGAAGGGCTGGATCAGATGCTTACAAGGTTTTTCCCAGGTACCAGTAGGTACCAGTACCCGGGGTATCTCCCTGGTTGACACAAGGTGGGTATTAGTCACACTCCTAGATTGGGTGATCTGGATAACCCCTGGTCTCCCCCCCCCCTGGTGCGTGTGTACGTCGCCGAGGTCGCTGTTTTCATCAGCGCAGTGCCTGTCATTTTGCAAGAATCCTGGATGTCCGCGCTGCCCCATACCACTTTGCAAACTGCCAGATCTATGTGGTTTGGTTCAATACCAGTGCACGTATTTCAAGTGCTGTCTTTCAACATCCTGGGATCCTGCACTGAAGTGGTGTTAATTTTTACCTGCTTTCCTCTATCAGAATCAGTATTTCTGCCAAGGACTCGGACAAGACTAAAACTCTCCAATCCCCCCCCAACAAACACACAGGTACCACCGAGAAAAACGATATGAGGTTTCTTAAATTAGCACATCACATCGGGATATCTTCTTGTTTAAAAATAAACCTGGCCACCACTGATGAAACAAGTTTACTTCAATTACAATGGCCAAAACTTTAGCTTCATAGTAAATATTTCCAGTTTAGGAACAGCCCCGACGCGGTGACCAACTGCAGATGTTGACTGGTGTTCCCCATCCAAGTTTCATGACTAAGAGTAAGGATGGTAATTATGGGGCATCAGTAATCACAATCACATGAAGCACTCTAGGATGTGAGGGTGGGGGAGGGGTTCCATGTTCTGTTCAGAGCCCATGATCCAAACTTGTCCAAACGGATGGTACTTACGGTTCAAGCCAATGTCGTGCATTGTGATTACTAGAATTTTATGGTGGTTTGTGATATCTCCCTGTAAAGACAAAAATGGAAATAATTTCAAAAATCCAACCAGAGCCATCTTCAATCATTGTCCCTGTACACAAGCTGTATACAATTAACATGCATGCACCACTTACCTGGACATGTGCATACTGGCATTTTAAAACTTAATTGGATTTTGCAGGGAGTACAATTTAGTTTGTCACTGGTTTATTATGAAAGGAGCCACTGTCATTCACTGCTTTCCAACCTCTGACAGTTGCCATGGTGATAATTTAATTTTTATGTTTGCCACTGTGTGGAGGATGGGGGTTATTTTTGAATGATTGATTTCTTCCTGACCTTAATAACAATCAATGCAGAATTTAGTGATGTTTTCAGTTCTGCACTAACTCATTCACCAACCAAAGGGGTTCTTGAAATTCTACAATGCAATCAAGCAAAGGCGACAGGTCAACAAGCTCTATGGCAATTCAATCACATCCCTATGCTTTATTCTTTTTTAATAAACCAAGGTTGTAGTAAATTTAAGACCTGCAGTATACAAATGCCAGAACTATACCTGTACACATATAGATTTGACATCAGTGGAATCCAACATGACATTGACAAGAGTTCATTTAGCTGATTTTCTCCTTCAGTAAATGTACTCATCATGTACATGTACCGTAAAAACATGGAAAATACCTCAAATGTATACTGTATACCTGTAAATTACATTTATGTACCCATAAAATGTACTTAATTTACAAATGCATGTTCCTAATTCTCTTGTAAATGTACAAAAAGCCCAAATCTCTTTGAAAATGTTTTCTCAAGTCAGACAACAGTTGAAATGTGTGAATTAAACTTGAAAGTTTTTCAAGTAGTAGGCAGTAGGCAGAAGTTTGCTCTCTTTCAGTTTTCGTTTGCTGGTCTGAAATTAGGAAAAACTTGGCAAACTCCTTAAATTGAACATATACATGTACAATTACATGGCAAAATGCTGCATACATGTATCTGTACCAGTACATTGCACAGGACTTCATTAACGTTTTCCTATTCACATAACAGGAAAAACATGAAGAAATCAGCGGATATGAGAAAGAGCTGCATACCTTACCTGTAAATACATGTACGTGCAGCACAGTAAAAATGAATTTAAATGAATTTCAGACTGCTACTTTTCATGTCAACTTTATTTTCAGCTATAAAAAAACAGTGATTTTACAGGGCCACCCGTTTCTGAGCATTTTACATGTACAAGTGCATGTAGGTCCTATCCCAAATGTGCATAAAAGCGTGACTGCAATGGCCGCACTTCTTTACACCTGCTGCACACGTATGTACACATAAGACCCACACAAATCCCACCCTGTACAAGATTTACAAACACTTGATCTCTTGACCTTGTTATCAGGTCATAGACCAGTAAGCTGTGGGTGTGTGGTGCAATAACCGGGCTCAATGAATGGCAAGAAGTCTGCCCACACAAGACCAGAGGAGAGCCATACATAGTATGTACATGTATGTACAATGTACAGTACTGTGGGTACTGGTAGGGTTTACACCCTAGCATGTCATGCATGTACATGTACCCTGAATACAAGTAGAACATGTACCACCCTACAGGGTCAAAGTACAATCTTGGTAAACTGTAACATTTTATGACAAGTTTCACATGTTGCATGCTTCCATACACTTCCGCTGGCCACCAATAGATGTGTATGGAATTCAATGAGACCAATAACTCGATGCATATTGCTGCACAGCCAATGAGGGTGTAACTTGTGTCTGCATAGCACTGTACAAGTACATGTACATGTAGTTTATTAGCACACATCGTGCACTGGTATGTACAGGTCAACACAGGACACGACAATGCATTAGGAAGAAATGATTCATATCATTTTAAGAAATGTGCAACGTTTGCTCGGATTTAGACATGCAGATGCAATGCCACAATGTGGAAACCTATCCCTGGGCTAAAATTTGTTTTAAAAAAGGGAAGCTTCCCAATGTCCGAGCATTCACATAAACGTATAGTAGACCATAGTTTGTGAAGCCAATTTTAAAAGTTATTTTGCAAGTTCTCTTGGACAAGTACACCACGGAGGTAACATTTTTCTCTAGTGAGAAAATACTCATTTCCAACACCAAAAAGGTATTGTTTTTCTGAGGTTGTTTCCACAACCATAAATTCTCAAGGAAAGGGCCACGGTACAAACCGACAGCTGCAAAAAATACCTGTACCTAATAAGATGCAGGTAGGGGATCCTTAAGATCACATTTACCGACCTTGTCTTGAAGTGAAAACTACTTCAATTGGAACACTGACACACATGTACCGGTACGTGGAGCACAATATTTGGATCCTGTGATTGGACGCTACCGGTAACTGGTAATCTATGGACACGTCCTTGCTTTGTGCGTGCCAAGTACCGGTACCATTATGCACAGATGGTGCATATGGCCATGTTTTATTCATTACAATGAGAATGACCTTGATTGTACAAGTATCCCCCTGAACCCCCCCCACTGACTATAATGACTTCCAGCCTCCAGCCTTCAATACATATGCAAATCACTACTGTACACTCCGTCGATAGAGTACCAAGGTACTCCTGCTCTTTGGTACTGTACATATACTTCATCGAAGTAACGCTATCCTTGTGTCCGCAAATATTTAAAAGGCTCGGGCCATACAGGGAAACATGGCAGCCGGCAATTCAGCCCCTCAGCTAAGAATGATATCTACATGCCGATGCCGGAAAGATTGCGACTTTGGATATCTTACCTGCAAAAAGCAATTAAAATCCCCCCACTTCTCTGTCTTGACAACTTTCTCCTGCAAGGGGAAACACAAGAGAGAGAGAGAGAACAAGTCAGAAAAGCACTTAATGCATTTTGCCTACAGGAACTCACTCCTCATCAGGGAGAAAACTACACATACGTGTACAGTGTATGTGCACGCGATTGACTCAAGTGACTTGAATATGAAAAATATTACACACCTGTTTACTCCAATTCCAAAATTACTACAATTCAGTATTAACATGAATACATGTATGTGATCTAGAAGTTTGTCGGGGTGCTTTGTAAGGTAACAGAGGTTTTCCTCTCTTGTTTTTCTCTTACGGAATTTGTAGAACACGTACAATAATGCAATGTGGAACTGTATTTAGACTTACCAGTATCTTACATGTATACTTCTTGTACATGTAGTACATTTAGTTCACATGTAATACACGAAGTGCAACCATCATGTAAGACTTTTTCCATTCCAAACTGAAACACTGCAAAAGCTAGTTGAGCGAAAAGGCCTGTATTTTTAGTCATTCAGCTTGAAGTTTGACAACAACAGAGTTACTGATGAATCAGACTTGTATTTATACACCTGGCCAGTTGTGGAAATGGACAAAAACACCACTGCAGTCCAGACATTTTCTGGGTGCCTGGATAAAAGGGCACAGTTGACTGACCACTGCTGTGTTTCCCCCGACACCGCAGGAGGCCCAATCCATTCTATGATTAATTGGATAACTCTGTTGTGAAGTGAACCCAGGAACAGGGATGTATCACCAGCGCACTGTAGAACAATCCTTTTCTCAGCACAAATTAACAGAAATGTGTACAATCCTTTCCCTGCACTGGCCAAGGCTACCAGTACATTTGGTGTAATATTATAAATGCAGCAGATGACAAACGTACACGTGTCATGCATTCCATTTTTATCATTGTTACAAACATAATACTGCACCACACATGACAGCTTTCAAATAAACTCACAATGAAAAGAGTTCCTCAGAAAGGGTACGCACAAACTAGACATAAACCCAAACAATGCCAAGCAACACATACCTGCATGTACACGTACATGTACTCTACTTGTATGACATACAGACACCTCTTTGATCATAATACAACAGGGCCCACGAGCAAGAGGAAGTGTGTTGTCATACAATGGACACCCCGCCCACTTCACTATTTGCCAAAATTAATGTACTAGTGCATATACATGTACCTTTACATGTACTGCAAGGAGCACATGTACATTGTACATCTCTACTTATGCACAATATCAGACCTTGATTGTCTGCTCCCTTCCTCTTTCAAAAAAATTTAGTGGAAATTTTCAGGGTACATAAACGAGAGCAACTTCTGAACTAAAGACGTAAATCAGTGTACTGTATATGTCCATCAGTTCCCTAAACCACAGGACACCGGTCCAACCATCTACATGACTTCACTGACCAGCACATATTTTCTGTTGTACAAGTCTTTTATAAAATTTTACATACATGTACAGAATAACTCCTGTAACTCATACAATGCACCATCCTATCGCTGGTCTTGATTTGTGAAGGAAGCAAGACAGTGATGTTCCCAGGACACCAGCCTAAAACAACCATGAGGGTGAAAGCATCACGTACATGTACAGTACAACTTCCAATTCCAAGAAGTTCCAATTCAGAAAATTTGGAAAAATTCCCAGTAAAATGACATTCGTTAACAGGTCAATGACTTTCTGACTACGGGTCACTTTTCAACCAGTAATCAGGTAAACACACCAGGACCGCAGCTTCAATATTCATCCACTGAAACATACACTGATCACCAGACCACAAAGTCCAGACAAGAGCAACTGTATAAGCCAAGGGTTGACTGATGTTGACTGATGTTTCTCAATTGAACTCGTAACGACAGTTGTGATTCCAGAGATTTCTTCACAGTGCATTTAAGCAGCTTCAAGTACACTGTACTATGAACATGTACCAATGCATTTATGCCTAAAACAAAAACTTACAAGAAAAACAAAGTTATTTAACCCTAACAGTCCTGAATCCTCCAATTTTAATATGATTTTGCACACACCCTAGGGAGTTAGGGTTAAAATCTATAAAATGACCACTTAACAACACTTAGACCTATATTTTGTACATGGTCCATTTTGGGTGTAAGCAAAATCTGCTTTCATTCTTTACATGATGTACATGTACATGTGTTTTTGTACCGATAGGCCTACATGAAAAAACCCTCAAATTTACACGGTAACAGTACCTTAAAATATTGTCAAATCATGGACCAAGAAAATTTGAGTTTATACTTTTCACATGCCTTCACTTTGAATATTTCATTCTTAATGAACACACCTTCTTCACGACCAAACAGATATGACCAATATTCAATCAATGACATGTCCATGATTATTGATGTCTGGAGAGAGGTTACAGTGGAAGTTCCAGCGCTGGACTGATGCCTGGTCTATTTGCCGTGAAGCCTCATTATTGTCGCTCGCTTTAGCGCAATTTCTTACATTTTTGACGGAGCATGAACACAGCGCCAGTGCACCATCGACATCCATTCCATTACTCCATTCACAAGAGGGACATCACCATGTCAGATATAAAAAATTTATGAACATACATGTACACATTAATACCAGTACATGCATGTGAGGGTAAACTACCACTGAAAAAATTGACTAACTTACCGTAAGCTTAAGTTCCCCTGGGTGATCCATTTTGTTTGTGAATATTACTGGTTGGAATATCACCAATTTGAATAAGTCACCAAAGGTGCAGTTGATAGTTTATTCTGCTGGGAAGTTTAAAATTGCCTCTGATAAGTGTGTAGTGCTGGATAGGTTTCAACTCATTCAACCACCATACATGTACAGTCTGTGTGCAGTTAGGTACAGTATACCTGTACATGTACATGTATATTCAGCTCATTGGCTACGTGTAGCATTCCCATATACTATTCCTGCTTCAATATGGTACCATCAATATGAAACTGTGCATAAGCAATCACCCATTTTCTTCACAACAATATGAGGACCGGCACTACCAAATGATGACGTCGTGCCGCCCAAGGTGACCTCATGAGGACTGCGGAGGGGGATTGGCTGCTGGCCACCTGCTCAGTTCACTGAGTATTCTTATGTAAATAAGACAACCCTGGATGGCTGTGCTACCAAAGATTATGACAACCAATAAGCTAGCCTAACCAAGGACTTTTATGATTTGTTTAGGCCATAACACAAAGGGGGGATTTATTGCATTGTAAATCAGCAATCCAGGTCATGGGGGAGGTCAAAGTTGGGTCACTTTGGCAACCTGTACTTGCACCATAACTACATGTACACACAACAAGGTCAAAAGGTAATACTGAGCACTGCTGATGGGGAGGACGAAATAATTACCCTGATTTGTTGAAAACCACATACATGTATATGTTTCAAAATGTCCTACATGTATATCATACTGTACTGCCTCCCATCTCTTGTCTGATGTCCGTGTCTTGTTCCGGTCATTTTTTGTGGAATAGGGCAAGCCAAAAGCTCATTGCTTCTTTTCTCCACAAAATTATTAGACTTACAAGTAATAATGCATCATTTTAATCAATTCTGGTATCAAAATTTATACATTTATATCTATGTACCACAGATGGAACTTTTGATAGCGCCAACATGAAATAATTATTTCAGTTTCAGTGGACAATCCCATCATGTCTGATCAAAAAAATCATAATGGAGGGAGCATCTAAATAAATCAACTGGGCTACCTATGAGTAGGAACCAAAGCTTAATTTATCAAAAACCTCCTTGTGTACAACTACACTACGGTCTTTTTGCCGTAAACTAATTAAAAAAATAATAAAATAACTAAATTAGATGTGTAAAATATCAAGTTTAACTGCTGGTCCAGGGTTTAGGTTCAGAACAAGTACTCTGTGGTTATGTAATATGTTCACTTGTACAAAGAGTGAAAAAGATGAACAATTCTGCCTTTTTAAAAAAATTCAAAAATACCAAGTGATTTGTTATAGCCTACATCTTACTCGGATTCGGTACTGCCAACTTAAACTTGAGTAACTATGAAAAATCTTATCTACCAGACAAATTCTAAACGAATAAATATATAGTACCTGGTTTAAAAGTGATTTAAAACCATTTGGGGTTATCTGCTGCTGGTAGGCAAATTTACTATGACAACATGGACAAGTCCTTTAAATCTTCATGGTACTCCGCAACCTGATTGATGTGCAGAAAGACACGACCTAGACAGCAGCAGTGTGCAACCAATTACAGGTCCAGCAGAACACAGAAGGTGCTGGGCAGCAGGCAAACGTGGACAGTTGCCATGACGAAACAAACAGCACATATGGCACTTTAATAATTAATATGCAAAGCTATCAAGCTGCACGCTGATCTATGTGGGTATCTCACGACGCAGGCCAGGGGGAGGGGTTTAAGCAGATGAACCTGTGTGTTTGGATAAATTACTACGGAGATTTTCAAGTCCCAAATCACAGTTTGAAATGTATTTGATCCATGTACATGTAGGTATGTACAGGTATTTGTTGACAATTCCGGCAATGTACATGTATGTTTTTTACTGTATATTCCGAGACTTGTAAAAAAAAAAGATGAAATTCTTTAATTTCAACACGAAAGGGTTTGGACAATAACATTACTCAGGCTACAAAAAATATAATGAGAACTGCAATATTCCTTTCTGGATTTGTTGCAAAAAGTATCATCTATATTCAACAGCCGATCACAACACATGTATCGGTACTAAGTATCTTCTTGCAATGGTACATGTGTTTACGATGTACGGTAGAGACTGTTCTGAGCAGTGCATTGCACTATATTACGATCCTCTGACAAGGTATGGATACAGTCACTCAACTACTCTCTAAACAGTCGACCCCTAGAGCATGCACAGGCTGTATTGTTACCTACAATTTCAATATCAATAAGAATGGTATGGTTCAGGGAGATAGTGTCCTTTTACTCGGCTCCCAGTTCTCAGATCTTGAGTGTGCATGTTCATGTATCCAGCCAGTACATGACGGCCAAGTGAACGCAGATGCAAATTTGACATCCTTGAAGCATCCAGTGCAAACTTCATAGAGGCAAAAATGCAATTTCCTTAACCCTAACAGACCTGAATACCACCTACCGGTGGTATTAGTACTTAGTAGTAAAATATACCGCAGTATTCAGTGCTATCGCTTGTAAGAGGACACGACCTTATTGTTCTCTGAACGCATAAAATACAATAGATAAAACAATGTACCAGTACATTGTACCACACAGTGCTGTGGCACGATGAAAGCATGACTTTATTGCTCTCTGTTCAAGTAACAATGGTGGGTGCCCTAGCCAGAAGTAGTAATTTGTAGTGCCAAGTCCTTCAGGCTCAGACTACTACATGTACTTAGTATAGTACAGAGTACTGTAAGCCAAACGATATGAGTGATTGTTAGGGTTAATAAATGAACCAGTCTTACCTGTACATATGTACAAGTATGTCCAACTTCCTCTGTACAACATACAACATACATGTACATGTACATGAAGAATTGTATACACGTAAACTGGTACAAGCATGTGCCCAGTTATTCAGAGAGCAATTTCTTCCCAAAGTACAATACCAAGGAAACACTGCATATGGTGAACCAATGGACCGCAAAATTACTTCACAGATTTACTTTTAAAGTGGACAAAAAAAGAGGCCAAGTCGCACACACTGGCACATGTACCTGCTCCCTAGTTGATTCTGCATACGTACATCCATACATACTAATGTGGAACCTGCCCATCCCTCTCTCCCCCCAAATAAAACCTGCCTGCCTGCCTGGCATCCAAGTAAACTGCTCGCAGATGTACATTGTATGATGCTGCCATTTTGATGATTTGGATATGAACCTTTCATCAGACAAAAATTTCAGACTAACAGGTCTGAGAGCTATCGGAAAGGGAAGAGGAAGGGAAGCATACAAACATGCTTTGTACCCTGATCATGATGATGCACCGCCCACCACAATTCAATATCATGAATATCTGAGCCTGTAGGAGATGACATTTGCACATCCCTCAAGTACAGCACCCACCCTGGCTCTCCTGCACAGGTTCAGCAATACGGGCAAAACAACCCAAGATCCATTTGGGCGGCCAGACACTCTGTATGCATAATTGGTGCTGGGTATATCTACCTGGTTTTTTTGAGGCTGCAGAGTGCACACACTGTGACCACTAGTGCAGCGCGGGAACAAGTGCAATGTATGCATGCACGGGCTTGAGGGAGTTAAGTGTTGTTTTGAAAATGGAGACACCGTGCAGTGTAAATGTTTCTGATTCCCAGAGAAGTAATTGGATTACAGTGCATACACACAGTGACCAATTAGTGTTGTCTCAGCAAGATTCGGAGCTCTACTTAAAACACAGGCAGTTACCTTGTTGCAAACACGAAGTGTATTTTTGTATGTTTTCTTAGCTTGAAAAATGAGAAAAAGAGATCCATCTGGAACGGGTTCTTAGAGACAGGATTGATGACTTTAAAATTTCTACAAATTCAAATGACAAACGACTCTGTGCATGAAAAATGAATTTCTGATTTCTAGGATACTGTACCGGTACATGCCAGAAATCTTTGACATTTTTCTTAAAATACTTGCAAAAGGAATTATGTGAACCCACCTAACAAAATGATGTGTCACACATCACCAGAGTCCATTTTGGGTTAAGGCATTTAAAGGACTCTGGCACGATATACATGTATACAAACTACATGTACAAAGTTACTGGAACCATTTTCATGTACATTATATTCATTTCGAGCAAATGCTACAATAGGGTAATAAATTGAAAAAAGGCATTCAGTTTGCCCTATCTAACGCAAACTGAAGCCAAATTAATGAAACAAGGCTTCAAGACCCATTTTGACATTAATTCTTCTAAAGAAATCTTATACATGTAACTCTTGGACATGTACCAGTACACGAAGGCAATGTGCATTTTCTCTCTTGCCATTGTTTTGTGTTCATTCTAAAATTTGAGTTACATGTATTCTGTCTCTCTTTTTTCCCCAGTTTGACAAGTCAGGATGTGCCAACTATAAAAAATAATACATGTTTTCTGGCTGAATTTCCCATTGACTGAGAGGCCATATCACAGCTTGTAAAAAGGATACAATTTATTTTAACCACTTGACAATGTGAAGATAAGTATTTTGAAACTATTAACTTACATGTAGCTACACAGAAAAAGATATCACAGGTATCAAAATTCCATGGAAACAGAGGCCTGACTAATCAGCTTTTAACCGCAAACTACACAGAGACAGACTACGGGATACCCGTAATTGTTGAGCAAATACTATCAGTCCCTGAATGCTACCGGTGCCTGTCTAAGATGTCTCGACTATACACACAACCAAAAACACAAGGTGTACTGGCAGGTTTATTGATGTCAGTTTGCTCAATGGTTCACTGACATTCTCTTTTCAATGCCTTGGTTAGGGGCACACGTACAAGTACAAGACGTCTGCCTCCTACCCTCACATGCTGCGATCGACGTAATGGGCTATGGTGGGGTAATTGGTCGATAATAATTTTCTGTGCAGAAATTGCACGGTGCCAAGGTTGTCTTGTAATATCACAATAAATACTGTCAGAGGGTCCAAATAAACTGTCAGATACGAAACTGCACACCACAGGCACTCAACTATGGTCACACAAATACAGCAGCAGGTGTTAGACGCTGCATATAAGACAGCAAATGAGATTTTAAGCCTAGAGCTCAGTTTGTCAACTGTGTACAAAAAACCTTAACGGCACCTCTGACAGGGCTTTTCAAAATTAAGTGCCCAGCTTTTCCTATAGAAAGTTGAAGTGAAGAGCATTCCCTTCATTGTCAACCTTTGTGTATCAAAATGAGATGTCCAAAATAACCAACAGGGTGTCTAAGACATTCCCAGACACCCATCTCGCTAGAACCTTGATCCTGAGAACTATTAAATTTGCAATTAATTAAACAGCCTTAACACTAGCCCCAACGGTCCCCAATCCTCCAATTTCAATGAGATTTTACACACATCCTAGGGGGTTAGGGTTAATTAATGCTAGATTTTTATTTCACGTACACGTACACTGACCAACCCAATCTATCCACTGAAAGTTAAATGTCCAGATGTTCAGGTGTTCGGGCTACAGCGTTTAAAGTTACTCAAAATGTGGACTTCTGCATGGTACATGTATGTATGTGTATGCCTCATCCACTCTGCTTTACAAACACATGAAGATTCCCATGGTGCCATTTACATGGATTGGTACCCAGAGGGCCTTGTTCAGAGTATGAACCAGCAAGTTGCAGATCTTAACATCTTAATCTAATAAAATTCAAGCAGGAATTTCCTTGAGGTCAATTTCCACATGCTTCCCTTACGCGAGTCGGTCAAATGGATACATCTCTCTCTCAAAAAAAAAAAAAACAAAAACTGGCTGATCAGGTCTACATGTACAATCTGCAGATGTGCACCAAAGGTGGCTGTCTGGATCCGAGAAAAATCCAGTCTAAATTTAAGTGGATGACAATGACACTTTTCTGAACGTTACAGTTTACACTTTTCATACAAGTCTACACAAACAGGAATACTGAACCAAACATCAAACGATTAGCAGAGCTGCAGGGTTTCAGTTCCATTAAAAAATGATCTGCATTGATTTGGCCTACATTCTGGCACAACACAGATGGTTTTATTAAAACATGTATGAGTATGTACTCAAGAATAGTGCAACCAAACGGTACACTAAAAATTTTATGAGCAACATTCCTCAGAGGCAGTGTGAACTTCACATAATACTGCAATAATATCCAATGTACTACAATCAATTTTACAAGTGTAATAAAGATGTCCAGAATGCAACTGGTGACGTTTCTTGTCCGACACAGGATTTGCAGCAACAAGATTCATTTTTCAAACTGAATGTAATCATTATATACGTACATGCACAGAGGCATACATTCAGAATGGAACAATCTTTGTTGTAATTCTTATACTCAGGAAAAAGACCTAGATATTCTGTAACCAATGCAAGGTACGTGTACAAGTTCATTGTAAATGCAAATAAAACATACATGCACAGTTTTACTTCCATTGAAAAAGGTGTCTGAAATTTCAGTTCAAGCACAAATGTACAATTGACTTTTGGAACTCCCACTTCAAATATGATCTCATTGGGACTTTATAACAACAGGGAGACTTTGGACTCACAAGATATGTAGATGAATACTGAAAACACATTCAAAGGGCAAAGATTTTCGATGTTCTACCTGCCCTTAATTCCATTTGTTATGTTTTAAGAAGCTTCTTTTTCCAGCTCCAAATTAATGGGCATTAGAAGTCTCTTCATGTACATACATACAATAATCCACAAACCAGCACTTTGTTAGAATTGCATAATTTTGAGAATACAAGCTGACCCTTTTTTCAATAAAATATTTGTTATCAGCTTTGGCAAAGGACGCCAAATAATTAGAGTTGACAGGAGCAGACTGCACGGTTCTGTTTGCTTTGGGCAAAGTGCGATTCAGTGACCATTCATATACTGGGTACTACTTCCTACAGATACTTTTTCTTTCTGTGAGTTTAATATTGTAATTTTCCTTTTCTTTGACTCTCAACTGATCAATGATACATGTAGCTGGCCTGATATTTGATAGGGAAACTTGATGCATTTTTCTTTTTAAAGTGAGGCAAATTTTCATTTGTGACCACTGCACATGTGACATGATCAGATGGATGTGCCAGTTCAAGTTGCCATCGTTACATATATGTACTTTAAAGTGGAGGTGCATCAAACATGTTGCCTAAAGAAATTCTGAACAGTCATTAAACTTCCTTGATCCTTCAAAATTTAATAAGAGATTTGAAGGATTTCTCATGACTGAGGAATCTACATGTACATGTAGGCCAACTTACAGAGAGCTTGAATGTCCATATGAGAATTCCAAATTTTAGAATGTGACATTGATTTCTGCACAGAGGAGGACAACGGGAATTCACACAGGTGCAATGCAAAAATACCAACACACAGTCATTAGCTTAGGGCATGGCTTGGTGAAATCAAGAAATGTCGTATTCAAATCAAAGCAAAACTGTATACTCTATGGTAACTGGTACGTGTAGGCTGACATTTACATGTACATGTACTCTTCCCACTTTTGACAGCAGTATTATTCACATGACAGCTAAAACCACTTGACAAGATAATCTGTGCACTGCACTCTTACACTCGGATAATATCCGCTGCTCTGGTAATAACACAACATACACATACAACAACTGTGTCCAAAAAAGCTCCTAATCCTCACATGGATCATGCATAGATTAACCTTTTGTACTGTAGTATATTCGTGACCCTTTCTGTCGCCCGACACTACAATGACACTGCTGTAGAGCTGTGTGCAATGTTCTGTGCAAGAACAGTGTACCGATATGTATGAATGCACAACTGATGCGGTCCTAGATTTCTCAACTGCATCCTCAGATTGTACCAAATTAAATAGATTTGATTTTCATTTCAAAAAAGTAGAAATTCAGAGTACAAATTGCATGCACCAGTGCTCTCAAGACATTACCATCAAATGCAAAAACAGAAGCACCAATCAGAATCATTCATATACATTTCCCAGTGACAAGGTTCAAAATTGACAATTTCAATAATTTCAATGAGGAACCAAAGGGTATAAAATGCACAAAAATGTTTCTTCATGTTTAATGCACTTAAATGCAGTTTTCTAAATAGTGCAACCCAATCTATATAACAGCAAGTAAATGGCTACACTTTGAATACACCCACATGTGCTGTACATGTACATACATGTAGTGTGTTCACCATTTTAAGGTCTTTCAGATAAGCTCTGCTTCATAAATTTATCAGGCCTAGTAATAATGTGGTATACCACAGGTGTCCAAAGGGCACTAATCCAAACCCTCTATATGAATAACCTAACCTTTCACCTCTGCCCCCTCAGCCGTTGTTTGTTTTATGATACCTATGCATGTGTATACTCAGAAATGAACTGATTTGACAAGGGTGAGCCACTTCCTTTGGTGTTACAGAGGTCAGTTGCATGTACATGTACATGTACTGTAAATGACTCATGGGCCTGTTGATTTTATGGAGACAAATACGTAGGAATCCAAGGACTGCTTAATCCACAGGCATACACTGTGAGGTGGGATAGCTGTAATTTGAACAAGCTACACTATGCGCAATTGGTTTAGAACATTTTGTTCTGAACAATGATAATCGTTTTGTCAAGAAATTCACATTGCAAACATATACATGTACAGTATGCTGGGTGTCAGGTTTTTCAGTGAAACAACAAAAATTACACAGGCTATGCCTGTATTTGAATTTCTGGTCAGCAGGACTTTAAGCTTAAATGTTGCATTTGAGGGTCATTGCTGTCACTGATGTGCTGTCGCAGGGTCAATGTATCATGGATGAATTACATGTGCCTTGTACATGTACATACATGTACATCTTTTTCACATGAACATGTATTCAAGCACAGATACATTATGATATTAAACGTTTTGAAATTAAAATGAATTCATCGCATGCGCAATTATATAGTGTAAAAGGCATGAGCACGAGAACCAACGTGTGAACCAACACACGCGTATACTCCATTTGTTTGTACGGTGCTTCTGATTCTAAATGACATTGCATTTTGGTGCTCTACCCAACTAATACCTTTGCAGGAAGTGACAACTGATGCATACAACATGTATAACTGGACAACTTTACTCCTTTCAAAAAATTCAACAGTCTCTATTGTCAAACAGACTGTTCAACTGATGTGTGACCGATACAACAGATCAGTCGTTTAAGTTATCAGAACATGTATAGTACACTAAACATACCTGTCTAGATTATAGACATATGTACACAATAACAGACAAATGTTGCCTCCACTAGTAATAGACTAAATGAATAAAGGCGTGTACAACGTACGTGAAGAGTTCTGACAAAGACTGAATACTGGAGTCACTTGTACAGTAATAGGATTAAGTTCAATGTGAGGCACAATTCAATTTACTCAAGCATGACTCAAGGTAAGGCTGAGCGGCAACTTATGAAAACAAATTACATGTGCCGGTATATGCACACTCTAAATTGACAGAGTAATCATATTAGGCATCAGATACAAATGATGCATTAAATTTGTATACAATAGGGGACCCCTGTGGTAACCCAGCTGTTTCAATGAAGCATTTATTTTAAAGAAAGGTTCAAAAATGACTGGGGCATATAACAGACCGTGCACTTAGAAAACAATCGCACTAAATCCAGCAAGTATTTATACACTTAAACAGACAGCTGAGGTGTGTGCAATTCTGATGTGAAAGAGCCAGCAATCAAATCAAAGTTATGATGGTTATTCATGTTACTCTTTGTCAAAGGACAATGATTCGAAGTTGGATTGCACATACAAGATGACAATCCTGACTTAAGTTTGGCACTCAGCTACTTAACATAGATATGCACAGCTAAAATTGGTAAGAATTTCACATTTCCCAGCAACATTTTCCTCAAAACACTTCTCAATCTTTCAGCTATGTAAAAGGAAGACCCCCCCCCAAAAAAACCTGGCATGACCTGAGAGTGGAAAGCCATTGTAATTTCTGTTTCTCCTTGTTTTCTCCGTCAAATATCGTTGTTCCTCTTTTCAAAGAATGTGCTTAAATACATGTGAAACACGACCTTTGAGTTTGTCTTTGGCATTCAGTTCAAAACATACTCCTCCACTATGTCCACGGTCACCGAAAGCGTAACTGTGGATTCTGAAACAAGATACCAAAACATAAGTAGCAAGCTGCCGATAACCAACGTTAACAAAAATCCTTTTAAAATCCCATCGCTACTCACCACAGGTTCGGGTGCATGCGGATGCTGCACATTCGGGGCGCTGGACGAAGCCATTTTGATGTGTATTCTTCAAGCTGCAGATGGCAAAATTATTTAATTACGTTTCTCAGTCACAGTGTAGAAAAAGTCTTGCAAACGTTCACCGGCACCACAAGCGTCTCGTCGTCGTGTCCGAGATTTTGTACTGCGCCTTTGATCGATTGTTCTCGATAATTTTCGGATATTCTCGGACGGAGTGATTCATTTTTAAAAGGGGGTTGAATGAATCCGTTGTGCCAGATTAAGGGAAATTAGATCAACCGACTGTAATATCAGATTTATTTTTATCTTTACATGATTTTATAATGTACGGAATATAATAATAAATTTGTAAAAGTGGAATACCTGCAAGAGTTATTCAGATTGTTTCAAACATTTGACGTGGACCTCCCTTTTGAGTGCGTAAATTGAACCAACCATGTACAACACGTGACCTTGAATAGGTAAACAAGAGACGATAGCAGACGACCCTCCTGAGTCTCCTCTCGATTCAAGAAAGACCGAGATGAGTAATCTAATCAATAAAATTGATTAAAATACAATTTAAGGTCATCTGACATTTTGGTGGTCGTTTCTTTCATTGCAATTGTCCTCGGAGCTGGAATGACTGATCATGGAGCTATTCAAAAGGTGGACTGATTAATTAGTCATTCTAAGCACATTTAAAAACAAATATATTTCCCGTCTTTGGCCTTAGGAAGACCTTGTATTTAAAAAAAAAAGGTTATATGACGTAAGAGACCGCGGCCTCGACAGCATGCTTTGACCAAGAAAATTACAAAATTAAATTCACGGGTAAACAACAATAATGCAAAAAATTAAAACAAGTGTGTGGGTTGTAAATTGAGAAACGTGTGCGGTCCAAAAAGTACATGATTTATCTCAAATCGAAACAAACAACAAATGACAACTTTATTTCTGAATAGACTATTCCAGTTTTATTGAATAATACAATATCAAGGCAGGTATAAAAGTACTAAAGTTTTGGGTATAATTATTGATAAAAATCTTACATGGAAATATCATATTGATGAACTAGAGAAAAAATATCCAAGAATATTGGTATTATGAGTCGTCTAAGATATTATCTTCCGAGTAAGATTTTATTAACATCGTATAATTCCTTTATATTACCCTATTTAAATTATTCCATTTTGATTGGGGGCTGCATGACATCCAAATGTAACAAATTACTTTACTAAAACGAGCAGTCCGCGTCATTTTGCATGCTGGCTATCGTGATCATTCTGCTCTGTTATTTGCTAAATGAAACCTGTTGCAATGTAACCATTTATATACGAACTTAATCTGGGAAAATTCATGTACAAACTTATGCACAATTTACTCCCTTCCAGTTTGATCTCTTTATACTTTAGCATCTGTCATCCAAAATATTATAATACTCGTAGAATTATGAAGGGAAACTCGAATTGTTTGTCGAATTTAACAGAACGTCATTGGCCAAGAACGATGTTATCCATCAAGGTATATTGTACTGGAATGGTCTAGATGATTCTCTCAAATCATTACCTTCTTTATCTGTGTTTGCTAGAAAACTAAGAACTTAGTTGCTCGGCTCATATTCCTAAATACTATTTATTTGTGCTCTATTAATGCGGTATTGTCTCACACTTGCTTTTGTTTTCTCCTGTTCGTCATTTGTCTGTCCTAGTATGTTGGATTAAATGTCATCTAATTTTGCTCAAGTTAATGGCGATGTACTCAGTACTTAAGTAACGTGAATCATGTTTGCTTATTGTAAAGAATGACAGCATTGAAATAAATGTTTCATTCATCATCATTATATTCTGCATCCATTGTCATTTTAAGGAACCTTTACATGAATTTGTTTTGTTGAGGGAGAAATTTAAATTGCTTTCATCTACGAACTTAACAGCTGGAGAGGCTGCTCTTTGGTGTAGTCATTTCATTCTGACGATAGAGGGCGCTATATAAATAAGCGGGCAAAGACGAGAACATTTTACTCTTCGGGATTATCACTTGTTTTGGAGAGCTTTCTCTCAAAATCTGGAGGCTACGTTTGAAAAGAAAACAGACGGCCTGTACAATCATATCCATACTTGAAATGATCACTCTGGTATATAAGCATTTGATCAAACAAACTAGACAGCATATTCTCAACTTCTGGCCTATCCATCTGTCTCTTTATTCATCACAATAATTGCAATGGATGCATCACTTACAATACGGCACTTCTTTTAATACTAAATATGGGCAAACCAATTATCTTCTTTGCATTAACTGGCAATTTCACGCTCAAATTTCAGACACACCTGCACACTTCACAGTGCTTTCATGCAAAATCACTTTGAGGTTACGGTAAATAATCAATTTAAAAAAAAAATTAAATAATTATTTTGCACTTACCACAATTTAAATAATCACATAACTATGCTATGGTGAAAGGAATGCCAGCTCAAGTACTTACATGCATTATGGTTTTTAAAAAATGTGAAATTTAATTAGAGGACTAATAAGAGCAAAGGTTTTGAGCTATGTTCTTACGGAACCAAAATTACAACTTTCAGCTGAAATTTGGTATCAATTAATTGAAATCTTAGTAAGTGTTAGTGTTTGCCTAACTTTAAGCACAATGGTGAAAAGCAAAAAAAAAAAGTCACATAAGAATGAAGCTATTGTGTCACCCTTTGGTAAAATCAACACAATACAAGACATCAAGGCAATGAAATGGGCTATGATTGTGCTGAAAAAGTTGGCAAACACCTGCCGAAGCCTCGAGATTTGATTAGCAACAAGTGGTGTACCATTTTGCCCTCCAAGATGGTCAAACATTTCACATTGTTTACATCTACACTTTATAAAACAAAGAACCCCCCAAAAATGACGCTTTGCATCAAAAATTACTCTAAAGGCCTTCGTGGATGAAAGAAATTAGTATGTAATGAAATTCCTGAGTGCTACATGAAAGATTCAGCCCACATACTAAAACACTCTCGCGTGCATCTGATGCACACTTTTTGAAAACTCAGTATTTCAAACCATTGCTGATTCCCCAATGTAAGTACACATTTGGAGAAATATCAAAGTAATTAATGGATCTATCTTTACTTTGTTTCTTGTCCTGCTTACAAACAAGCATTATTCTAAGTCCACTCTCAAGATGCTAACACACTGAAACAGATGAAATCCTTGTCAAATGTTTCAAAATCTACAGCAAGAGTTCCATTCAATTTCTTGTGTTAGATTCCTCATCAAAGATTACCAATGAAAGGAAATAGGACTCTTACCTAGGAACAGTTGTCATTGATTATGGTTGAAGGCAACACACAGACAATACCTTTGGATATCTTTAAGGAAGTAATTTCCAAGACAATTACAGTAAACTTCGACTAAGTCGGCATCATGTAACTCGTCTTATCATCTAAGTTGGCCTTTTGATAAAAGTCCTGATCGTCTGTAATGCAATTCCATTGAAAATTTCATCTCTAAGTGGGTATTTATAAGTCGTCATTTCGTGTAATTCGGCATGTTTTTCTCGGTCCCTTTTCCGCAAAACCACAAAAATTCTTTGTGTAAGTTGGCATAAAAAAACCTTCATGCTTCAGTATCAGTTTCCTTCGCTGCGGTTGCCAAGAAGTGTCAAGTGACAAGCCCCACACTGCTTGACTGATGTCTGTTTATTAGCAGCACAGGCCGTGGTTGATAATTGGTCAGCATGAGTACGTCAATACCAGTAACCTCTCTAGTGCTACACGCATGCGCTCTGTCCATTTTGGGGGACGTCTTATCGAACAAACTTAACCAATGCGCGTGTGCAGATGAGTGTATGTTTTCTATACCGTAACCGTATCATGTACATTTACGCACTGCACTGTCGAGTCGTGATGTGATATGCAAGTGGCTTGCCGTCCTTGAGGATAATAATTGAGAACGAGTTTGCTGGGATCGACCATGGAGGTAGAAATAAACCAGGGTAAATCAAAGCCATTGAATTAGTGCAAGGAATCATAATGTACATAGGCAATACATGTGTACATGTAAGCAAAATGACGACTTACAGCACTAGTCGGCATTCACGTAAGTCGTCATAAGTTCTTGAGTCCCGAGAGTGCCAACTTAGTCGGAGTTTACTGTAACACGTTTTTGACACCTATGTACACACAAGTGCTACTTAGCTTGTGGCATTACTCAGGCAGCACAATATAGCAATATTTTGTTTCTGACAACCAGTTTTTCATCCTGTATCTCAACATTCCGTACACACAGTCGACTGCAGTCCTTACTCTTCAGTCCTGGAGGTTCAATCTGTCTTGATCATCTTGCTGTATTCTTCTTGCTCTTTTGCTTTGTAGATGCTCTTCACCCGGGTTCTCTTCAACTGACCGTCCCTGAAAAATAAAAAAAGAAACCACTCAGAATTCGAAGCGGTATTTTTTACCTGCATGGTCCAGCCACGACTGACATAAAGTCAACGGTCCAGCCATGACTGACATCAAGCCAACGGTCCAGCAATGACTGACTTCAAGCCAACACAATTTCCAGATTCGTTTGAAAAGAGACTAACAGGTTGTTTGAAAAGAGACACCACAGTATAAACCATAGTCAGAGTTGAGAGAAAATGATGAAGTTCAAACCAAAAAATCCTGAATTAAAACAAAGTGGCTGTTTAACCACTTGCCGCTGGAGATTCCAGTTTCGGGCACGTATTCTTTATACGCGTAGCCAGGGTCTCCGAAATCGGACAAAGGCAACTGGGCCTTGTAACAAAAGACCATACTCGTAACAAAAGACCAGGCTGCTGGGAATTACGAACATTTTTTCACTCTCAATAGTGGAGCTAATCCAGCCTTGTTTTGAAACAATACACCACGGTTTATCAAACGTTTAGCGATGAGCCGCACAGCACTGCTACACACTAATCTGGCCCCTATTGAAAAGAGGTCAGCAGCGCATTGTGCCAGTTTTATGAACAAAAGAAAATTATGTAACACCGCACAATCTGGGTTCATTTTACAAGGCGGTAGGCCTGGCTGAAATACTCCAGTGTCAATAGATGTGTCTGTCAGATTAAAGTAGAAACCAGACAGTCCTTCGTGTGGGTGTAAAGTGTCCAGTAAATGAAGATATGAATTTTTAAAGAATTTTGAATCGGAAAAAAAATGAAAAGTATTCCTCAGGCCAATGTTCACAACAGTTCTGTAGCATTGGAGAATTTTACTTGTACATGAGAATTTTTTTTTCACGTGGATAGTGGCACAGTCCATCATAGGTTACTCGTCTAAGAAAACCAGTGCCCATTTCTATTTCATAAGTGGAGAGGGACAAGTAAGAGTTAAGTGGCTTGCCGACGGACACAAAAGATGCCCAACATCTGGATTCGAACCCCTGACCCACTGGTCAGGAGTTGCTGATAATACCAACAATGCCACAGTCTTCCTCTTAAAGTAACAAGGAGCGTGATGTAAATTATAATAGGTTTTTATTCCTCATTCTATCTTCCTCTTATCAGATAGATAGTGAGTAGAGATACTGACCAGGTAAGATCAAGAAGTCCACCTTGCTTAGCGATGGCTGACTTGACTCGATTGGCAAATTCAACGGCATCTTCATCCTCCTAAAGGTACAAAAAGATACTTGAAATGAAATACCTTCTCAGCAGTGACTACCGAGTGCTTGGGACCAAGGTCCCCTGAAAAAATGGAAACCAGTTCACTAGGAAAGGTCACTCCAGGCACCTGGTTTCCAATTGCCTCCCATGGGAGTAAAGAGTTATGCCATCAAGTTAAAAACATGCGGCCAGTGCTGTTCCGAGCCACAGACTATGAGTATTAACCCCACTCCACCCAAATCTATTAAAATCCACTAGATATGAAGGAATTTGCAGGGTTGAGGAAGGAACAGTCTGGCTGCAACAACTTTACATGGGCTTGATGCCTCGTAAAAGTAAAAGCACGAGCACTGTACCATACTTTCTGCATGGAAGCAGGTTTAAAAGTTATAAGCAAGATACCTAGGGAGTTACGGTTGACTGTTCCATCTTGAGTCATCAGTGTGTGGCTGGCTGTTTTAAATTTGTAAATATCTATAAAATTTTGATGTGGAGTGAACATGTCAGAAGACAGTGTTATTCCTAAATTTAGATTCTTTACTATTGCAACAAGGAGGCAACTTTTTTGAGGGAAATATAAAACTATATGCCACTTGCATCAAAACTTTGAACTGGCTTACCCCTTTTACCATGGGAGGCAGATACCAGACATCACACACGATAGCCCAACTTGTCATCATCATGAGCAGGTACCGGACCATTGAATACTTGCTGCTGTTCCAGAACGGATCCCCGAAATTGGAATTGTACTGTACAAAGAAAGACACCACGCCACTTGATATGAATTACACCTCAACACAACATTTGTTTAAAACAGAAATCACTGTGACTAGGGTAATGCCTAACAAGCAAATCTGTGACTTGACTTCTTATTTTTTTGATAACAAGATGTTTGCATAAGTAAACAGGGATTCACAAGACTTAAATGCTTCGAGTAAAGTTCATTTGGATCAGTAAGCATGAAAAAATTGACCCTGTTTGCAAATAAACTGCAGAACATTCCCACTTTCTGCAAGTTTTCCCGAAAAAAGATAAATTACAGGGAAAAAAATGTATCAAGCATTTACAAAAAGGTGAAGTTCACTGAGAATTTTACTGCCATGATTCACACAAATGCAGAAGTTAGGCTTCTTAGGGGAAGTTGACAGAAGGAAAAGGAAATGAAACATGGGAAGGCATACAGTAAAACCGGATGAGTTTACCAGCGCTGACGGAGAAGAGAAATTCATCCCTATTTTGTGGGCATACAGTCTGCTCTAAAGATTACCCCCATGAGTGTCATTACCTTTATGGCTACTGGGTAGACCATACCTCCGACCTCAAAACTTCCTTTTTTAAACTGCATGACGGACGTGTTGTTAATGCATGTTCCTGTGATCAAGCACAGATAAGGGTGTTGTGTGAATGGACAATGCCCGGTCAGTGGTAAGATGATCTAGTTAAATGAAACGTATGGTCATCGGACACCATGACTTTCACGAAATAAGGACCTTGCACAATGAGGGCCAGAACTTGTCATGCTCAACAAAAGGAAAATGTTCCACAGATGCTTAGCGTATTACTTACAGGAAGGTAAAGCAGTTAGCACAGTGAAACTATGCTTACAATTGATGGCAAAAATTAATTGAAAGTGGTGAAAGGTACAACAAAACATCTTCCTGAACACACAAAGGCGCGCCAAGAATATGTGCAAATACAAAGTTGGCAGGGTTTTGGCTGAGCTACATACATTTCTTTTGATCTTCTCCAACCCCTAAATACGCCATATACGACGCTGTAAGAAAACAACAATATTGAAACCCTATGAGAGATCGTTTGACAGCAAGCTTCAATGTGTATCCAACTACAGATGCAAACAAAGGCAATGTGACAAACCTTCAGGGAAGATCAAAATGGGTAACTTGTTTGGATCATTTACGTGTTCTCGCAACCTGCAGGGGAAAAAAAGTGTTAATGGGCAATTGTACATTTCAAATCAACTGGTTTTGAAAAGATAGTTTTGAACCAACCCATGTCATAACAATCACAGCCCTCAATTTAAACCCAGCAACCCAAATACCTCTGTGTGACTTTCTTCCGGTCTCGTACCTCCGAGCGCTCAAACCAGATATGGTCTGTGCCTGTACGACTCATGGCACGCTGGACCATCCCTGTGAAACCCGTGTGGAGTTGGCCAATCTAAGAGAGAATACACATTAAACCACATTGGCCTTGTAAACAAACAGAACGTGGCATGGAAATGAAAAGTTGAAGGTTATTATCACCTACAAGTAATTTGAAACCATTTGCACACATCTTTTTTTCTTGACAATATTGTAGCTTACAGGGAGGGCAAAAAACAAGCATCTCAAATACAGGTTCAAACAAATATTTGACAAGTACTTACAAATGCATAAACATTGTCGAAAGACAAGATGGCGATGTCGATTGGCGAGGTGTGATTGGCCACACATATCCCTCCCTTGGCTCGGTTCTCTCTGTAACCACGGCAACAGGTTTCATTTGGGATTAGCTTAATATTTTCTATACAAATAAACTTGGTCTTGAGTTTATTGAAGAAATCTTGTGTGTGCCTCTTTACAATGGGAAAAAAACGAAGCTGTTGCACAGTAGAAGTCTGACAAGAAATGCAGACAGGGAAGGAGTGGTAATAGGGGTGTGGCTGAGAGGAAAGGAAGTGGGAGGGACTTAATATGCAGAAGATGGACTTGGACTTACTTGTTGTGGAATGTGATAATGGCTGAGAAACATCGACAGAACATACGATGGAGAGTCAGAGAGCTGTACTTGTTTAAAATCTGTTTGAATCTAAATAAAAGAGGGAAAAATCTCTACACCAGTGTACAATGACAAAATAAAAATCTTAGGCATTGAATATTTTTGGGGGGGGGGAAATAGGGATTTAAGAGAATTAATCAGGGGTTGAAATTAACTTCAATCTCTTGGTGGCATGCAGGGCCAGTGGGGACGTGCACTGCACTGGCCCTTATGAAAATTTGGCCGGGGTTGAGTACATGTAATGAAATTGATCAGGTCTACCACACATTCCCATTGGCATCAGTCGAACTTCTCTACCAAAACAGCTGATTGGCAAGTCTGGCTGGATTTAAATGCACTTTTGAGGCCAAAAAACTAGTTCTGCTTCTGGTTATGCGACCGATCCTAAGTTTTTGGTGTGACAATAAAATTTACATCGGCAAGTTAAAAAAACACATTTAAAAATTAAAAAAAAAAAAAAAAAAAAATCCTGTTTTCACGCGACACTTCTAAACAATTTGTTCACATCTAAAGGCTTAAATTTTTTGTTTGCCTGCTACATTCGCAACATTTGGAAAGAGAGGTCTGTTATTTTCACAACTTCCCTTTGCATTTCGCGATAGCGGTGGTGAAAACATGCAAGCAATACGGCTTTACCGATTCCTGCATCATCTGGGAAACATCTGGAAAAAATTACACCTTTGGCATGAATATACAACCGTTCAATCAATTAAAGTGGCCTCTACTTTTCCCCAAAATGTGGCAATCCAGTGAAACAATTGTGAAATACCTTGAATCTGGGAAATATCCCAGGAATGCAGATGACACCAGCAGATACAGCATACAAATACTGGTAACAGCCAACCTGATGAGA
The DNA here is from genome assembly GCF_054643075.1 of Acanthaster planci. Lineage (NCBI taxonomy): Eukaryota > Metazoa > Echinodermata > Asteroidea > Valvatida > Acanthasteridae > Acanthaster > Acanthaster planci. The sequence goes on along the minus strand of NC_141789.1, from coordinate 14,410,087 downwards.
AAAAAACACTTTTGTCCGTTACGCATCAGTCAACAACCCCCCCCCCTTCAAACTGTACCCATCTTTATGACTAACTGCATTTCACAAGTCTTTTGCCCAACCTGACAATATCAATGTATTACGTAGACAACTGCAATAGTTTTCTGGAATCTTCTTCCTCTCATGTTGACCCCTTGAATGACCTCTGATGTGTGCTCAGAGTTCACTGAACTTAAGTAAACAACTTGACAACCTTGCTGAAGGTCACCAGATACAGTAGAAAAAGATGAGATAATAACTTGACAGTCCCACTTTTGGACAAGTAATTTTGTTGCTTGTTGTAGACTGAGAAAATGCTCCTGTATACCTGACAGGTAGGAGCACCAAGTATCGAAAAGCAAACCCTGCCACCCAGAGAAGCGTCAAACGAATGCTGCAGACAAAAGTAACAAAAAACAGGAAAAATCCTCAATAAACATCAAGGAAATAATTCACAAAACAAGCAGTAACATTCAAATATCTGAAAGGGACTACCATACTGCCTTCATCTTAAATGAATCACAGTCAACTTGGAAGTAAAACGACCTTTTCATAATATGAAACTCACTGCAGTCCAATGCATATTGGTGATACAAATCAACGTTCCGCTTACTTGCTACATTTGATAAAGCCGACTAAGAATAAATTGATAAAATAAACCAATAACTCAAAGCCATGCCCATACGTTAATGAGTAACTCTCTTTTATGCAGTTGTGTGGGCAATCACTCCAAGGCTCTAATCAGAGTAAATACCATTGTAAATGTAGCTCTGGGTGGGTATACGTGTATGGATCTGGGGTTGTGTATATCACCCATAGCATGACTTGTGAAAGAGATCCTGTGTACCCGGATGTCACTCAAACCAGTGCCCAGGTACCCCAACTGAGCAGTCAAGAAACGATAGTTTTTTGCAAACACAGAGAAGAAGTGAATAACACTTACTTGATGTAATGGTAACGCATGCTTGTTCTCGTCAGTAAATTCCAGGATGGAAGCTCTAATAAAAAAGGAAGAAAGTCCAATAACAAGCATGGTGATTTATTTATATGTACATGTGTAGTTGGAAACATAGTTGACATAGGAGAGAGGTTTATTCCTTTTTGACAAAAACACCTCACAGTGACCTTATTTGAGACAATTTTAAACTCCTTGCATCACATTTCAGAGGTCCTGCAGCAGCAGCCAATTTCAAAAAACTTTGAACTATACGTAAGCCTTGCGCCATAAATTTATTATGTAGCAGCGCAATTTGCTTACGTTAAATTTCCGGAAAAGCTGCGTAGCTGCGCCACGTTTTAATAATATTAAATTTCTTGGACGAGGACAAAAACGGCTTTTACAATGGCTATTCCTTTCCAATATAACATCAGTCATCAAACAGTCGTTGAATCACCTCCGTCTGCCATTTGAAAAAAGTTTTGTCTTTTCTTCGTCAGAACCGGACAAAAAGTCTAGCAGTTTTCTCAAACAAGACAAGTTTATTATTAACTCCTACAAAATAGTTGTTCATTTTTCGTGTATGCCTTATTAAGCTCAGCAATGATGAGGCTTAACTGCACCCGATAAGCTAGTCAAATCGTTCACTTCATTCGGCGCAACTTATGCCATCTAACATAACTGCATAAGTTACGCCATAATTTGTTGCGCAAGTCGCAGACTTAAACAATGTCTAAGTTTCGTGAAATCGGTCTTAATTTGTTGCAAAACTTACACAATAAAATGTGAGATAAGAGGAGTTATGCCATTGTGTAAAGTTTCGTGAAATCCGCTAACTGTACTATTCAAAACAAAAGTGATTTTTTTCTTTGGTGGGGGGGAGGCCTTTTCAGTGGCACACTACTTGCTACCACCTCCATCCTTGAAGCAAAAACACAAGCTGACCTGGCCTTTCTCCACAAATACTCCCTGTCTAAGCACATAGTTCCACCCCTCCACCCTTCCAAGATTCAACACTGGGTCCTTGAACTGCACAAGCCATGCAGGAAGACTGCACTGCAATAGTTTAAATGGCTCAATTGCTTCTTCCTAGACTAATTAAAAACATCCTGAATGAAACAAAATCTCTCAACCAAATTTCCATAACAAGATAAAAAAAAACTCTCAAAATCTAAAAGGGCTTTTCCCCCAACGATTTGCTTTAGTTGCCGGTATGTTTCAGAACTTTGAAAGTCGCTCCATATCAGAATAAATTTTGATCAGCAAGTCAAAAATACCTAGAGGGACTATTTGATTGGAGTATTGTCACTATCATTTATCTGATAAAAAGCTGCCTGAAAAAAATAGCACTGTTCTGGGCTGGTCTATCTGCAGAGAGTGTTTGGTCACAGGGCAACTAACAAAACCCTAAGTTTGGGCTGGCCAAAGTCTAGGCTGGACTGCAAATGTTAAGTTTCCCAATGATGAACCAAACTCTGTATGATGAAGAATGAATTTAAGAAAAATCATTTCAACTGTAAAGCCACTGTATACGGTATTCATTACTTCCTATTTCCTCTTCGAAGTATTTCTCAAATCTTGGCTTTGTATCACACACTAAGCTGCACTTGATTTCAGCATCTCTGGCTTTGGAAGTTGAGGGTCCAATAAATCAGTGTTATGATGAGTATCAAAGTTTCCTAACTATGCCACCCCTTTTACTACAACATTATGCAAAGGTTTTGAAAGAAGGATGACAAATCAGAGCTTAGGAGCTTAGAAATTGCCCCTCGAAAAGCAAAGATGATGGAAGACAAATAATTAACATGTTATTATGAACAACTCATCATCAATTTTTTTCAAAGCCATTCACTGCACGACCTTCAAAGGCAACTGTCATTTTGACCATTAAAACAAATGCTTATGATAGCAACATTTTTTACATATCAGTTGAAAGTTGCAGCACAAAACTAAAATTACATTTCAGTACAAACTAATATTGACCAAGAAGAGAACATAACAGCAGAGTGAAGACCCTTATCGAAAAAGGAAAAAAAAAACATGTGTCTTCAACTTCAGTGAACTGTTTGTCAAAGTGGGGCATTTCCAATCTTTACTGCAAACTGTTATATATCAGAGTATTACATAAGTGAGCTTTCAAATCCTGAGATAACTCTAAGCAGTATCAAGTAGAATGTCAAAACTTGTACCCACAAATAAGGAATTTTATCTTAAGGAAAGTCATCTGAGATTTCTAGTGGCGGCCAGTAATTTTAAGAAAACAAGACAGAGCTGCTAGTTTGTAGCTTAGTAAGCTTTGATGCCAGCTCTTGCAAAGAAATTTGTGCATGTCAGTTCAAATTTAAGAACACTTCATTAACTCGGCTTTGGCAAGTTGCTAAATTTACCTGGATACAGCAAATGAATGAGGATAATAACAGTTTATTCAGTGGCCTATAATAAATTTGGAATGAGGCAAACTAGGTTTAGTGTTATGATCCTGTTAAAACAGTTCAAGCATTCTGAACATGCGCAGACACCAAGGCCTTGGAGATGTTGCAGTGTGAGTACTGTAAAGTGTGCTGATTAAGCAGACTGACAAAACATCCTTGAAATTGACAGTTGAACTTTGAAAGAAACTTGTCTTGTTCAAGCTTTAATGCAAGAACTTGGATTTGTTTTCTCAGCCAACTGAAAAACACCCTTTTTGTAAGGACAACCTCAGTGCTAGTTGTTGGAATTTTGCCTCTCTGACGTGCTACATTAATTTTCTGATCTTGCCATTTTTGAAAGTGCTTTATTGAACATTTTATACCCAACAGAATAATCCATTACATACTATCCAGACTTGTAAAAATAACTGATCCCAATCAAATCAAGACCTCTTTTTTGCAACTCATGTACATCCAAAGTCCAAGGCACGATCTCAAGACAAGCTTTTAGAAATATCAACATTCAACGGAAGAGGTCATCACCTCGACCTAAAAAAAGCTGGCTGTCCATGAACATACGCAGTGAAGTGAACAGAAAAAAGCAAAGGCCAGACAAAACAAGCACTCCATGACAAACTGCAAAGTTACAGAATCATAGAAGCCAGTGGAAGAAACAAGACAAGAGAATGTGACCGGCCAATGGCAGCTGAATGATAAATATACTCAACAATCTAAATGCACGATAGTGCTATCAGACATGTAGGGTGGCCATTCTGTGCAAATGAGGATACATTTTATTTATCAAGAGGTAAACCCCTTGGAGCATATTGGCCTTGAAAACCTTGGTTTAAGCTGCAAAACTTGTGGCCTAGTTGCATTTGACTTTTGCAAATTCACGGCATATTCGCTTTACGGAATAACTTGCAGATTAACTGACCCCAGTTAAGTAGTCAATGCTTTGCATCTAATTAGTTGTCAAAACGGACAGTTTTTGTCTTTCCTTAAATAGAAACGGACTTCTTTCGGCCTGATAAAAAACAAACTCAGGGAATATACTTCATATTATCAGGAATTAGTTCATTTTATTGAAAAAGAAGTGTGTCAGGATTTGAGCAAACATCAATTAATTTAACCCTCCTATGGTTTAACAGCACAAATATGCACCAGTGCTCACAGTCACTCTCTTGCATGTGTTTTCTACATGGAACTCAAACATGCACAGATTCAGTGAGTACACAGTTGGTTGCCAGCACAAAATGACACAGGGTCTTTTGTGCAGTCCTCTTCACTGCATTTGGTTTACTGCACAATGATGCACATGAAACAGTGAAGCACAGTTGTTGGGTAGCACAAAAGTGCAATATGATATTCCTGTGAGGGACTGTTAGTGCAGTGCACAACACAACACAGCTGTGCTTCTTTGAGGTGTTCACCAAATGACCCAAAGAGTGACTTCAGCATAGGAGGGTTGCATTATCTACAGCAGTGGCTGACCCAAGAATACAATTTGTCAATTTTCACACTCACCTTCGGCAGTGAAACGCTTAGTCACTTCATCATCAATAATGGCCTGCAGAGAATGAACCAAGAGGCACTGGATGAGAAGCAAGAACTGTGTCAATGCAACAATGATCTTATGGTACCAAAGACCCAGTGCTGGACAGGTGATTTGATCTTGGAGGGGACAGAAAATCACTTATGTTGAAGGATGAAGAGAAAATGACTGGGACTAGTACCTCGACGCCCTTCTTGGCGAAGTAGCAGACATCAGACAGACGGAACTCCTCGGCAGACTGCCTATAGGTCAGCTGACCATTGGTGACTCTGGGCTTGATGCCATCGGCAAGGTGCTTGGTGGATTCCTTTCGAATCAGAACTGTGGTTGGAAGGGAGATAGGGCCCACGGAATGATTGACCAAGTAAATTCATCTGAACAGAATGATAGTTTTGAGGCAACCCACAAAATTAAACACACTGTGTCCTTAAGGAGGGTATTTTGCCAAGATTAGCTTTTCTATATCCAAATACATCTAACACTTTAACCCTAACTCCCCAGAGTGATTTACTAGGAACCATACCCATTCACACAAATTCCAACACCATACGGTAAACTGTGCACAAAAACTGTTGGACTCTGTTTATTTTGGGTATGCCTGAACCCATGTTAAAGCACAAGCAGTTTAGGGGTACAGTACCCAGGGCCACAAATTCACATAATTTACTGGTGTTCAATTCCATGGCTGAATACTTTGGCAACTCTTGGGGTTTTTGTTGTTACATTTTCCAAGCATAATAAAGCAATCAAGCTCATTTTATTATGCAGTATTTATTAGCTTCACCTACCGTTGGCATTGGTTACATTTGGCACAAATATCTTCTGACTCTGAGGGTCCTCCTTCTCTCTTTCATCTTCATCGTCCTCCTGACGGCAAAACAAAGAAGTTGAATAAATGACATAGTTTCAGCACTAATTTTATAAAGAATGTGGGAAAAGAATTCCATATACGGATGCAGCTTGGCACCTGGTGCATAAACTATGACACAGAGTCTAAGAAATTGTAAATGCTTTCTAAGTGAATACCTCAATATTTTCACGGCTCAGTTTGACTTTTAGGACACACTATTGCTTTCGGATGGATAATACTGCAGGGAAAAACTGTGGTTTCCGTAGGGCTATGTGAAATTCTTTCCATAGGCCTATTACAGTATGCCCATAACATGAATTATTTATCATTAAATAAACAAAAACCACTTCGGCCTAAGTTAACCCTAACCATGCTGAACCCAACAAGGTTGTGCAGGTTTTTTAACTGGTTTGGCTTTCACTAAAAAGTTTGACATTAAATAAGATGTCAACCTCATCTCCGGCCCCAAGATTGATGGCGGGCTTAGTGGTCTTTGTTGGAGACGGCGTCTGTGAGATTTTGTTTCCGAGCTCAAACATCCAGAGTAAAAAGTTGATGTACAGATGGCGCAGTCCGAGCGATAATCCAAAACAGCCCGGAACAACGATCAGCAAAACCACACAGAAAAACGGCGTCAAGGTGAAGCCAAGCAAAACGAAGAGCAGTTGCTCCATTGTCGCAAGCAATCAAGCTCTCAATAAAAAGTAGGTTACATGTAGTTTGTCCGAGATTAAACTCATTGTCAATAACATGAATTCTGATATCTGACTCCGGCCGGCTCCACACGCAGTCCGGGTGTTGATAAATATATTGGCACATCGTACGATGTCCGGGTAATGTATTGTTCCCGTTAGTTTTACGTAATAAATGTACAATACATACTAGGAACCCGACTACCAACAGTGTGAAGTAACTGGTACTCTTAAAGATATCAGCGCTCTTATTAATAGATTAGGTACACCAGCGCATTTCAAGATGGCTCCCACTCCAGTCGCGGTGTCGCCTTTAATCAAGGTAAAATATGTTTTAAAATGGCTTTGTTTTGTTTAACAAAACCAAATAATCATACTTCGGCGAGTGATCTATTTAGAATATCTAATTTAGAGAAAGGTTGTGATGAATCTTGTATCATTTGAGTTACATTTAGTGGTAGAAAACCATTTTAAACATTAACGATTGCTTGGGAAGATTGCTCTAACTTGACATGCTGGGGGCGCCCTTCAGATTTGTGTTCACTTAATTGTAAAGGCAGGGAGCACCACAGCAAATTCCCATAGACAGCAGTGATAAATCCCCATAGTACTTCACAAATATTTAAAAATATTCACAACTCTCACAGGTGTTTAGGCTGCACAGAAAAATGATGTTTAACATGTCCTCTCCCATTTTCCTTTCAATTTTTAGTGGGTTGGCCGATGAATTTTTGAGAAATTCTCACCCAAAGCTTTAATAATAAGCAGTCTACCTTAATTAAAATGAAGGAAATTTCACTGCCCGAAAAAGTAGCCATTTTGAAAATGCATCCCTTTGCGAAACGGCAAAATAGTGCTACTTTTGGACCCGACTGCATCCAAATTGCTCAAAATTGGAAGTCCCGAGTCTGGGCCAAAGGCATTTCTCCAATTCCATGATTTCATGGCTCTCTAATATAGCATATTTTGAGTGTAACTTTTATTAATGAGCTCAGTGGACATATTTCTGGCCTATTTGTGGGCGGTGCACCCGGAAGTCCACAAGTCTTAAAGGTCTTGCTCTCACTTTATGAAAACAAAATGAAAAAATAAAACCCTCAAATGTTCAGTCAAGAATGTGGTAAGAGTTCCATACACGGATATCACTTATTTTTCCTTTTTAGTGGTCAAATTATAACTTGAGCCATCAGAAAGTAACAATAATGTCCTAAAAGGTCAAATTTAGCAGTGTCCTGAAGCCTATACTCCGAAAACTTTTCAGACTTGTCTCATCTCATAGAATTTTGCACAGGGTATCAAGTGATGTCTGTGTACGAAACTCTTTCCATGAAAGCTTCTGTTATGATTATTATTAAGTACTTTGTTTTCTTTTTTTTCTTTCAGTTTTCAAGGTATTCGGCACTGCTCTTGGGTATAGCCTATGGCTCAAGAAGAAACAGTGAGTGATTTGCTTTGTACATCGGTACCTATCCAGAAAAAAACCCACTTTAACAGAATAAATTACATTGGAGTAAAAGGTACCTCTGGAAATAACTCCACCTCCACAGAGATTTTGAAATATGAAAAGATACCAAGCACTGTCACGATAATTTTACTCTCTGTTTTCAGTAGTCGGTCCTGTATCTTGAATGACCTCTGGCCTTGCGTTTGGGCAACACTCTTACATGAGTTCCTTTCCTCATTTTCCGCTTCTACCACACACAGAGACCCTAGAAAAGCGAGAAGCAGAATTGCTGAGGCTGAAAGAAGAGAGGAAGGCAGCGGATGAGAAGAAGATGGCAGCAGCTAAAGGTAATCTTGACCAACATTGCTCCGTCGGAAATAGTAGACAAGGCGTCTCTTCCAAACACCCGGGATGGCTAGCATGTTTATCTTATATCACGGTCTAATTGTGAGTGTTCTAATCAAGACCTCCAGGTTGCTAGACACATTAATCCAAGTTGGATCTGGACAGTTCAAGGAATGTTGCAATGTTTATGTTCTTTAACTGATTTTAAAATCAGTCAAGATATAGGAGGGTATTTCAGAGTTTGTGAACATTCATGAATGTTACTACAAACATCCTGCTCCACCACATGGTTTAACGTATAATTTGTGACTGGCGTTTAACTTAACCTGTTTGTCTTGTAAATTCCTCTTGCCTGCAGAAGCTGGTGGTTCGATATTTGACTAGCGATGCAACAGGAAATCCCTCCAACCTCTGACTGTTACAAGTTCTCAGGGTTGTCTCACATCAACATTAAGGCTTGTCAACTGTGACATCACAGCACCGGTTGATCTGATTGGGCTTTCCTGATGACGTATTTTGAATTTATGTTTGATTCGGGCATGGTCAGCCGTCGACGGTCAAGAATTCTCATTTATAGTTCCAAACTAGCACTTACTAAACTCTAACTAGATGAAGGGTTTTTTCGAACACCAGCAATGTGATAAGGTTTTTCATCAAATGAATTGGAACATGCAGTTCGTTAAGAATGTCATTAAACATTCACTGGGTGGTCTGGGAAAGTGTCCATTTGCATTATAAGTAAACGAATAGTGGTTTCTCCTTTTTGAGGAATTGGTCTGACAAAGTAGCTTTCAGTTGCTTGCAACTTGATAAGAATGCATGCATCTTTGGGACACCAGTGAAACACCTAGTTTGGAAATTTACGAGGTTAAGTAGTTGACTTGTTTGATGTGTATGTAGAATGCCATTTCTGTAATTGGAGTTTTGTGTAATTTATGATTGTTGTTGGTGCTGCTTTGGCCCATTCTGCTATAAAACGAAATTCAGGAGCTGTCAAAACTCTTCAAGCTCAAAGATTTGATGGAGCGCATTATGACAGCTCCGGGGTAGTACAAGAACAATACGCTCTTGAGGGCGAATGCCTCAATATATGGGTTCAAGCTTGGGAATCAAAGCAAGCCAGAACAACTCCCCTCACCTCAGCTGGGAAGATCTGAAAAATAGATGAGCATCATTTAAAAGTTTTGACTTCTGCATTTAAGCTTAACCCGAAAATGTCCAATTCATGCAGAGGTCCCCATGACCCCTTTCATTTTTCAGATATATGTATCTGCCATCTTTTTCAAAATTTCTCCCTCACTGAGAATTTTTATTAAAGTTGTGAACAGAGCACACAGTTTCTACATGGACAAACGTTCTCAATGTGTCGTCTTTTATAAGTCAGAACTCTAGCTTGCAAACAGACAAGTAAAAAAATCCTACATGTAGTGCAAAGTTTGTAAATTGAATTAACTCTTTTTAATGATGCTAAACAGCTGAACACAATACACATCAAATTTAATAAATCTTCACAATAAAAATGTATACAAAATATACAAAAAGTGAATTCAAATACCAACACTTGTGCCAGTTATGTGAAATGATACAATGCGGCACTTTGAAAACTGCAGTGTACAAACAACTTTTTAAAATATCTCATCCAATTTTGGCTTCAGAAGACAACCAAATCTGGACGGAAATCTTCCTCATAAAGGCAAATACCAAATGTCAACACAGCAAACGACTACAAAAAAAATTGTCGTTCAAACCTTTGAACACATTCCAAGTACATAAAGTATCAATTCTTTGCTCTCTGCTGAACTCTTTCTGTAATAAGACTGGGTCTGGAAAATTTGATGCGAATTTTATCAGGAATGTCGCTCATTTACATCTCATTCCTCATCAAATTTGGGTTGAATGCAGAAAATGGACGTGATGCAAACTTGCCAACTCTGAAATACCCTAGTCAATGCCAGGAATGGTATTTTGAGCTGGGTGGTTCAACTCCAACTATTGCATTTTTCAATCTTAGCATTTATACAATCAATCAGTCGAATAGTTGTCATGCCAACATACCATACCAAATATGGCATCATCAATGCTGGCATCAATGTCCCACGAACAACCAGCACAGAAACAACTGCACTGCTTCCAGAATTCTCAAGTTGAAAGCTGAAATTCTAAGTCATGTATGGTCACCTCCCGTCGTTGGAAACTGATTTACTTTTCACAGGATGTCAACAATATTTCAACTTTTTAAAATGCAGTCTTCAAGAGGAGGAGTTCAAGTGAAATCCAACCAAAACATGCTACCCCCTCTTGTCGCCCTCCTATACGAGAAGATGCATCATTGCTCGGGAAACGGCACAATGGGTCAACAAATCAAATCTGACAGGTTCTGATCATTGACCTGTAGTCACTGACCCCGCTTCATTGAGCAAACAGATCCTTGTAGTCTTCGGATTCAATTCGTGCATTATACTCTTCCACAATCTTGTTGGCCAGCTTCAAGTACTCATTGATGAAGGCGTCCATATCTAGAAGAGAGAAACACAGAATACAGACCGGTCATACTCATGCAACTCTAAAGCACTCGGCTAGTAACATGCAAATAATGAATGCAATGGCATGAATACCTTAAATGACAGACTGAATGTTCAATTTCATGAAGTGAAGCCAAATGGCATAGAACACTCTGGGTAAGTTTCGTCTACATCACTCCTTTTGTTAAAGTAATCACATATGCAGTCTTCTGGAGTGAACTCCGTGAGCAGGTACAACACAAGACATGTTACAGGCTGTTGTTCAGTCAGGGCTGGCTGGTGCAGCTTTCTTCCTTGACAAGCTGTAGATGTTTCCATTTAGTAACTAATTGTTCTCACCCGGATGGGTATCCGTCTTCTCCCCTGCCATGCTGACATACTGTGAGCCGTTGTAGAACCAGCCCTGGGGTAGGGCATCAAGGTGATGTTTTACCTACAGACAGAAATCCATAAACATGGCAGTATGAAGTGAAAGATTACGATGGCACAAGGATGCTTCACTTACCCATTCGTGATTTTTTTTGGTTGAATTCCTCTTTCTCTTAAGGTTTGGAAATAAGAGTGAATAATCGCTGTATTTTTTCTAAACTGTGACACATCCAATTACATGTATTCTCTTCCTCTCCTCCTTGGTAAGCGACTGTTTTGTCTTGAGCGGCTTCTTGGTCGGCCTCTGCCTGCCACAACCCCTCAGCCACTCCTTCAACTGGCCCGCCTCCAGGTCGCAGCCTGTGAACACCAGGCAGTAGGAGTGGCAATTGTCTCCCTTCTCGTTGGGCCCATTGGCTGCGCTGGGACCTGCCGCGATGGAAGCATTGGGGGGCATGGGCTGGTGGGGTGGCGGTGGGGTGGGGGACGGGGGGGCTGAAGGGGGACGGATGGCCACTGTCTCGGGGACCGGGGTGAGGGAGATGTAACTGCTCAGGGTGACGCTCTGTAACTCCATCAGCTGGTCCGAGTCTGTGCCAATGACAGAGACAGAAGCAGGAATGTTACTGAAAGGTTAAGAGGCAAACCTACGTGTAAGTAAGATTTAAAACTGGTGGAGGCTAGCCTTAGAGAAGGTTTTGGACACATCATGCGGAATCAATCTCTACTCCAAGAGTGGTGGCTTTCGAGAAGACCTGGAGAGTGTGGACCTGTTTGCATCCCAAATGAACAACCAGCTTCGTACGTGAAGACACCTGGTGGTGCTGAAGTAAAAACGAGAAAACTGGTACCCGATTGTTCAATTTACCAGCATATGTCGGAAGTTAAAATGGGAAAATCAGCCAATCGGGGTTACGCGCTGACAACAACGTTAAGCAGTGTGGTATCCATGTACCAGGTCTAACCAGACACTGAGAGACTGACTCTAACAAACTCAGCTGGAAGGTGGTAACGTCAAATGACGCGATGTTGTAATGGAGTATTAAGCTCAGCAAATTCAAAGTTTAATTCCAAAGTGTCATAAGATTTAGGATAACATCCATCATTTTCAAATTCAACTCAAAAGTTCAGCAGGGAACAGAACCAGAAGACTACCTGTGAACTTGGTGCGTCCTGTCACGCAGTACACATTCCCAGTGAAGGAATTCCTGGAGGCTGCTTGGTCTCGGAGATCTCGCAGCTTGACAAGCAGCTTCCCTCTCTCCAGGGGCTGGCTAAATTTCAGCACAACAGCGGTCATGGCTGGGTAGAGGGCACCAGAGCCGAACCGACCCTCCAACCTCGACATGAAAAAATATCAGTTTCTGTGATTCCTCATTTTCTGTGACTTCTTCTTTTCTGTGTAGTTGTGGTTCTCCAAATGCTACCTCTTCTCAATGTTCTACACAGCACTTTAGCCAACTCTCAAGAATCAATGAAGGAGCCGTTGCACTGGTTGTGGATATTAAATCCATCAGAGAATACTGCTCTGGTCGAGTCAATGCCAATAATTGAACATTCGGATACTTCACCTTCCTTTTGATCACATCTTTTCAACTATTCAGCTGTACCAAAGTCCCACAAAGGCAGAAACAAAATATTCCTATTTTACAACACATAGAACAAAAACTTTAAAAAGAATTTTCCGCTTTATTATTGGTCACACATATGCAGCTGCCTTTTAGTTACATCTTTGAAGAATGCAATAGTGTGCCTCCTATTTTTTCCTAGTTTCTTTCATTGATTTTTATCCCCAAATAATTAATTTTGAAAAATAATACTTGATCATTCGATTTACAATGAATATCTTAATATTTGAATATTCAGCACAGCCCTAAATTTTGTAGAACAATTCTAATCCACACAAGTACTTTCAAATTGGTCAGAGTGATTTTGTTGCTGACTAACACAAGTTCCCCATTCTGTAACTAGAAATCTTATGACAAGGTAAACCAGCTCAGTCGAGTATGAAAGCCCTACACAGTACCCAAAAAAACCAAGCCAACACTTACCAGCCTGGGCACAGAAGGTGCCTAGCTCTGATCATACTGGGCGTGTTGAACAGTGACTCAGATAGGATCATGTCCACATCTTCACTTCTGCCATGCAGAAATTTAACACAACAAATTCAAGAGATCAACAAAAATACACGAAGGGGCAGAGTGTTGCAGCCGAATTGATATGCAATCTATTTCTTGTGCCTGAAACATTGGAGAACCATACTCAATCACATTCGGTCATGTACCATCTACTTAATAACGCCATGAAAACAACCATCTCTAAACCAGAAATGGCCACACATCAAGTCAAACCTCTCCACAGATACTATGTAATGCATATCAACGTGTCCATGCAGAGTACTGCATTATCAAGTGTGCATAGGGCGCGAGGAAGAAAGAATTCACCTTGAAATTTCGCCTTTGTTGGCCAGGATGAAGGCTAGACCTGGATTGACCCTTCGTAGGAGTTCTTGCACCATGGATAACACAGGATCCTTGGGAAAAGCATACCAGTCATCACATAAACCAATCACCATGAAGTTATACCACATATCAAAATGGCTTTTTGAGCATGTTGCATTTTCCTATGCTTACAGTTTGAAGGACGATAGAGAGTAATAAAAGATTAAGTAAATCATTTGAATATGAGCAGCTCAGACACAGAGAAAAATTTGGGCTAATTTCGTCAGGGACTCACTGGTCCTGGGGTAGAGCTTGTGAAGAGCACGTTGTTGACCCAACCCTGGGCACACTGGTCCAGCAGCTTTGGGAAGGTATATCTGCAGTCAAAACCCCCCCCCAAAAAAATAAACCAAATGTTGAAATGCATTTCGAATACGGTGATCCATTATTTCAAGGCTACAGGAACTCTTTCTTCAGAATAACCGTCGCATGGACAAGACTGCCACCAACCTGTGAGCCATGAAGGTGTTGTGCGCGTCCACACAGGCAGTGACGGCACCGATGCGCACCAGCTGAGCTACCTCTGGGCCTGGGTGACAGGTGATTGCGCGCACCACGTCCGGCGTGTCTGCGAAGCTAAAGGGACGTCAGAAAGCATTGACAAGGAGTGAGTTGGCTGACTTTGCTCTTTGCCGTTATTTATGATGCACCGTATGTTCAGTGCGTTCCGGCGTGTCTGCGAAGCTAAAGGGACGTCAGAAAGCATTGACAAGGAGTGAGTTGGCTGACTTTGCTCTTTGCCGTTATTTATGATGCACCGTATGTTCAGTGCGTTCCGGCGTGTCTGCGAAGCTAAAGGGACGTCAGAAAGCATTGACAAGGAGTGAGTTGGCTGACTTTGCTCTTTGCCGTTATTTATGATGCACCGTATGTTCAGTGCGTTCCGGCGTGTCTGCGAAGCTAAAGGGACGTCAGAAAGCATTGACAAGGAGTGAGTTGGCTGACTTTGCTCTTTGCCGTTATTTATGATGCACCGTATGTTCAGTGCGTTCCGGCGTGTCTGCGAAGCTAAAGGGACGTCAGAAAGCATTGACAAGGAGTGAGTTGGCTGACTTTGCTCTTTGCCGTTATTTATGATGCACCGTATGTTCAGTGCGTTCCGGCGTGTCTGCGAAGCTAAAGGGACGTCAGAAAGCATTGACAAGGAGTGAGTTGGCTGACTTTGCTCTTTGCCGTTATTTATGATGCACTGTATGTTCAGTGCGTTCCGGCGTGTCTGCGAAGCTAAAGGGACGTCAGAAAGCATTGACAAGGAGTGAGTTGGCTGACTTTGCTCTTTGCCGTTATTTATGATGCACCGTATGTTCAGTGCGTTCCGGCGTGTCTGCGAAGCTAAAGGGACGTCAGAAAGCATTGACAAGGAGTGAGTTGGCTGACTTTGCTCTTTGCCGTTATTTATGATGCACCGTATGTTCAGTGCGTTCCGGCGTGTCTGCGAAGCTAAAGGGACGTCAGAAAGCATTGACAAGGAGTGAGTTGGCTGACTTTGCTCTTTGCCGTTATTTATGATGCACCGTATGTTCAGTGCTTTCTGAGACCTCGTGGGAAAAAAACAAATTCACAAGTTTACTCAGGAGGGTCTCAAACCTACAACCCTCCGCTTCAGAGCAAACATCTTTAATAACCACTGGACTGTAAAGCTTGTTGGGGTCAACTGGTCAGGCCAAATCCGAGCATACAGAACACAGAAATTAAATCATAATTTAATCATCATCTGACTGTGAATTTCATCAACAGTTAGAGAGTTGGCTGGTTTAATCAGAAATAAATTCAAAGACTGCTGTGGCTGAAATCTTAGTATTAGAAGGGGCAAAGATCTTCCCATCCTCCTACCCAGGGGTGGCGATGAGCACTCTCATCTTCTTGCGGCCCCCAGTTGCTGCCCGTACGTTCCTCTTCTTGCTGGCTAGCAGGACGGCACTGAGTGACGTCTGCAGGGCCTCGGTGCTAAACGCATCAGCTGAGTCATAGGGCTGTCGCAGGGTCACCCACCTACAAGAAGAAAATTGAAGTTACACCAACTTCAAAGTATACAAACAAATCTGAATTTATCAAATTTAATAGATCTTGACAAAGAAGAAAATTCATGAAGCAAAAGTACCAATTGTAAAAAAAGCCTCGAATATCAATATTGAGTTTTCCATGAACGAATTAAGTCAATGTTTGACAAAGAATGTTACAAATTCTTTGAACCAAACACTAAGCACCATAAGAGACTGTGTATGCCAAAGGGCAACCACTTCTTTTGTTTTCTCTCTGGTATTTGCTAAATTTTATGTTGCGTTTCACAAAAAAGAATGATGCTGGCTGGAGACGCCTTTAAGAAAGATTAGAAGTCTTGCATGTTCTACCCACCTGCTCTGTTCTTTGGCCATGTTTGTCAGGATGTTACACAGGTTGTCTTTATGACTGCCTGGGATGCCTGTGATGATGGTCGCCACGATCTGAAATGACAAAGCAGCAACGTCAAAAGTCCAGCTTCTTAGCGCCTCAGAATGTGTACCTGCATGTCACCAAGGTTTCCTCGCCGGCAGTCTCTGCAAAACTGAACTGTGTCGATAGCTAATGACATAAAAGAGGCATAACTTTTACAAATCCAATCCCAAATCTCACCTCTCCATTCTCTTTGGAATCGTCAACTTGGTCGGCTGGTTTCTGATTCAAGACGCATGCTAGATCTTTGTCCGGTATTGGCACGTCACCAACACTGCTAGCAGCAAAGTGGTCCAGAAACCTAGGCGGAAAAAAAATGATTGAAGTTAGAAATGATTGCGTGTCAACTCGGAGAATGGAAATTACCTTTATTTTCTCTCATTCATGGCCTCTGAAGCGCAAATGAAAATAGAATTTGAGCTTTTACACATTGACACTACAATGGGCACATCCTGATATCAGGCAATGAATGGAGCACACGCGCGAAATTTACCAAACCTCAGTCAAGCCAGGATAAAACAGTCTTGGAAATTTGTTGTGGGTTAAATCTGCCGTGTTGCTTTCTGCCGAAATGTTCATGGATTCACAGACCTTTTCAGGTGGTGAAGATTGGCCATGGCTACGCTGATGGGTCGAGCGTCCACGTTGAGCTTATTAGCCTGGGCATACTGCATCTGGAGTTCCGCGTGTCTGTGACAGAGTTAGACAAAGAAAATTTCTGACAAAAATGTGATGGCACAAGATGGCAACATTGACCATTTAAAATTAGTTTGAAGACCATGAATAATGGACATGATAAACTTACGGAGCAACAAAGTACTCAGGAACCTTGTCAACCAATTTTAGCAGTGGATCGTCTGATGTCTTCAGCCACAGAGAGATGACCTGTCGAAGCAATCACTGGATGGATCAACACATACATCACTACTGAATAATTCAACACCGCAGACAGAACTGAAACAAATTCTGATTGGTCAATGAACTCATCACTTGGTTACATTTCAACAAGTAAAAAGTAGTTTAAATATCATAAGCCACAGCAGGTTTTTTGTTTATGTACAACGGTGAAGCACAAAGATAACTGATAATTTCTGTACGACCCTCTTATCAAGAGGTTGTCAAATGACACCAAAGACCTTCAAGTAACTCTTCAAATTGGTCAACTAAAGTTAGGCTTCAGTCTTGCCAAAAGGACAACCGGCTCTCATAAAATAGGGACAGTTTTAAATAGTAACCTTTGAATACACAGAAAACAGCATGGTTTTCACTTGTAACATGCTCTAGATATAGCTGGAGTGAGTGAGCCAGTGAGCGAGTCAGTCAGTGAGCCAGTGAGCGAGTCACCCAGTCAGTGAGTGAGTCAGTGAGCGAGTCAGTCAGTGAGCCAGTGAGCGAGTCACCCAGTCAGTGAGTGAGTCAGTCAGTCAGTCAGTCAGTGAGTCAGTCAGTGAGCGAGTCACCCAGTCAGTGAGTGAGTCAGTCAGTGAGCGAGTCAGTCAGTGAGCCAGTGAGCGAGTCACCCAGTCAGTGAGTGAGTCAGTGAGTGAGTCAGTCAGCGAGTCAGTGAGTCAGTCACCCAGTCAGTGAGTTAGCCAGTCAGTCAAATCTGAAGCCATGCTGTACCTCACTGTAGAAGGCCCTGTGTGCTCTGGTTTTAGGAGTGAAAGTAAACATGACCATGTCCCCTTGGTTGTGGTAGTGCATGGGCAGGTACTGCTGTAGGGAATGCCTGTACGTGATCACCAGGGCGGCTATCACGCTGGAGGAATCCTACAGGAAGACAGAAGACAGAAATTTTGGTTCTTCAAGTCAACTTTGCTTCAATCCCTGGGACGTGGTACAAAACTCTTCAAGAAAGATGAGATTTTCAGTCACATGGCAGAATTTAGTTCCAATTTTTCCCCTTTTTCGTCAATCCAAAACAGAACATTTTGACCAGAAATTTTTCTACCGACACATTATCTAAGATTACAATTTTTGATTTCTAGAAGGGGCTGGCAAATGCCAAGAATCTTCTTTTTCATCCTGCCCCCCCCCAAATTGTACATTCATCGCTGCCATGTATCTCAAGTGCATACACTTCTAAAAGAAAAAGAAATCACTCTTTTTTGCCTATAGAGGGCAGCTGTTGTTTTCATGCCACTGACCCCATCAAAGAATTGCATCTCTTCAAAGTAGGACTTGGGGAAGATGACCACTCCATGCCTGCTGTCTTGGAACACGAGCCCCTTCTCACAGATGTATAACTGACCTGCAGGAAAAGAGAAAACAGAAACCTGGCAGGCACTCTGTAATCCTTGAGCTTTTAGTAGTCACTTTCTGTACAGCAGCTTAAGTTAAGACACACAAATGGACACGTAGCGTGCAACCCTCTTTTTCTTTCTTTTCCAGAAACTGCTTTGTACCAATCTGAAATATTCTAAGAATATCAGGTTTTTTTAAAAACACAACTTTGAGAGATGTCAAAACTCTAAATATTCAGTGTTCTTCACGTTCACGATGGGAATGCAAGCTGTTCTTGAAAAGTAAGTGTTCCCACCAATGGCTGTGTTTACAGGACCGTAGTGTAAGGAATTTGTCCCTACCTTCATGAGCCGCGGATAGCTCCTTACTTCCCAAGGCAACGATGGATTCGCCGGTGAGCAGAACCTTGCCAAACACATCCGACGACTGTAAATCAGGTCAGCCAATAAAGACAGACACAACAGATCATGAAAGACTAAAACAAAGCAGGTCCATACATATTGGCAACTGGAACACAAGTAAGGCATGCCTTCAGACAATCTTCCAGCTTCAGAGAAAACAACTTCTTTTACCTTTGTGAACGTCTCCCTGAGTTTGGACGTGATCTTGTCTGCTACATCAACCTGAAAATGAAGTGAAAGATTCGACCTCATCAGACACAAAACTGAACATCATAGACAGTAACCACTTGCTGCTGCCATTGAAATGACCTTAAATTGCACACATCATATACTCAGTGATATTTGTGAAATTCTACAAATTCTTAACAGACTGAAAAATTAGGGTTTTGGGTGCACCAAACAATTGCGGCAAGATCAACTTACAGCCCAGGAGACGTATCTTGGAACATGGCTGGTCAGAATCAGACACTGGCTGTCAATGGTAGGACGCTGACCTGCAACGGAATGCAAGGGGCTGTAACCATATGGAAATAAACCACCAAGGCAGACAAAAAAATGCACTCTGACAAAACATGTCTTGCTCCAATTCATAATCCATAAGTCAACACCTGCATCTAAGTTAACCCTAACAGTCCTCAGTCCTCCCACAGGTGAAAGATTGAGGAGTGTTAGGATTAATGGCTCATCACGGAACACTGATTACACTGCGTAGGAAGCTCCAAACCGAGTGCAGATCCTGACGAGGGCGTGACGTCTTTGAACACATTAAACCCCTTAAGGTCTGGGACCTTACCAGAATGAGAAACGGCGATTCTTGAGTCCAAGAAACTCTCGGAGAACAGCAGAGATCCCAGGGAGCTCCCATGATGCTCCAGACTGTCGATGTCAGTGAGTCTGAGGCTTGCCTGGTGGTGTTGGCAAACAGTTCAATGTTCAATTCACGGCAATCTTACTGCACACTTGCAAGACAATTGGTCAATATTCTTCTAATGAAGAACTAGCGTGATCCACACCGATGGAAACCATCTGAGACAGCATTCTAGACAGTGACACCATCTTCATTCAGGAAAAGACCTCCCTTTTTTTCGGTGTATTAAAAGAGGGCTGAATGTTCAAGCTGTGAAAATCTTATCAAGGGGTACACTTTCAATGCTTTCAGTAGATAGTGAAGATCTGAAATGTTTCCAAAACTAAACAAGTTCACGTAGCCTAACTAAGCCTTACCATTTTCACCAGGGGTGATGGTTTGCTT
Source organism: Acanthaster planci (assembly GCF_054643075.1). NCBI lineage: Eukaryota > Metazoa > Echinodermata > Asteroidea > Valvatida > Acanthasteridae > Acanthaster > Acanthaster planci. The sequence goes on along the minus strand of NC_141789.1, from coordinate 14,390,113 downwards.
TCCTCCAAGGAAACCAGACTGCCAAAGTGATCAAAAGCCTCTAGGGAAAACTGCATTCTGTGAATAATAATCAACTTATCCGTCAGTTTCTCTGTCATGTTCACAGGAATTTGTTTTGCAAGGGACTGTCATTTTCCCCAAAATTACTGTACAAAATCAAATTCACAGTCTTAAGTTACCACACATTATGCAATGCATAAAAACTATGTCCATTCCATGTTACAGTGAAATAATTTCGGAATCATGGAATCGCTGTTAGGGTCTACACAAAAGCTGGACAACCACAACATGAAGATTAAAAGCCAAGACACATTGGCATGTGCTCCGATGAGCAGTGTTTGATCAAACAGGTGTATTAAACAAGCACAATTCATTGAAATTGGATAAAACAAATTGTATCCAACACTGGCTTTCAACCATCAATTCCACTCTGTAATGTTAACAGAATCCACATGTTTTGAGTTTTACGGTCAAGTACCTTGTAGCGTATGTTTCGACATTCAGCATGTGGTCTGCACAACCCTCCATCAGAGTGTGTCTGCACACTGCCTCTACCTGGAAGACAAACAATGGAGCAAAAAAAAAGCATAGAATCACAACTGATTCCACACTGCCCGAAGGAACAGAAAAGTGACTACCGAGAGGGAGAATGCATTATTCTCTCCATACAAAAATGCCCAGAAAGAAAACAAAGACCTTCCCAAGGACTAAGAATTTTCTTTTGCTAGAACGCTTGAGGTTTTGTTTACACAAACCACTGGACAGGCACAAATATAAACAGCACATGCTCCGACCTGACCTCTTTTGCACTTGTGGACTGTCCGTAGGCCTGGATGGAAGCCAGCACTGCGTCTATTGCAACCTTGTAGAGGATAGACAAGAGTCTGACCGGGAAAGACAAGAAATAAACCACTGAGCTGAGAAACGTCACCGAAAAATTCCCTCCCTTCAAATATCTTTCAAGCCCTATAATTAAATAGTATTAAATTTCAGTTTGTGCCACAATATTGCTGGCCAACAGCTTCACAGAATCTTGAGCAGCAGTTTTGCATATCAATTACCCAGATCCTTTAAAATCAATAAAAAGGGTTTTGGAGGACCTTACGGGATTGAGGAGACAAATCATCAGGATAGCGCTAAATACCAATGAGAAAATACAAATACGGATGTCACAAAATTTGTCTTGGTTCTGCATTTGCAGGAGGTGCCAACTGAACCCCAGGACAAGAGGTTTTTGTCTCTTTGGTGTTAACAGCATCAATGTGATAACTAATAATCTTGAGTAGATGCTACTCACTCTATATCTGTCTTGGGTGGTCTAGGGGCTCTGGGAGTACCTCCCGTCACAGGGTAGGGGGTGTGCCCACTGCCAAAGAAGTAAGTTCGCCCACAACACAGGGGACTCTTAGGGCCCACCGCCTGGCAAATCTGGCACCGGCAAAACGGGGGGGGAACAATTCAGTTGGAAAGCTTGTCTTTTCTTCCAGTAATGAAGTAAGCTGAAATCTTCATCAGCCACACTTTGCTGTTTTATTCTAGTTGTCAAGAATTCCCATGAACACTGTGCTTCTGGGGCCTTCATTTGTCATGCAATACATCAATCTATAGGTTGTTCCTTGCCGTTCAGAAAAGGTACAAATACTAAGTGAAGTCTAATTCATTATTTTACCCTAAAATAACCGGAACATTAACAATTTGATTTTTTTTCAGTCAGATACACCAACAACCCCAACATGGACTGATTCAGGGGGGGGGTTCATTTCTTTATCGGAAGTTCAGTTTATCATTCCTTGGTGAATATGGTTGATGGATTTGTGAGTACAGTTAAAGCAGTACATGTGGGGGATGTGGTTGGGCAAGGGTCACCTGCCCCAAAAATGCTGAAGGGTTGGTTTTCTCTTACCATATGCTTGGCCGCACTCTTGCTGACCCCTGAAGTACCCACAGTGCCGTCCGTGTCGGGTGTTGTGGTACTGCCAGAACGCTGGCCGAAAAACACAAACGGTTTCCTGCATCCATCAACAAAATTTAAACCAGAACTTGGAAATCATCCCACACAAGCAGTTTTCTTTAACTGCCAGGAAAAATGGTCTTTTGGGGAAAGACTGAAATGATCGCATGTAGTGGTTGATGTAAAAACAACGGATATTTACAAGAGATACATATGTGCCAATAAAGGGGCTGCTTGACGGGTCACATGGCAATCACGTGACCATCTCAATGCCCAAGGAAGTGTACAACTTGATACTACAAGCTCAGAGCAACAGCTATTATGACACTCTTCTCACAAGTATCCCCAATCACTAAACCGTGGCTAAGTGTCCAGCCCCAGAACACATGTGAACAGTAGCTCGATAGGGAGGGAACCAAAACTCAACACCAACAAGAATTACCTGAGAAATCTTGACCCTGATATGATCCCTAACCCTCCAGGATGTTTTGGCTAGAAACCATGCCCGGCACATCAGTCCGTATCATTTTTCAAAGTGGTTTGCCTGCCCAGTGCAAAAAGATCGGACAGGTGGGCTGTCCCTAAGGCCAAATAATGGCCTGGCAGTCAGTGGTTACCAGTAACCACAAGTTCCAGCAATGGCATTGTCCAATGGGACCACGGAAGAATCTATTCTTTCCTCCATACACCTCCTGTCTCACAATTGGCAGCTGGTTCCCCGCTGTTGATTGCCCAGTGCATCAAGGTGCATCAGACTTTTTCACCTGATGCACTGTGCTGCATCTGGCAGGGCTAGGGTTAAGTCATGTTAACTTCATCATGTTACTGGGCTGTTAACCATGGTTCGCTTTAATGTTCATGAAACCATGTAAATCTGGTAGAAGGAATTTGGCAAACATAAATATATTTTACCTTGTGTCCGATCTTCGGCTGGCAACACGACCGTGGCTATAGAAACTTTTCAGTGGCTGTGTGGAAAAAACAGATTCCAGCGGTCCGTGCATTAGTCAGCACATTTCATAAGTAACCCATAAATAGTCTTATCCAAAAAGAAATTTAAAGAGGGCATAAATTTCCTTTCCCAGATACAATTAAAAACACATTTTTTTTTTACCAGATCAAATATAAACCATGAAAGTATGTTTAATGAATGAAATGTAATTTCTAGAATTAAATAATTTGATTAAAAAATGCAATGCATAAACCATCATTGGGTTGGGGACAATTTTTATACCTCTACAACTGTGCTCTCCAATAGCTCCCCAAAAGTGGATCTGTCCTTGCTGAAATTAAAAAATAACTTCGTGAGTCAGCAAGTTGGACTGACAGGTTACTGTACAAACATAATTCCTTTTCAATCAAATCTTCACAATTCACAAGTGCTCAACATACTCATTTCTCTTGGGAACAATTTGGTGCTAGGAGATTGTCGCCGGAATCAATTAAGTCATTTGCCATTTATCACAGACATCCACGATAACAGAGAGCCACATTTCTCTCCTCTGATACTCAAAATATAATTGAGTTGAACAAAGTGAATTAAAAAAAAAAAAAAAAAAAAACAGATCCCACTTAAGTTAAGATGAAGGATTCTGTGCCAAACCCAATGAAGACATACTATGGTCCTTTGTAAGCCCATTGGAGATGATAAATAATCGTATTTATTTTTTTTTTAATTGGGGGAGGGTCATCTAAACGCTTGCAATGCCCACACGGTCAATGTGTAAAGTAGTAACACCTTGGGTGTGAATTAGTGCTTTATTCTTCTTGTGTAGTTCTGAAATTTTCAACAAGATCAACAAGACAAATGGGAGTAAAATCACAAATGATGCCACTCCCCACTTCTGGAACATTCTTGACAACTTGAAGTGCACTACTTTTTCTAAAGGGTCAAGTGACCACATTTCTTTGCAGAAGTCAGCTAAGCATGGTTCCAAACGTTCTAAGTGCTGATGGCAGAAATAGGAACAACCATGTAGTCTTTTTTGGAGGGGGGGTACTTACAAAGAAATATCCACATTGGTCAGGAGAGCATTCCACTGCCTCTCAAACAAAGGTAGCTGCTGCGTAACCAGCTTCTCCAGAGAGACGGGATCCACGATGTCGTAGATTCTAGAGAGGGACTCGGTCATGTCGACAACCTGTAAGGAGAGGGCAAAGCTATGAGAGAAAAGAAGACTGATAGTGACCAGGGAAAGACCAAGAAAAATGTCGACATATCTATAGACATCTTACTGTACAGAGACCGAGCACAAACATTTCCTCCTAGCTTTTCTCCCACGTCTAGGAGATGTGGAAACAATGAAAAAATATGACAAAACACAAATTCGACAGATGCGCAGTGTTAGCAAGTTTCTCTTATTCGGCAGAAATTTTGTCTGAATGAAACCGATGCACGTTCTTCGTTTTTAGTTAGAATATTGTTTATACTCACCTCATGTTTCATGGTGAAGAAACCACCCCTGAGAAACAAAAAACAAATCAAGAAATAAACACTTAAAGTCTGTTCTCGGCTCAACGATCAAGTCAGTTTCACAAAGCGGCTGCCCTACAGACCTGCTAAGATGCAGGAGGAACAGTGACGAAGTTGGAGGACTGGATACTCACGTGCCAAAATCTTCCAGTCCATACGTCTGAATAATGGGCCACTTCTCCACAGCAAAGTGGTCAAACGTCTGGACATGGTCTATGAAAAGACAGAGAGGAAGATTGCCGGACTGACATTTAAACAAGAACAGATCCAACATAACATCATTTGCGAAGGATTCATGTTGCATTGCAATCAAAAACCTAGCATCTTTGGCTGCTGTGAATGGAAACAAACTCTTCCATCGCTAGGATTTTCTTGGGTCTCCCAACAAGAGAGTGCCTTTCAATTCGCACACTTTGCAAGTGTGTTGAGTAATTCTCTCCACAAGAGTTCAACTCAGGTGCATTATGTACAAAATGGACTAGAAATGCCCTGGATAGTCCAAAAGAGGTCAGCCTAGTTTATGAGCCCTCCTTTCACCATCCATCTCGACTCCAGTTCAAATTCCATCCATGCCAATTACCCTGGTCTACCTTGCCAGTTTCCCCCTGACTTACTAGGTGTTCAGACCTTTTAGGTTAGTCACCCTGCCAGCTGATCTTTCTACCATCAACCCTTGAAACAGTTCTAGCCAACATTATCAAAAACAGCTTGGGAAAACTCCAGTCTTGAGTGTCAGAAATTTAAAAATACCATTTCTATTAATCAGTTATCTACAGATAACTCCAAAACAATCATACACTCGAGCTTACCTCTGGCAAAATAGGGAACCCCTATTCTTGAGCAGTCCCGAACCATCTCGATAAAGCTGAGCACCTTGTAATTCTCTGCTGCATCCTCATTCTCCTTGTGCTGTAAGGAGGTGAACACATGGAAATGTCGGGCTGGTTTGAAATGAACTGTGCTCAGCCAAACCAGTGGATCAGGAAAATGACATAAGGTACATACAGCTGGCGAATGGCTATCCGTTTTAAGGATGCAAGTCAGGTCTGATAGACTTACCAAGATTGTATTTTATGTCAGACAAATGTGCACATTACCAACTTAGCATTAATTAAGGAAGTATGTTGGATGTGTGCTGACGGCGTGTCAACAGTTTTTGACAGACGTAACATGAATGTGTGGTCACGCATGCCATGTTGCCAGGATGGTAACGTACCGCACGATGAGGTGCTCTTTATTTAATTGAATACACAGCATTTTATTTTTTTTTGGGGGGGGGGAGAAATGTCTCTGTCCGTCTTTGTTCTGTAGATTGACCTTACATGTGCACTATCCATGCACTCAGGAATGTGTCATATTCCATGGATTTTTCATGACCTGCTCTTTAAGGGCTGAAAACGAACAGAGTTTTTCTTCATTTTTCTCCAAACAGTGAACTCCAAGCACAAATAAAGTGAATGTGCATAAACTCAAAAGATTGCTAAATTTTGAACAACTCCAGCAATAAGCCACTGGCATACCACCTCAAGTCACTGACACAACTATGCATTGCACCAAGGTTACAAGAATTTTGCTCCAGGGTTGGGTTAATAATTCACGAAAATCATCTAAATTTGACAGTGGGGTTTTCCAAATGTTTTCAATAAAAATAACATCTCATAAACATAAATGAAACGGGCAGAAAATGTCATTATTTGGTATTCCTAGCATGTATGCATGTATAGGAATAATTATCTTACGATGTTATCTCTTCAATGATCTCTGTGTTTAATAAGTGGCACAAATGCCTCCGTCTCTACTCTGTGCTGCGACAGGCAAATTACCATAAAGCCAGGGGGCATTTGACTGGAAAGTGCATGGACCAGCACGGGGAGGTTTGCCTGGACAGGGCCCGGTAGAGTGTGCATTAGAGAGAGCTGGTACCCTGAGGGTTGAGATGAATGGGCTTTTCACACACTTGATTGGACACTCAGATTGTTCAACTCCTTCAATGGCGCGCCGGCCAAATTTATTAGTCTTTGCCCTCAGGCTTTTATTATTATTAGCTTCAGAATTTCCCCCCTTTTTTTAGCAGTGTGAATTACATGGAAGTCACTCAAGCCCGATCTCTATATTAGCTTGTCAAGTAATTAAAAAATTTCCTGCAGGGGTCCACAGTTGAGGAGATTGCTTTAATATCGTGCCTTGGGATATTCTCCGGTAAATCACAACAGGCAACTCTTTGTCAGGCCAAAAAAAAAACATGCACATTTGAAAAACAAAAGCGAGCAAAAATAACAACAAAACAGGAAATGTGTTGACTTATCTTTAACAACTGACCCCTCCCCTCCTTCAGGCAAGAAAAAAAAAACGTTTACAACTTATTCTTGACGGATATGTCCATTCACCCCATACAAAAGAGACTCCTGATGATACTATCACGTGCTAAAGAGTCTGCTCGGAACGGTCTTACCTCGGCATCGGTCAAACAGTGTAAGTGAAGATTGTGCCAGTGGGCTATGTAGGGGATGACGTAGGCATGGTCAGCGGGCATGTAATGGACATGGATGCTATCCTTCTTCACCAGAATGAGGAGGTCTATGGATAAAAAGCAGGTACTATTTTCAAAAAAGCCAAAACCAAAACCCAGTTACCCTTGTAAAACCTTGAGGTAAACCCCTGGTTATCACCCGTTTTAATTTCAAATCTACCCCGGTTCATTTCACTCTTAAACTACCGAAAGTGGGAGTCTTGGAGATGTACAAGATGTTTTGGCAGGACAGGGCTAGGATGGATCGAGTTGGGCTGACCTTGGTTGGCTATGCGGGGCTTGGGCAGGTTGTGCAGGGCTGCAGTTTAGTTGGAATGGGTCGAACTGTATTTGGTTAGCATTTATGGGGTCTGTCAATACTGAGAAATGATTTCAAATTACCATTCTCCAGCATGTGGACACAAATGAATGGTTAATTATTCACATTTTGCAGAATAATTCCATTTACCATGAAAGTGAGCTATGATTTCCAACAAATGAACACTCACCATCTGCAATATCTTCGCCGATTCCAGTCCTGTGGTTTAGAAAGCAATGATATGAAAATAATCAAGCACAAATTTTATACAATTAAGTATCATCATTTCTAAACTACTTCTTTTGATAATCATGAACAAAAAAGTTTAAAATGCATACATCTGAAAAGACGAAGTGATTGAGTCACAAATGATTCATAACTAGACCCGCGCTCTGTTTACACTTTCTGGAAGTATTTTGACAAAAAACTTCAAGGTAAACGTATCTGTCAACGTGAGCAGTTTGAGTTACTGATATGTTTTTGTACATAAAACCCTATTCTTTTGGCGGAAATGAATTATTCTTTGAATTAAGCGGAGTTTCGAGATTTTACTGTATGTAAGGCCACACTTTATATCTGAACACTTGGTAAGGAAAATATTTTACAAATTCAAAATATACCTATCTGATTCTTCTTTTCTTAGATCCAGAAATCCAAACAGAAGGTAGTTAGCCAACTCTCGGCAACCCTCATTGTACCTTAGGAAAAATTATAGACAGCCATCACTTCACTGATTTCATTTCTTAAAGCTGTGGGACTTGTGATGTCACATTTTTGGGGGTTCATTACCATTTGCACCTTGTTCCTATAATAAGGAAGCCAAGTCCACTTTCTCAAACTAACATTTTGACCTTAAGGAGCCATTACTCAATCCCGATAGGCCTTGTTTAGGTAAATTTTGACAATATTTAAGCAAGACAGCTTCAAATTTCTAACCCGAGTTTGTCAAAAGACAACCACTTAATAGTCGAATGACACCATTTTGTTTTTCGTCTGGTTACCCGACTCAGGCTTTTGGATTCATCAAAACAAATCTCCATCCTGGTCAAGAAACAAGACTACATTCGCAATTTTTGTCAATCACAGCTCTCTTCGGGGCGGGGCTCAATGCGCGGGCTGGCACACATATATGAATTCTGTCCCTTTTGTGCTAAATCACTAACCTGCTATCGATTCCCAGAATGCAGAGGACTGCATCAGTGGCTGATGAATCCTGATCAGAAGGTTCTCTCAGAAGTGACTGGACATGGCGCAGTCTTGCACAGCTGTGGGCAGAACACACCTTCTGGTTCAACTTTTGATAAAATTTATGTTTCTTAGAGAGGATAGGCCTAATGGCGGGCCTTGTGCTGAAGTGGTAAGCACTTCTTCTGTCCAAGTTAATCAAAATGTTTTTCTCCAACCTAACTTGTGATTTGGAGTAGGCTCGGTGCTTTCGAGTCAACTCGTACCAGGGGCAACTTGTACCTTGGACAACTTGTACCACAGGCCTTGAATTTCACGATGGCCACGACGGCCATGGCCGTCGGTGCCCTCCCATTTGACCGCTGAAAAGTGATCGTGCTTCACCGTTAAGATGGCAGTGCCCTTTTTTTATTCTTGGCCATAGTGCCCTACACGTGCATATCGACTGCCCCTGTTCAGCGAGGTACACAGAAAGCGGCATACACATTGTTCCTTGATTGCTCAAATTCGACCAGAACATCGCGCTACACCACCAAAATGTATGGATATCATACACTCAGCCCACCACGCACCGGCAGCCCAGCCCGCTCCATGCAGACTGCACAATCGCACGCATAGCACGATTGCAGGCATAGCACGGCACAGGCGACATCCGCTGGCCCATCCAATGACTTAACATGACAGCATATGCCCAAGCCAAGTATTTTAACGTACCATGCAATAATGTCAGTCTGGAACAAGTGCTCATCAACATGTAGGCGTTATCGGTATATCAAGAGCTCCAAGCTTTTTGCATACACGGGACAATTGTATGGTCGGGACAGTATTTTAACTAAAACCGCAATGTAGTGTTTGCAGTTTGCAGTCCACAAAATTCTATCTTCGAGAAGACATGCCTTTTGATGTCCTTCAGTCTACCAACCGAATGCTTCAAACACGCATCGCACCACGTGCACTTGCAGTGCCCAGGTTTGTCAATTTTCACGAGAAAGTCATGATAATATATCGATTTCCCCTTGGTTAATTCTCTGTCCACCTCGGTTTCCAGCCAGGAAAATTTCCAAGAATTCTTGAATCCTTTGTCTACATTCAGATCCCCTTCCTTACCTACTACCTTGTTTGACATTTTTGATGGACGTCGACGACATCAGACCACAACGAGAACAAAACGAAACGCAATGGCAGATGGACGCAAGTTGTACACAGTGCATGCAACGACAACACGTATACCGTGCATACACACACAGCGAATGTACAGTACAATGTACGTACAGTACATACACACAATCAAAGTGCTGGCCTGGGTCCCTATGTTTTAACAATGATACCCCCTCCGGTCAATGTACTATTAACTATGTATCTGGCACATTTCCAGGGGGAGTAACAATGCAAAAGCGCATGCTAGACACGAAACTTGTGCAAGTCTTTCTTTTTCCTTCCTACAATGCCTTTCTACCATTGTGCAAAATCAACCATGCAGTATTTGCGACAGGTCTAACTTCCCTAAGGCTTAATTTGTGCTAGGCCTACCACTTGCCACTAGTGCCTGCGTTCATTGTAGGCCTAAGCCTTTATTTTGAAAATTGCATTCACCAGTTCAATGTGATATCTACGAATTGGCATAACAGGACGACTAAAATCGTGACACTGCCAAGAATGACATGTACAATGAATAACCCAGTCCAAATTAAAACGCGGAGAAAGATGTCGGAAATAGACGTTGATACCCTCACCAAACGAATACTGGATGGCGAACCCTGGAAGTTGTTTTTGCTCTAAATTTCAACTTAAACCGTGCACAACTTACTAATTATTAACGTTTGATTTGGTGCACATACCTTGCGAAAGCAGAAAAGGTGGCTTGTGGCACATTTTTGCGAGCTGACGAAGGCCTCGTAGGTGGCATTGCGTTGATATTTTCTGCAGAAACCTGCCTAGAAACTCCAAACAACTACCGCCATCTTTAGAAACGAACACGTGACTATACATCTCGAGCACAGATTGGCTGGTTTCGGTTTCCTGTCATTCAGCGCCAAATTTGCATAATAAGGTTCCGGGGTGTGGGTTGGCAGTGCGGGGGGGGGGGGGAAATAAATCCAATATTGAAATTTGTAACAATTTCTAATAAAAATGTTTGGAACGAAAAATGATAATACATGGAACTGATGTGTGAACATTAACCAACAATTCGATAAACTTTCGTTTCTCAAATATTCGATTCATGGAACGGAAGGCATCCAGGAATTACCAAGCCATTGAACGCTGTTGTCAAACGATGACAATTTCTTCAAAACAACGATAAAATAAATAACTTCTTCCTGCACACTAACTTGCACAATGAACACCAATATCATAAATAAAAGCACACGTGACAGCATTCAACTCTTTTATCAAAAACATGTCTAATAAGCATCTTTATTTCCCATTCCATAAAACAGCTGTCAGTGTCACACTAAATCCACAGGTGACGGCCATTGTAACACTCAAAGTGTACCTCTAAAGGGAGGGATGGGGTGGTGGGGCAGGGCGGGGGGGTTGGACGTGGGGCTGTTGCCTATCCCCGTTTCACAATCGGTCATGAACTGCACTGGAGCAAGAGACAAACATCCATTACTACCCCAGTGAATCACAGACTGCAGCATACACTTTACATCATATGGGCTAGCTTTGCTAACAGAAGTGAACAATATCTAAAACAGTACCTAAATTACAGGTGCATTTGATTCGATATACATCAACTTATCCTTGCAGTTTAGACTAAAAAAAAACAGGGAATCTGAGTATGGCCAAAGTGTTTCTGAGGTGTTTGCTCTCCTTTTCGTATTTAAAGCGGCCAAACTTACAACTGACATAGAGCTTATTTTACAATTAGCAATAAATGCAGTATTTATAATTTTCAGTTCTCTGTTTTATAAAGAAGAATATTTTAAAGGATAAGTAAAACTCAAATGACACTGCAAAACACCAAATCTGTACTGGCTGTGTTGTATGAAAATCTCCTTGAAAAGTGACCTTGCAACACTATTTTCCAAAAGCAAAACTCTGAACACTAGGAGAGATTTTTCTTTTTTCAAATCAATGCTCCCTGACCGATTCATTCCAACTCTGCCTTTCTGCACCAAATGCCAAGTAAATCTGCAAAAGATCATGGAGTTTGGGACCCAATTTCAAACACAGGTGCTCAGTTGCTCTAAGATGACAACTAACACCACGGAGGACACACTTACTAGACAAATACGTTTGGCTTAAATATAATGATGTTTGAATGTAACACTGGAACTTCTACCATGTCTGTAGGAGACATGCTTGAGTGTAAGCAGAAAAGCAGACATGAGGTCAGCCAAACATTTCTGCTGATTAAACAAAGATTTTAGCATGTTCATTTAATTAGGTCTTTAATTACTCATAAAGCATTTGGTGCTCAATTAACTGTTTCCTGTCAGCATAACCTATTCGCTGGATTTAGCATTAAGCATTGATCACCAACTAGAGGTTATTCTCAAACCTTCAATGTAGCATAACCAGGGATTATTTTTTTCTTTTTCTTTTTCCACGGAAGTTAGTTTTAAAAAAAACCAAAAGGAGAAAACAAAAACACCCCAAATCACACTGTATCTATAAACCTGTTAAGGTGCACATAACTTTCCAAACAAAACAACTACATTTGGATTAAATGTCTTATTTTAGAATTTCTCCCTAAAAATACAAAATTTTGAGCTTGCTGATTTTTTTTCTTTCACTTCAAAAGGTACTTATACAAAATAAAATATCAGAACACGGCAAAACAGAAAAAAAATCATAAAACAGTTCTGTTGTGCAAACAAGCAATTGGCTAACTTCACTGTGGATTTACATAATAAAAAAAATCTAATTCAAACTTCAAGAATTAATGACATATTTGTATAAAAGAAAACCTTAACAACCTGACATTACGTGTTGGTCCACAGCTTGCCAGAAGTAAAAATAAAACAGTATGCCACACAGCACTGAGGTTAACTTCAACTCTTAAATCAGCAGCTTAAATCAATCTTAAAAGAATTCAAAAGTGGGTTCTAACCAAAAAAAAAGAAATAAAAAAGAGCATTTTACTTTTGTCCCAATTCTGTAGTACTGTTCTGCTGTTCATTTCTCGTTACAACCCAAACCATTGAACTACCCAATACAATACACATTATATCCAATGTATTTCTAAAAATGTGGCAAGAACATATATTCTTGCCAAAAAAAGAAACAAAGAGAACCATTTTTTTCAACCAAGCAATCAAACCCCCACCCCAAAAAAGCAAAGAAACCATAAGCCATAATCAGTTTTAATTGTAATCACTAAAAGATGCTCCAAAATTTCACATGACCAAACAAGTTCTTTTTTGAAATACAAACCTAAAACCTAAACAAAATTGAATGGTTCAATGGTGCTCAAGTCTTTTTAAAGATCAACACAAGATGAAGCTTAATCCCACAATATTGCTGAAATATAGTGCAAACACCTTGTTTCTGACAAATATATATTCAGACGCAATCCGATTGTGTGGAAACACTTTATACATTCCAAAACAGATTCCTTATCACCGCATTCTCATTCCCCAATTCATAACTGAGGGTGAACGTAAGCTTCGTCTCCCAGGTATTTTTTCCCACATTGATCTGTATTTGAAACATTTCTATTGAAAAATGAACATCCACAGAGTAAACAGGCGCTGTTTTTACTACTAGGACACAAATTTCTCTTAACACACAGGTGTAGATGGTTAATAATAATCAGGTAATCATCTTTAGCAATTCATGGGCTCATTTCATTACCAAATCCAAACTCTTGAAATTCATACTTTTTTAAAATACATTTTGGGAACATGTCTAATTTCAACTAGAAGGAATTTTATCTGAATAAGCTGAAGAAACATCTTAATGGGGTGAACAGTTATTACAAAACATTTAACCATGCATACAGTAATGATCAGTTGTTTTTCTGTAACTAAATGTGAAGTAATGTTTTCTTCTATACAATTCATGCAATAAGTTCCTAATCAAGTCTAGGATTGTACACAAGTTTTTAGATTCAATCCGATGCTAATTTCCTTTCCTAGTTTTCACAGGACATCTATACAAATGTATTCAAAGACAGTAACTTTTTTTTACAAAAAATTGTAAGATTTCAGCTTAATATCAACACCCGTATGGTAAACACTAATAATCCTCATGCATTGTTCAAAAAGTTTATCATCAGTCTATAAGATTACAATTAACACCGAGTGTCAATTTAATTTTATCAAAGTGCTCTTTTCTGTCTCTATAACAAGGAGTGAGTCGGGGGACTAGATGTGCAGAAAAGGTATCAAGTAAGGCAACTAGAGGAGCCAGACTAAAATTGTCTGGGAATACTATCTCAGATTTGTATTTATCAAAGCCACAAAAATGTATTTACAACTTACAATAGGCAATCAGCCCGAATGGGGTGTTAAAGGCACAGTAATGCCTTAACCCCAGCAGTCCTCAATCCTTCACCTGTTGGAGGATTGAGGACTGTTAGGGTTATGCTAAGGCAAGATGGACCCATCAACTCCAGCTTTGAATACAGCTTCTTCTTCTTGCTACTACCACTTTTGAATTACATGCAGTTGTACATTGAGCCACCAGCGCCTATTCCAACCTGACTTTCGACTTCAGTTGTGCTTACAGGAAAGTGCTTTTATTCTTTTTTCAAATACGAGCGTGCCAAGGTTGTGGGCAGTCAGAGATGGCCCATCATACTGGCCAATGGGTAGGGTCAGCGCTGTCTCTTTCTCATAATTCATAAAATTACACAAAGAAAGCTGAAATGCAATCTTTTCTTGTCTACAATTCTCAGAGGGTTAAAACATTCGTCTATTTCCTTTTTCGTGGGTGCTCTTTGGTTTTAGAACCAGGAGGAAAAAACATTGAACAGCTGACTGGGCTCCACCAGCCTACAAAAAATGACAAATCTTTTATTCTGTTGAACTCCTTTTTTGAAACTTTAACATCAGCCTTGCGAGTCGTGAACAAACACATGGGGGAACTGTGCCTTTAAACTCCAATTTGCCTTTGAAAAATCTTACTATTTTTCGTTTAAATACGAATCCACCTGCAGTTGGCATTCCCACAGGAATCAAATTCCTGCCACAACTGGCTTTTTCTTTTAAACAAATAAAATCTAGAAATTACTGGGGAGGGTAGACAACGAACTTTGCTAGGGGTAACCTAAAAACTTGAAAAAGTGCACTTATGAAAACACACCAATACAGTGCTTCTAACACCACAGTATATGTGCACTTGTAACAGTTCATGTGTTTGACTACGATTCACTAACAATGACTTGTTCATTGCTAGTTATTGGGTCTCCCCCAAAAAAGGCTACATTTTCTTTTATCCTCACTGTTACTCGTCCATCAAAATTCCATTATAATACTGCTTTATCAAGCTAAAACATCAGTAACTGTTCTCAGAGTAAAAAATAATCTACCAGTTTATTTTCTTGTCTTGTTTTTGTTGTTTCACCTGCTTGAAAGACCGGCTCAAAAACACCTGCTTCTGGAATGGAAACATCTATCACATTTTCTACCATCCTCCACATATCAATAAAAGTATCGATAAAAAGCTATAAAGCAGGCAAGACAAACCCTGAATTGTAGGTATCAGCATGAAATGCGTCAATATATGCATCAAGCACTTATTAGTTCCTTATCATCATTACCCAGCCAACATGTTTGACTATGGTCAGTCCTGCTCAACTTGAACATACCGCACCAGTTAAATGTCTTCCTAAAATATATATATACACAACAGAACAAATATGTCCACACCACTTTTAGGTATCTCGAAAAAGAACAAAAATTACCAGAAGAATTTCCCTCCTATAAATTGTACAAATTGTTTAGTGTAAAAAAAAGAGACAAAAGTGAATCTTGCTGCTGTAGTTTGAAATAACTCCTAACAATGGAGGAAATCTGTGAAGGAGTTCATAATGGGAAAAATTCAGTTCACTTCACTTGAATACAGCACAAGAAGTTTTCAACTTGATAACATTTTGAAGTGACTTCTACGTCATTTCAAATCAAAAATATTCTTTTGGAGAAAAAAAATTCCCCTGAACTCCTCACTGTGACCAATCCTAATACCAAGTCTCCTGACTTCAATTAACAGCATTACTTACAAAAAAAGACCTCATGTTCACAAGTTGTGTCAGATGACCAGCCCATCAAGTTCAGGTCACCTGACTGCATTTCACAAAACTGTTCACATGGGCCTGGTAACATGTATCTTGGCCTTGCAGCCTTGAAAAATCATCCCTCATCTTGCAATCTCATGTACAGTGGTCAAGTGCTCAAAGAATAGACTTTGTTCACTCGGCAAAGGTGACCTTTCTCACCAATCATCACTGCCCCTTTCTTATTCTGGTAATATCACTTGTGCTTAATTTATACAGAATCAAAATTCAACTCTTAAAAGTTAAAAATATTTCTTGAACAGCAAACTGTTAATGGTAGAGGAATGCAAATGTTTTTAACCTACATGTTTGTCTCTTTTTAATATTTGTTAGCCATTTCACAGCAAAACAAAAATATTAATTCCACAAATACAACCTTTTTCTTTACTGTTAAGCAATTGGGAAATACAACATTTTGGCAAAATTTGTATTCAGCAGAGGAGCAAAATTAAAATCCAACAAATCAAAATTCTATCTGAGGAAAATATCTTCACCCCAATGAAATTCAACACTCTACATTCTTTGTGTAGAGGTTTTTCATCACAATGACTTCAATATAAGAGGACTGCAATCTTTTAAGTGACGCGATAGGACAGTTTTTCCAAGCTCATTTGACACTTTCTGAAGTGGCTGTTGAGATTGCAAAATGAGCCGATTTTGACTGCTGTAATATGCAGTCTGTACATTTCAGGAACAAGCTTCAATTAAATGGAGAACTGCCCGTTGGACTGAAAATGTCAAGAAGCCAAACATAAAAGCTTTGCCATATTAACACACATTATGCATGCAGACTACACCCCCCCCCAAAAAAAAAAACCCACAAAAAACCCACACAATTCAAAGGAACTTGCATACACCCTGACAAGAAAAATTATTGTAAGTTGATAAACACAGAGTCATTAGATCAGTCATGTCCAGGGGCTATCATTGACTTAGCATTTGTACTGTCCATTTCTGGTTCCCAATGCCTGCTAATCAATTATGAGACTGGCCTATGCCTTGGAAACGGCCGACCTGCCCAGGAACTGCATTCTGAATTAAGTACACACAATTGCATTGAACCATAATAACCTGTTCAGATTGTGCAACTAAGACACTGTCTGTTAATGTAATGTGAGAGGTACGCTGTACACCTTGAATTCCCACAGAATGACCATTCATTTACAGCCAGTGGCCATTTGCTTCAAATCACATCAAGAAGTGACCTGTGTTTACCAGACTAAACCACGCCAGGAAAAAGCAGGAAATGCTGAAAATTCCTCTTGGGTTCTACCTGGCTTACTGCCATTGGAATAAAGTACCTTGCTTAGGAACACAAGTGCAAGCCATAGAGTTTTCACGCTGTCACTTCTTTCAATGCAAGCCCCTCCATATCAACTCCAAGCTATGGGTCAGTCAACTTACAAAAACTGGAAGCAAATCTATCCCTCAAAAATGTTTCCCAACTTATAAATCATTTTGCTTGGAGACACAGCCACAACATTAAAGACACAAAACACACAAAAAAGCCAACATAAAATTATTGCATACTGCCCTGCTTACGCTACCTACAAACTGATTCAACTTGCTTGTTCTATATAGAGACTACTATAATGCACCAAATCAATAATAAAAAAAAAGTAATTAAAAAGCAAAAAGAACCATGTACAGACTTGGTAGAGTTGGCAAATGGCCGAGGAACCCCGAACAGACTTGAATTTGGAACGTGAGTAATTTTTACAGCTCATCCAAAGTTGAAAATAAAACTGACTCACTGGCTTCTTGCACAGATCAATGACAACCACAACATCCATGTGAGGATGTGTCTAAACAAAGAAAAAGAGACTAGATATGATGGGGGGATTTTCGTACGACATCATTTAAGATTTTAAACGCACGGCACCCTGTGGCTTTTTCATGGAGCAATGCACATCTAAAAATAGTTCCTTGCCGTGCATCTCTAACTCTTTACTTCCTCGCACTTACAAACTGCACAGAACCTCATAGAGTGACAAGTTGTCTGCCAAATTGCAAGGTCCACTTCATCAAAAAATGAGTGAAACATTTCTTTCCCTTACTATAGCTGTTTGATCATTCCAACAGTGCCCAGTAAACTTTGGCCCTGACAGTAACTCAACAAGGTCGTAACTGTCAGAGATCTATGAAGTAAATTCAGCATCATACATACTCTTGGCACAGATTCAAGCTCGCACCTGACCTATGTACAAGCACTAAATGTGCAGGCATTTGTATCTACCCAGTTCAGACTTTTTCAATGCCACTTCATGGGTGGAGCTCACTTTGAAAAGCTTTCCAGCTCTAGGCCTACAGAGCAGATTGTGTAGCATTCGGACTTTGGGAAAATCATCAACACAGTTAAATGCAAGTCCTTTGGTCCCCACTGCACCAGATAAGACTTGAGCAAAGCATTAATCCTAACCTCCTGGGGTGCATGAAATTTTTAGTCAAATTGGGCACCTGAGATCATTTGGGTTGAGGCCTTGCACAGAATGAGTCAGAAATTGGTCGATGCATACGCCCATGTGAGACATGCACAATCTGTGACCTTGTGGGTGCACATGCACCACACAATTTCTGCAACGAGACAAGGACCCAAGGGTCACTGGCTCTCATGAATGGGACAAGCAGCGCCCTCAACTGTAAATGCAAAAAGCGGATATGTCCATTGAGTAGCCATAATAAGCCACATGTAGATGACACTCTTTACTTTGTCGCTATGAATGAATGAAAAAACAAAACCATTTTTTTGTTTCAGAATTCATCAGCCGATATGGTGTACATTACACATTTAGGCTGCCTAGAACTGAACCCCTGTAAAGGTCTATCATTATAGGTTAGTAATTCAGCCTGTTCCAAAGTCAAGTCTAGAGAGCAAGAGAACACGGAGAAATAAAATCAA